>NC_090849.1:25064386-25429386 GCF_024217435.2 Syngnathus scovelli
CGTGTAATATACTACAACCTGAGGTGTGCTCTGACGTCTGCTTTTTTTTTTTTTTTTTTTTTAAGGGTTTGGAGCCACGGCATCGGTAGACGGCGGCTCCGCCTCACAAAGTGCACCCCCTCAGAACAGACACCTTCAACAAGCTCACCAGACCTTGGACAACAATTTAGGTAAATTCATAAGACATCTACAGTGAGCTTCCGTTCATTGTGGGAGTTATTTACCAGTATCAAATGTATTCATAAAAAAAAAATAGCGAACTTTATCTCAACTCAAGCTTGATCTATACAAATGTACTTGTTTTCACCTTGTCTAGATGAAATGGCAAACGGCTTGAGCCGCCTCAAGAACCTCGGGTTGGGTCTGCAATCTGAGATTGACAGCCAGGAAGACTCCATCGATTCTCTGCTCAACAAAGTGGACAAGATGGACACCAAGATCAACAGCACAAACCAGCAGATTAAAAGGCTCAAATAAAACAAACTCTTTGGACTTCAGACCTCACTGACATCTTACAAGTCATCACTTGATTTTCCATCCTGTCCCAATGAAGAATAAACTCGCACGTTCTTTTTTGCATATTCATTTTGTTTATTATGTCCCATCTTAGTCTATTTGACTTGTGTCCATTACAGGGAAGACTGTTTGGATTTGTAAGTGGTCTTCTCCATCAGTCTATACACATGCATCTCTACACATTCGATTTTTGTGTGACAATTCAGTTCAAAAATTGAAACCCAGACATTTCCGACAAACGTCTATCATAATTAGACTGAATGAAATGAAGCCTTAAGCTAGCAAAAAGCCCCAAACCACCATCTTGAGAACAGTCACTAGGATTTTGATGTTGAAATGATGTCCAAATTGGTTGGCGAAAAGAATCACTTTTTGCTCAAACTACTGAAATAAATGAACTTTTCTTTGATCATCCTCTTTATGGAGACGTGGCTGTGCCTCCAAACAATGTGTATAAAAAGATGTTGCCTTACAATTTATACAGATAACTGTTGTCTCTTGTTCTTTCTCATGTCAAGGAGCTCAACAGCAGGCAGCTGGACTTGGTCTTTTATTTCTTACTGAGCCTGTTGTGCATTGATTGTTTAGATAAATTGGAATGTTTGAGAATGATAAGGATAAATGTTACGGCGAGCCAACTGGAATCATTTGACGATTACATGGAATAAAGTTGAAGAAATATTCCCCGAATCATCCATTTGATTTTTTTTTTTTGTAAACATGGAGCAGCGGCGTTAAACCACCACTAGGTGGGGGCTGCTTCGAACGTTTGGCCTGGTATTCCTTATCAAGTGCTCTACTGAGAGCCTAACCCTGAAAACGTGAATAACCAGCAAGTAGGCATGTTTTCTGCAAACAATCCTTTATTGCAGCCGAGCGGTACAACTGCTCAGTCATGGTTCAAGAGTGTCGTCCATTGGCATGACGGGATCAAATAGTCATGTGTGTGACTGGCAACATCATTTATGAAAGTCCACAAAACGATATATTTGACAGGAAAATACCTACGTACTGAGTAGTGCTCAAAAAATGGCCATGACCAAGGTCCCACTGTAATCTAGATGAGTTGGCAAAAATAATAGCACCAGCTGTGAGCATATCCCTTGTGTCTGTCTGTCTGTCTGTGGGATTCTTAGAAACCTTTGTGGCTGCTGGATAAGGTGACATTAGGCAGGAAAATGACCTACTGTAGTGTGGCTGACTTGAAGAGAAGCAAACAGTTATAAACAGTGATCATGTCAAAGTGCTCATCATAGATTGATTGTCATTAAGACTGGAGTGGGACAGTACTGGCAGATGATATGACAAAAAGGAATCCACCAATGAATTTGAATCCCCCTGTGAGGGGCAGCTACATCAAGACAAAAATCAACTAAAACGTCATACACAAGTGGAAAGTGGGGGATTCTAAAAACACACTTGCATAGGGCGACAGACAGCAAGCACGGTGCGGAGTGTGCGTTTACTCGTCTGATTTCATCTTGATCTGCGCCTGCATCTTAGCGATCATCTCTTGCATGCGTCGCAGCTAAAAGAAAATCAGAGAAGAGCAAAAAAACGATGACGGCAGGACATTTGGAAAAATACTGGCGTCAAAGCTCCGGGGCTATCTGCTGCCATCTTGTGAGCAGAAAGGAGAACAACACGCTGAATTTCTTTTGCACCGGATTGGTTTGAAATCGTGGTGGAAATTTGAGATGGTTCATTCATTGGAAAAAGTCTTTCTTAGGCTTGCTCACGTGACGTTCACTCTTATTTTTGGGATGCATTTCGCACAAACCACAAACTAACATTGCATTTCAAGAGGGCCATTGTTTCAAATGGAGGTCATTCCCATCATAAAAGTGGGCCAGGACATCCGGACAGGAAGTGAGGTCACATACACTTGCCCGACGTATACAATATTGTTTGCGAGCAACTCTGATTGCTGCCCTCTGGTCAAGATGGTAAGATTGTAACACACACACACACACACACACACACACACACTCAGGATCATTAGGAAGCTTGCCATTGCCAAACGTTGGCCGCATGGGTATAAACAAGACATACACTGAATAGTAACGTGTTTGTGTGCGTGCGTGCGTGCGTGCGTACCTCGGCCTCCTTCTGTAGCAGTATCTGGTCTTTATCCATCACGTCCTCATCCACAGCTCTACAGGGAAGCAAAGAGCAGCCCAGGATTAAAGGCGCAAGTGAGCAGCTCGTCTGCGTGTTGTTCCCCAACATCATAGCGTCTTACCTTCCAGCTCTCTTCAGCCTCTCTGAGCGGAAGTTCTCGTAATGCAGATCCTGAGTGACCTCCTGCAGGTCTTGCATGTGCGTCCTGCAACCAGCACAGCAGCACGCGAGCGAGCGATGAGGTCTTTCGGCTCTCGGGGCGAAGGAAATAAGAGCTCCAATTTCGGAAGTGGCCGGAAGGAAGGACTCACACCAGCATGGTGCGCAGCTTGAGGAAGTCGTTGTGCTCAGGGTTCTCCACCTCCACGACCCCCCACGGGTACAGGCGACCGCGGATCTTCTTGTCCTTCACCTCAATCAGCTGATTGGAGCCAATCACGGCAAAGGGAATGCTGGCCTGAGTGGAGATGACGCATCTCAGAGAATGACCAGCAAAGTAAACATTGGACAGAAATGATTCACGTCCTGAGCACGTTGCCTTCAGGAAGTCCACGAGCTTCAGCTGAAGGTCAACTTTATCACCAGCAGGTGGAGACAGACACAGTTACAACCTTCAGGACTCTGGTCTGCTCCTTGAACTCCTCATCCTCGTCCGAGTCGGCGTCAGGTAGCTGATAGATTCGAATTCCGTGCTCGGCGATCTCATCCAGGATCTAAAATGCAGAAGGAGGGCGAGGCGGCCGGCCCGGGTCATGACCACTTTGCAAACACTCCCTTTTCTCCAGTCAGATGTGGAAACCCAAAAAATGTTTCATTAAAGTAATACTCCAAGGATCACCTACACGTATCCACACTCAAACAAAGGTCTTTGTTTCAAGGCCGCTGGCGCGGGCGGGCGGGCGGGTGCTGGAAATGCAGCTGCGTTTGACAGCCATAAAGTGAGAAGAAGGTGGGCGGGATGAGCGGAAGGCACGTATTGGAGTTGTTGCAGCAACACACAAGTCCCGCGGAGGACACGGAAAGGGGGTGGAAGGTGAAAATTAAGACGCCCGTCTGTGTGTGCGTGCGTGCGTGCGTGCGCGTCTCAGCGTCAACTTCTCTGGCCGTCTTTCATTGAAAGGCTGCCGAGACCTACTGGAACAAAGGCCCTGCCTGGCTTTCTTTCCCCTGACCATGGGACACATGTCAGTATTTATTATTCTAAACATCAAGGCACCATTTGTCTTTTGTATTCCCGTAGCGTACTGTATTGTTACGTAAGGGAGCCAAGAAACGTCAAGCGGCCGGCCTTGTTTTCTTGACTTTTGGGGCCGCTTTCATGTCGGGAGGGAGAGCGGGAGGCGGGTGAGTCAGTCGGTCGGTCGGTCGGTCGGTCGGCTCCGATCCCGGGAAGTGACAGCTCCTGTTTGCACACTTGTTATGGCTAAACTTTGTTTTCTCAGCCAGGCATATGTGCATGCGTGCATGTTCAGGTATTGTTGTGCTGCAGATGTAAAAACAAACGTGACACAAGAGAGGGGCTTCTTCTCGACGCCTCCAAAACGCCACTTTGGTTCAAGCAGAAAGTGGGCACTTTTGCGCGCTCGCTGAGAAAATAAACTCGCTCCACACAATGGCAGGAAACAAACAGCAAACGTACAGTGGAGGCTGATCTCATTGGATTCATTAGTGCTCTTATCTTCATTTCTAGAGAGCATTTGAGTCCAAACAATTTCTTACCAATGGCTTTCTTTTCTCAGTGGCAGCCGACGTAAAAAACATTTGGGCATGAAGCTGTGCCAAGTCTGCCACCCAGTATTCCAAGCTAGCTAGTAACACACACACACACACGCACGCACGCACGCACTGATAAGAATCATAGAGTCAATTCAATGTTTGGAAAAAACTTTTTTTCAACAAATTCATCATGCCCATTTCCTCTTGATAAAACACGTTGCCACAACAAAAGATAAGAAATGGGCTCTCGTCACTATTGCCGCTTTCTTGCCCACTGTCAAAAGCGGGAAGGAGCAGGTCAACATTTACACCGCCGTAACCGTCACCAATCGGAGGAGACGGACTCTCCCTTGATTGACTGCAGCAAAGCGCAAGAGCTTAAGACCTGATGATGAAGTCTTTCGGGATCCCCAACAATGCTCGATGTGCTTGTTTACAGGATGACCGTATGTACGTGTACGTGCTGAGCAACTCAACCGCTAACTCCAATCTCCAACAGGTGCCACAATCACGGCCGGCTGGCCTGCCTGCCTGCCTGGCTGCCTGCCTGCCTGCCTGCCTACCGGCCGGCCAGCCTTCCTTCCTCCAAATCTGTGTTGACTTGGCTTAATCCCTCTTGCTCTTGCTCTTGCTCTCGCTCTGGCTTCAGCGCGCTACTCCCCTCCTGGTCATTTTGTATTTTTGTTGGCAGCGGGAGCCACGGTGATTTTGTGACCATCCTCCGAGACTTTACTCCGACCTGTTGTGCTTGGCTGCGCAACTCCGCTCAGTGTCGTTAAGACGGCCAACAATGTGCCCCTCGAGAGCCCAGCGCAATATTAATTAGAAAAGGAAGCCTGAGCTTCTGGTTAACGCTGGACCTTTAATATCAAGCATTGTTTCTGGAAAAAATATCCAGGAGACATATTCGGGTGGAGGGAGCCTGATGCCATTTTATGTCCACGTAGTCCAATTCCAGTAAGATGAAGCCAAACAATAGCTTAGCGACTCACTAAACATACAAGCAGAAATGCCAAGTCATCATTAAAGCAATCGACGCTGCAGAAAGAATCCGATTTCTTTCTCCAAAACACCCCTCGCACCTTCCGTGTTGACAACACGACAAAGGAAAGAGAGCGACACTGGCCGCGACTGTAATAAACAGTGACGTATTTGAAATCACAGTTGTTGAAGAGAGGACAGAGGCGGAGGCGGAGGCGAGCATCCTGCCTGCCTGCCTGCCTGCCTGCCTGCCTGCATGCATGGCTGCATGGCTGCCCACCTGGCCTATCGTTGGGAAACAATACTTGGAAGTAGAAAAATGCGCTCAGAGGGAGGGAGGAAAAGAAATCGCTGCGACCGAGGGAATCCAAGCAGAAAAAAAAAGACAGAGAGCACATGAAGAGGTCCATCAAGAAAAGTCCATCAGAAAAGCTCTCCAGCTGCACTTGCGCCTGAGGAATGAATGCGCACCGCAAAAGAGCAAGAAAAACAGCAAGAGCGACTACAAGTAACATTTGCGTAACCTCCCAGCTTCTGCGGAACATGAACTTTATTAGCATGTCGCGTCATGCGTGATAAAAATCAACTTTTGAGAGCGGATACGGAGGTCAGCAGAGGGAAATGATTGTCTTCAAGCTGGAGACTCATGTGTCAATACAGGTCAACTTCAAACAGAGATAAGGACACTGGAAAAACAAGAGAAAGAATGGGATATTTTCACAGGAATCACATTTCAGAGACATTTATACTGCTGGGGAAACAATTGGAAGAAGAAAAGCATCAGTCCACAAAATGTTTGCACTCTGAAAGGATCCATTTACGGCGCAAAGTTCTCGTGGCTCGAATGAAACCATCACGATCGTTATCAACCCCCCTCCATGACCGGACATTGCCGCGTGTCTTTGGTGTTGGGAAAGCACTTAAGTGAATATTTTTGTCCGTTCCAAAGTCAAGTTAAAGCAATTCCAAACTGTCCTGGGATGCACAAAAAGTGTGTGTGTGTGTGTGTGTCTGTCTGTCTGTAAGCAGGAAAACAACGATCAAGCAAACTTGCGTTCCCTTCCCGCCGACAAAGGGTCCTCAACAATACCTGCTGATGAACAAGAGGCACCATCTCACTCCCCCGATCTCATGTGATCTGGCGTGAGTGGAAAAACAGTGGCGGGCAGGAGGGAGGGAGGGAGGGAGGGAGGATTTTTGTGCAAGTCTCGCTCCTTGGCTCCCTCCCACCTGAGTGAGTGGCACAGTAAGAAACAATAGGATTAAAGACACACATTCCAGATAGATCCCATCAGGGTCTGAAGGACAGCTCAGACTGGAACAGACCGGACCAGAACAGCTGGATTTGTTCTCATGGGAAATAACGTCCGTCCGTCCGTCCATGTGTCGCGTGACTTTGGACGTCCCTCCCATTGTCTTGCCGAGACCACCCATTTTGTCATCTTGTGTTTGAGGAGGGCATCTTTGGAAAGGGGAACAAACATGCATTTGACACCGAATCAAACGGCCACCTAAAGAGACGAAGACCAAAAGTGTGGCCCGCCAGCAGATCATCGTGTGCTAAAGAGCAGCTTGCCCGCCCGATGAGGACAAGTGCACGTTTATTGTTTGAAATGGACGACATCGCCTGAAAAAAGAAATAGATCTGCCAATGGCTTTCAAACGGTGGCAGGAAAGAGAGCCGCGCACGCACACACACACACACACACGCAGCTTGATATTGGGTTTGAAGAAAACACAATCAGCCGGGACTAAAAATGGTGTCCTTGCAGGAGGGGGCGGGGGGCGTAGGAAAAAAAAAAAAAAAAAACTCTTGAATTTGTTCACACAGCAGCGCATGCTCCACTGCTTTGGGGAGACGACATTGAGGCAGACAATGAGGGGAAAACTGTGACTGCGCCCCGGCCAGAGTTGAAATACAGCAGCTGAGTGGACAAATGTGTGTGTGTGTGTGTGTGTGTGTGTGTGTGTGTGTGGGGTCAAGTCCAGCGTGAGAGGAAAAGAGCCAGCCGGTGCAATAAGGATGGGGGGGGGGGGGGGGGGGGGGGGGCAAAAAAGGTGGCTGAGAGGGGATGAGGACGTGGAACGGGAAAAGCCAGGACACAGGAAACAGAAGGGAGCCCAGAGGACAAGTGCCAAAACACGTGATTAGCCAGCCCGCTCTCGCATGCCAAACTCGTCGTAGATATACGGCCGAAATCCAACACCCTGGATTGTGAAAGGATGGAGCCCTCCTAAATGGTGAAAAGCTATCAAACATCTGCTACAGTCTTGCAAATTCATCTTTCAGCCTTTGCGTTGGAAGCGCCTCACATTGTTTCTTCCGAGCAATGGCAGAAACAAACTCCCTGACTTTCTCCTGACAACTGATGAATACAGACATTGAATGAGCCTTTTTCCCGGCTTTCCTGGATGAGCTATCAATTGGACGGATGCACTTGAAGCTGAAAGATTTCACCTTGACGAGATCGCGCCCACTCTTAAAAGATTGCGCACAAGATGATCAAGATCCCATCAAAGGCAGATGTGCTTGAGACGGCAACAAAAACAAAGGCCTCAGCCTAAGCCAGCAAGCAGCCGGCCAGCCAGCCAGCCGGGCAGGCAGGCAGGCAGGCAGGCAGGCCCACACAGGATATGAGTCTTAAGGCCCCAGACTGAGAAAGAGGATCAGCCGTTCCCCTCTGGGCAATTTTCGAGCGGGAGGAAATTGCCATTGGGGAGGGAAAGAAAGCAAAAGGTAGAAGAGCGGCAAACAAGTGGAGAAAGAAACAATCGATAGAGGGGGGGGGGGAAAGAAAACATTTACTACCAAAGTACATTTTCTTTGTCCGAGCTGCTGGCAGCCACGGGCTAGGTCGTGACACATTGCAGGAAATGTAGATTGTTCTGTACAAGCTGTTTCCCGTGGCTTTAACAAGAAAACGCGCATACGGCTAACGGGGCTCTCCTTTAAAAACATCGACTGTGGACCAAATTCTCCAGGTTATGCATCACCCTGGACATTATGACAGGATGCACGCGTGTACCCACCAGAACCACTTCAGCTAATCTGATCCAAGCAACAAAATGCAACTTGAAAACATTCTTATGGCCATGACTTGTCTTCTCGAGAGAGAGCACCAATTTGTTTTGGAAGTACGTATATCAATTGCCCCCCCCCATCAGTCCAACGATAGCAATCCCCTGTTGCACAATGAAATCCTTTCACAATTGGGAGGAAGATTTCTCAAAAGTCTACAAACAATGGTTTACGCAGTGTCCTCCAAAACGCCTGCCTGGCAAAACAAAATCACCAGCGAGGAAGAAAAACAGCGCAACTGGAACATTTGTTCTCTTTATAAAAGCAAAAAAGCAGCGGAATGGGCTGCAGCGACTTTGCAAACTTGTAAACACATGGACAGGACAGCTTACACTGCAGTGAGACATCTGCACACGCTGCTGCCCATTTCACAACTGTGAGATTGGTGCCAAACCAACGGACGGGATGGATGACCTGCCTGGCTGCCTGCCTGCCTGCCTGCGTGGCTGCCTGCCTGCCTGCCTGCGTGGCTGCCTGCCTGCCTGCGTGGCTGCCTGCCTGCCTGCGTGGCTGCCTGCCTGCCTGCGTGGCTGCCTGCCTGCCTGCGTGGCTGCCTGCCTGCCTGCGTGGCTGCCTGCCTGCCTGCGTGGCTGCCTGCCTGCCTGCGTGGCTGCCTGCCTGCCTGCGTGGCTGCCTGCCTGCCTGCGTGGCTGCCTGCCTGCCTGCGTGGCTGCCTGCCTGCCTGCGTGGCTGCCTGCCTGCCTGCGTGGCTGCCTGCCTGCCTGCGTGGCTGCCTGCCTGCCTGCGTGGCTGCCTGCCTGCCTGCGTGGCTGCCTGCCTGCCTGCGTGGCTGCCTGCCTGCCTGCGTGGCTGCCTGCCTGCCTGCGTGGCTGCCTGCCTGCCTGCGTGGCTGCCTGCCTGCCTGCGTGGCTGCCTGCCTGCCTGCGTGGCTGCCTGCCTGCCTGCGTGGCTGCCTGCCTGCCCGCCCGCCCGCCCGTGTTGACACGTACAGCAAATGGCCACAAGTTACAGGAAGTTGCAACAGCCAATATGCATCAGGAGATTTGTCACCCCACCTCTAACAATGTCTTTTCCAGGAACCGCCGGAGAAAAAAAAAAAAAAAAAAAGACTCTTTTGTCATTGACAGCCAGTATGTGTCAATACTTGCATGTGATACGCTTTCGTAAGTTTAGGACCGAGGTCAGCTGCGACAGGAAACCAAAGTTGACCGCAGGAAGCGTCGGCCGCAACACAAAGCCACGCCACCCGACAAAGTACACCCCACTTGACGACAATTGCAAAGGGACAATGGAGGAATTGCACATTTGATGTGAGAACCGCTCACACGTCCACGCAAACTATGACAGCCAGCCCTCGGCCGGCGCAGCATTGCTAAACGGAAAGCCATTCAAAAATGATGAGCTTTGAGTCCGAAACAATCAACACAATCAAATGTTGAGGCTACAATCCAATCGAGCTCACCAAATGCCTCCGCCTGAGTGATTTTCAAGCAAATTTCCTGCAAAAGTCAATCGACTCCTTTGAGCCTGCCTGCCTGCCTGCCAGAGCACCGGCCGGCTCCAGAGCCTGAATGAGGCGCAGGAGGGGAGCTCTGAGCTTTCTAAAGGTAGCCGGCCGCTCCAATTAAAAAGGCCCCAGGTTGATATAGTTATTTACTAGCGCAATCAAGGGCAGGAAAAGCCTGCCGTCAGCCGTGACGTACGTGTTGTCCTTCCAGCTATCGTCAGCAGGAAACTCGGGAGCGTGCTCCAAAAGGAAGCACCGAGTGGATGAAATGAGCTCATCTACGTGGCAAACGGCCTTAGGCCGATATTGTTCTCAAAACACCATATCCACGTCCCCTTATTTAGTCCGAGACCGCCACCTTACCCGTCTCTTCAGGCGATCCCTCTCCTTCAGCGTCAGCGTGTCGGCCTTAGCGATGACGGGGACGATGTTCACTTTGCTGTGGATGGCTTTCATGAACTCCACGTCCAAAGGCTTGAGACTAAGGGGAAGACCGTGCCAATGTGAGCAAAAGAGCCAGAATGATGGCTTTGGTCTCAAATCAAAACAAGAGCAAAGCAACAAAGGGCCACTTACCCGTGTCCAAAAGGCGAGATGAAGTAGAAGCAGCAGTGCACGCGGTTGTCCACTATGTGGCGGCGGTTGAGGCCGCTCTCGTCGTGGAGGTAGCGCTCAAACTGGTTGTCGATGTACTGGATGATGGTCTTGAAGCTTTGCAAAAGAGAAGTGAGTGAGCAGCTGCAGATGCCCAAACCTGAAACTGCGTGTCTTGGTGCAGGATGATGAAAGATGATGAACGTTTTTCCCACGAGAACAATCTCAAAGTCAATCGGCAGTCCCGGACAGATTGCGCTCGACCTCGGAAGCTTCCACGCGAGCCATTTACAACAGGGCGTATCCTGTCATTAAGAAGGATAACTTTTGCCACATTGAAAACGATGACTGGCCCGATAACGCTTTTGTTGGACGCAACGTGTTGGTGTGAGGGAGGGAGGGAGGGAGGGAGGGAGGGAGGGAGGGAGGGAGGGAGAAAGGAGTCAAGGATGAAACTTGAGGACGGGAGGGAAGAAGAAGAAGAAGAAAAGTTTTCTCTCCCTCCCTCCCTCCAAGGCAAACAAAAAGAAAGACACACCAGTCCTGGCTGTTGATGGCGTCGCCGTAGCCCGGCGTGTCCACCACGGTGAGGCGGAGCTTCACTCCCCGCTCTTCGATCTCCACCGTGGACGCCTCGATCTGCACCGTCCTCTCGATCTTTTCTGCCAAGCGGGGGAAAGAGCGAGCGAGCGCTTGACAAAGACGGCCGCTCTCATCATATTTGTCATTTCCACCAGGGGTCGTGTGGTGCTTTTGGTCATATCCAAAGTTTGGACAGAATGAGGGTGGGGGCCATTCCCAGCATTCCTGCTGAAATGGTGCTCAGCTGGAGACGGTGGAGCAGACATGCTGCTATTATTACAGTTTACCTGCGGCGCCAGGAATGTAGCGTTCAGGGTAGAGATCGGTGAGGAACAAGCTGTTGATAAGTGTGGATTTGCCCAAACCCGTCTCCCCTGAAAACAAAGTGACGCCATGAGCGAGCGAGCGAGCCTGGGGGAGGACATTGAAAGCGCTTCAATGGCGACGACACCCACCTACAACCATCAGGGTGAATTCAAAGCCCTTTTTCACCGACTTTCGGTGCACTTGGTTGGGGAGGTTCGCAAAGCCGACGTAACTCGACATTGCTGATGCGTACGCCGGAGGAGGCCCCGAAAAACCTGCAGTGCAAGACAAGAGAAGACGTTCAATCCATCCGATGGTTACCCTCATACACACGATGAGATGATCATGGCTGTATCGTGCTTGTTTGTGCCCTTCAAGCTGGAAGACTTTTCCTCTCTCCTTGGAATCTTTGTCCATTCACGCAGAAGAACAACGATGAGGTCAAAGATCACCGATGCGGAAAAGGACCCGCTGGCTCACGGGCCGAGCTCTGTGCTTTCCAACAAAGTCGTGAAAATGTCTGCTATGGAATGGGATTTCGCACATTGATTTCATATCCCATTTATCGCAAGTAGGAAGCGTGACAACATGACAAGCCAGCTTTCTTTCAGCAAAGTCTGAAGATCACACTCTCGATATGACCGCGTTTTGGTACGAAAGAGCTCCCCGGGCGGCAAATTTCTTCCGAGAGCTCCGTTAAACGGTCGTCGTCTCCCGGCAAGATAAATTAGCCCCGGAACCAGCGAGCGGGAAGAACAGGCTGGCTGCATTTTATCATCAACACACTGGGCGCCCCTTGACGTGTGGCGCGTGATAGATAAGGAGGCAGGCAGGCAGGCAGGCACAAGGAGGCAGACGGCTAGTGCGTGCGTGCGTGCGTGCACTCACGGCGGCGGCGGCGGCGTGGGAACCTTAGCTGACCTTTCTCCACCGGCATGTGACACATTGGTGGGTCAGTCGGTCGGTGGTCACTCGGTGGGCACATTTCACACGCTTGAACTGAATTAGACGGTGGCATCGACATGATAGTGAGCGAGCGAGCGAGCGAGCGGACTGACTGTCTATCTATCTATCTATCAAAGTGACAATGCGCTTTGGGTACAGCGGCTTGTTTATTTGTCCGCTTCCCAAAAGTCTTCCTTTCAACGTTGACATGACAACATTAACCTCAGTCTCGGTACTGCGACCTTTCAGCACCGATTCGTGCCAAAGTGGGAACGTGACATTCGCAGCTTTGGGTAAAGGAAATACTAGGAGATGATTGTCCTTCCATTTCTATACTGACTTGCACAATTGGGAACAGGAGCAAGAGTATTACACAGATGCCAATGAATCGTTGTTCAAATGGTTAGAAAGAAGATTTTCTTCTGAACAAACGCTCTGGTCACAACAGGGCAAACAAGCAGGAGTTCAAAAATGGCCATTTCATCAGCTGAAGCCAGACATGTGGAGCTAAATGAAAGAATGCCACCTTCGGGGAAGTTGCCCCCTGTAAAATGCTTTGACAGTATTTTTCTGAGGCACCAAAGCTCGAATGGAGAGATTTGAATAAACACCAGAGTAGTCGTTATTTTACGTCTTTTATCTGGCAACACATCATGGGAACCCTGCGGATACTTCATTAAACAAACACTCCAAAGAAATGTTTGGAACAGGTACTTGATGACAGACAGGGGTTAGAAATAATGACTTTGTGCAGGGGGGGGGGGGGGGGGGTCTAGCTCAGTGGTGGGCAAAAGTAATAAAGACACCATATGAGTCCGTAAGCCGCGCTTTAGGCGACACGTGAAAATATGAGCGTGGAAGGCAGGAAAAGGTTCCACAATAGGCGGGATGGGAAAACCTTTCAAGCATTTCGATCGTGAGCCGCCGGGCGTCTTCGCAACACAAACACTTCCAAAGACCGCAACAAGTCATATGTTGACGCTGCTGCGGCTGCGTCCAAGGAGCCAATCTCCCAGATGATATTGCGTCGCCGCAAACACCTGCTGGACATTGTTGCTTGTTTGCTTGCTGGAAAATTCCTTCTTAGAATAGAAATGGATTCTTGGCTTCTGCAGCCCATCGGAGGCGGAACAAACCGTTCCGTGCTCAACTATGTCACACACATCTGTTGAAGGAAATATGCACGCCGTTGCGTCGGTTCACTCCCCAAGCGGCTTGTTGAAAGCAGTTCATGTTCAACTCGTTTAATATTTATGGTGGCAAATCCGAGAAAATCTGCGCTATGACAGACAGACAGACACGTGCGGGGAGGGGAGGGGAGGGGGATCGGCATTCTTGCCGCTGATACAGCGCCACATCTGCACTTGGATTTTGGTCCGCGCTTTCTCACCTTTTCAAAATGGCTATGGGGGAAACCTCACTGTCATTTGTGTCTTTTCAAAGCACTTCACGGGGCTCCAAAGAACAAGCCAGTCCTCTCGCTTCGTGTACGACTTGGATCGGTGTAGAACGGGAGAGAAAAGTGCCTCGACGCAAATCCGGCAAAAAGGGATTTAAAGACGTTTGTGTTTGTCGTTTCCAGATATTGTCCACACGCAGCATTGTACCGCGTGGTTTGGTTTGAGGTGAGGACTTTGTTTTCTTTTCTAGCAGACAATGCAATGAATAGAAATAGAACGGGTGAAATCTTGTGCTGAATTCAAATCAAACTTATGCAACAAGAGGACTCATTATCTCAGGAGTAACATGAATCATGTTGTTTTGCCATTCACAGCACAGACAAGGGCCAGCCGCCCGGCCGGCCGGCCGGGCCTTCCCTTCCCTTCCCTTCCCTTCCCTTCCCTGCGTAGCTGGTAATGTCGAGCAGATGTCTTACTTGGCGCTCCTGGGCCGCTGCTTACCGTTTAGGTCGCGGGAAGGAGAAAGGTCAGAGAAGGGTGAAGGAGCTCAGCTCAGCTCTGCTCAGTGCCAAGACTCACTCCATCGTTTGCTACATTGTGGCCCCGCCCCGCCCCTCCCCGCCCTGCCCTGGTGATGGCGCACCCACCGACCCAGCGTCAACAGCTAAATTGTTGCCTAAAAAATGCCAGCTGACAGCGAGAATTTGCACCAAGTGAAAGAAAGCGCAAGTCCAGATGGATGATAATTCCTCAATAGTGGCCCTCCGCCACATTTGGGACAATGAAAATACACAATTGTTTCCCCCCCTCTCCATTATTGTAGCGGAAGACATTTACATTTGCGCCACTTTACAATCAAAGGTCACGGCTTAATCGAGACGTTTGAAGGCAAGAATGTTACACAAGAGGGGATTTGCGGCTGACGTGTGAAAGTCGATGATTTGAATGGCTTGTAGATTAAGCTTTTATGCCGTCCTGATTTAGGAGCACAATGGAGCGAGTGGCCGCTGTGGACGCACAAAGCGGCCGGCGGGACAATGGCATGAGAGAAATGAGCTCGGTGGAAGCCAAACCAGACCTTGGCGCCTTACAGCCAGGGCACTCATATTCCATGCCCTACGCCATGACTTGAGAGGTAGTAGCGCATGTGCCTGAAAGTTGCCAGCTTGAATCCTCGGGCCTTTCTATGCGCTGTTTTGCCCAGCGGGCGCGCCATCTCGCTCTCAAAAGCAGAGAGCTCTCCCATCCAGCTCATGAGCAACTAAGCACTTGAGAAAATGGGTCAGCACTCACCAAGTCCAGTCCGTCCACAGATTTACTTGAAAATATGGAAAGTTGAAGAGATAAGGCCGCTGGTTTGTTTGTATCATTGCTACAATCTGATTTGTTTGACAAAATTGTCGCAGCAAGTGTTTACTGAGAAAAACAACAATTCTCAAAGAGTCACCTATGTGGAGATGAGCCGAGTTTGATGTTGTTGCTTCAGGGAGTCCGATTTCTACACGCACGCACGCACGCACGCACGCATTTTGCCATCGTTGTATTGACTGCTACTTTTACAGAGATGTTGGAAAAGTTTTGATAAAGTAGCTCCTGTGACGGCTTAGCGCAATGATGTTGTCATCTTAATTCATGGTAAAACTGTATAATAATACATTATTATTGACTTAACAAGTTTTGAAAGGCTTGATGTGAGGCGATATAGAAAGCTGCAGAGGAACATGGCTGGAACAAACAATGAAATGAAAATATTTGTTAAGAAATGTTTGATTAGCTATGCAGCAGATGTCACATTTGAAATGTAAATCAGGTTGATTTAATTGTGGCTGCTCAAATCGTGATGACAATGAAAAGGATTTTCATCGTGAGGCCCTATGATGACAATTACAGTAAGGAAACGTTTGTCCTTTTTTAAAAATACTAATTAGTGGGCTGCACCCGACCGGTCGCAAGGGAATCAAATGCAGACTAATAATGACATTGAATGATGTTAGCGTGCATATTTAAGAGGTCTTTGTTAAATAGTTGAAACCCGCCCCCCCCTCCAATCTGGGACGTTGGGAAGTCAGTCACCACACCCAATTTGTCTGTCAGACACGGACAATCGAAACAACTCAACTTTCATTATTAGCCTTCAAAATGTGTCATATTTCAACTAACTGCATTCGGAATGAGTATCTGAATCATGGAAAGTTAACGACTTTGAGTTGTTACTTTGGCTGCTGTTGTTGTCATGTTGCCAAGCCAAGTTGGACTGACTGTGAGCTAGCCTCGTGCTGGTGACTTTTTTTTTTTTTTTTTTTTTCCCCTTAACGCTTTGGCGCTAACACTTGATTAAGTAACAAAAGCTACACATTGCTGCATCCGCATTCACGCCTTACCTGAACTTTGAGATAAAGTTTGTGAACAAGAGCGTTTCGTTTGATTCCGCTGTCCCAGCCCAGGAAAGGAGACGCGGAAGTTGCTCGCTCGCTCGCTCGCTCGGAGACCGCCTTCCTTCCCTCCCTCCCTCCCCCCCCCTCCTTCGTCTCGTCCGGAGGACGCCATTCCGGCTCAGCTGCCCGGAGCCAAGCGTACAATTTTTCAATCCAACATGGCTGCCGCCGTGTCACAGTTTCTTTGACTGTCATGCACAGGTTTTCCATGAGTTAAAAAAAAAAAAAAGGGAACGAAATATTCGGCAGCATAAAATGGAATACATTTAAAATAACACATAATAGAAAGAAAGAAACTTCCAGCGAGAAAATATTTTGATATATGGAAATATATTGTATACTATGTAGGTTACGACATTATCCTGCCTCACTACCTTCAATTTGTTTTTCTTGCACAACTTTCGTTGACGATGTCGTTGCTTTTGTGTATTTCATGTCAAGCCCACTCTGGAGAAAGGGTTCAAATAAGCGAAATAGACCCAGTAATAATTACTGTCTACTATTGAAATGGAAGGGAAACAATACCATCCCAGCAGTGAAGTAAAAGCATCAATTGTGCTGAATCAAACTATTTTCAACAACGTGTCAAGGTAAAGTGAATACATTGTAATATTCTTTGGTATATTTGGTTACTTTTAAAAAGTGAACGTCGGTGGAAAGTATTTCAAGCCCATATTTCGATTAAAAAAAGTGAACGCGGATAGTATTTGATGCGCTTTGATGTCATCAAGGTTGTTCAAATTACTGACACTTGTTTTGCTTTTTCATCCTTTGTGCTTTCATCTTTGATGTCACAAATAGCCAATAAACAGGCCCACCCTAGGAGGAAATGCTTAAGTACGAGCATGTAGGCGCAAATGTAGCAATACCGCTGTACACGTGCAAAAAAAATAAAAATAAATCTCAAACTCCCTAGTGGTGCAGTCCAGTGCGTTTCCTTCATCGCGAATGATTCTAAAGTGTTCAAAGCGCGCTTGATTCAGCCTCCCAACTGGCCCGCCCTCCCATTGGTCCTCCGGGGATGCGGCTGGAGCTGATTGGAGGAAAGTTTCTACTCGGACTTTCGCACATCCCCGCCCCGCGTTAAAGGCAAAAAAAAAAAAAACAACAACCCCAAAAACATCGGTGTTTCTGCGAGTCCAGTTGTTTTCACATTCACACAAAGGAACTGAGCGCTGCCGTTGCAGAGAGAGAGAGAGAGAGAGAGAGAGAGAGAGCGAGAGCGAGAGATGCGCAAATAAGAAGGCACTAAAGAAACGCCTTTGACTTCCGAGGGAAGAGAAGCCAAGAGGAGAGCGAGAGCCAGAGCGACTTTGCCAAGTGCTTTTGGACGCGTACTTGATTGGGGGGAAAAGAAAAGCGAAGATGGTGTCGGCCGGCTTGGAGATTCTGGGACTGTCGCTGTGCGTGGTGGGCTCTCTCCTGGTGATGGTGGCGTGCGGGCTGCCCATGTGGAAGGTGACCGCGTTCATCGAGGCCAACATCGTGGTGGCGCAAACCATCTGGGACGGCCTGTGGATGTCGTGCGTGGTTCAGAGCACCGGGCAGATGCAGTGCAAGGTGCACGACTCGGTCCTGTCCCTCAGCCACGACCTCCAGGCGGCTCGGGCGCTCACCATCATCGCGTCGGTGATGGGCGTGCTGGGGCTGATGGTGGTGATCGCCGGAGCGCAGTGCACCAACTGCATTCGCAACGACTACGTCAAGGCGCGGGTGGTGAACGCCGGCGGCGTGATCTTCATCAGCAGCGGCCTCTTCGTCTTGGTGCCCCTGTGCTGGATGGCCAACAACATCATCTCGGATTTCTACAACCCGCAGGTGCCCGGCTCCAAGAAGCGAGAGATCGGCGCCGCGCTCTACATCGGCTGGGCGGCCACGGCGCTCCTATTTATCGGCGGGGCCGTGCTGTGCTGCTCCTGCCCGTCCGGCGGGAACGCGGGCTACTCGGTCAAATACGCGCCCACCAAGAGAGCCACGCCTAACGGGGACTACGACAAACGGAATTATGTGTAGCCCCGCTCGGACTTGGGCTTTGTTGGGCTTTGTTTTTTTTCTTGGTCTTTTTTTGCACCTGCCTTCCTTTATATCCTCGGCTCGTTCAATAAGCTGCATGGACCAACCACGTTTTTCCTATCATCGGGACTTTTCCCGTCTTCTTTTGGAAACCTAAAACTACATAAAAGGACTACAGTATTAGGTACAGGCTTTTTGTATTCTTTTTTGAATGATTGAGGGTTTGTTTTTTTTGTAGCGGAACTCGCGCACGCTTTGCCTGCCAATCTGTACAGTAAGTGAGAAAAAGATTGCGCTCCATGATAATGACATAAAAGAGATGTATTAGTCAGAAAACTTCCAGGACTGGGGGGTAGTTTTCAAAACCCAAACTATATGAGATTTTAATACTTTGTTCAGTGCGTGAGAGGTCTCACAGTACACAGTACCGCCTCGACTTTTGGACTCCCTAGTTTCCCCAAGATCAAATGAAGCAGTTTTGAATGACATCCAAATGGCCGAGGATGTGGATGAAGGCTGGCCTCCGGAGGGATTACTTCCAACAGGAATACTCGTAGTGGTTTGGCTTTGAAATCTATCTTTTATCATGCCAGTCCTGGAACTTTTTGGACACGCTCAAAAACTTTTGTATGGTTGACATGCTGGGATTGATGACTGCGACCTTTCTGTCTGTCTGTCTGTCTGTCTGTCTGTCTGTCTGTTATTATTCCCAGCACCTGCCGGCATGGAGCGGCGCAGGAAGTCTCATTTCTTTTCTCAACTTCCTGGAATTGTTTGCTTTCCTTGTTTGATGTAGTGATTCGTGTATAAGAAGATGCAATATTGTTTCCCTTTTTATTCCAATTAAACTCACTATACTTGTCTGGAATCTGCATCAAGTGTTTTTTTCCCCCTTTTCACTGCGTATGCCTAAAGCTCCCCCTATGCACAAAAGTATTTTGGGGGTCCATAGAAATCCAGATGACAATGGCCATTCAGCTTGAGTGGGGCTCACAATGCTCCGCAACCCCCACCGTGGTCTTTTCAGAGCGCCCGCCCGCCCGCCCGCCCGCCCGCCCGCCTGCCGCCCACCCAGCCACCCCAGGACCATCCATACACACAGCCAGTGAAAAGGCTTCAAATGAAGACTGCGGAGAAGTTGCTGGAAACGCTCTTCCCTTCCCGTAAGTCACTCCGTAGGTCAGCCGGGCCGGCCGGCGGCTCGCCACCAGAGAATCCAGACGCCAATGAGATAGATGCAAGAAAGGCGATGTGGAAATGATTGGTTTGCTCTTTGAAGTTCTAGTCAAGCGCCACCCGAGCTGGTGTTAAAAGCGTGACTGAATTCCAAAAGCTTATCCATACTTGTTGTGCTGCTCACTTAAGAGTCTTAGCGGGTCATATGCTCTCTTCAAAGTTGAAAATATGGATGGCGATGCATACAGTCGGCCAAGTGGGAGGGAGGGAGGGAGGGAGGGAGGGAGGGAGGGAGGGAGGGAGGGAGGGAGGAGAGAAGTGACTCCATAGCACAGCACGTCGGAATGGTTAGGAAAAATAATCCAATTTTTTTTCACAAATACTTTTTTTAAGATGTCTTTTTTAACAAACACAAGCACTAAATTAATAACCTGTGTTACAATAAACAAATGAACCATTAACGATGGTAATTAGTTGTGTTCATTTAATCAGTCACTGAATAAACCAAGTTGACTGCTGATGAATTCTTTTGGAAACAGTTCATCAAAGGAAGGTGGGGGGGGGGCCTTACACCGTTGTCACGGTGATGGATTTACACTTTTACAACTTCCTGTCAACACAGGTGTAAAAAGTTTAGCGCAAAAGTCACATTTTGACCTCGGAAATGGCACTTTCGGGAACAATAGCGAGTCGATGCTCGCTTACTACAAGTTTTATGGCGTTAGTGGGACGCTTAGCAGAGAATATGAATGATCACGACAAGTGACTTATTTCAGTTGAAGTGGACACATACAAACAAACCCACCAATCGGCAACAAAAAGCCATCTTGATTAAAATGGAGAGAAGAAGCTGAAGAAAACGGGAAGAACGTACACACTCTACATAAAAATGAGACCAAATGGAAAAATGAAGTGGCCAGTGACTTTTGGGACCGGCTGTCCATGAATACGAGCAGAGTGCCTACAAGTGACGGCACACTCGACAAAAAAAAAAAAAAAAAAAAAAAAAGGAGCGTTAGGTACAAGATCCACTCAGCTGCACCACAAAGACTTCCTTGCTTGGTTGGTTTTAGTCGCATTGTTAGTTCCACGGCTTTGGTCACTGCAGCGAGGCCGATGAAGCGCAGGCTGTGTGTGTGTGTGTGTGTGTGTGTGTGTGTGTGTTGGGGGGTTGTAGTTGAACACAAAAAAGGGCCTCATTCCAATGAGGAGGAAAGGAAAGGCAAGGCAAGGCAAGGCAAGGGAAGGCAAATAGGGCCAGCAACGTCACTCAATGACATTCTCCATGGCAACCGGGGAGAAGCCGCTGTTGCCACGGCTACCAGAAGCTATAGTGTGGCTTGTATGGATGGTCCCAATAAAAGCGCCAAGCGCAAAACATTCCTGCCGTGAGCTGGGCTCGCACGCATCGAGGACGCCCGGGCAGAGATTTACTTCAAGCTTGTCACAAATATATATATATAGTGAGCTATGCAACGTGTTGCCAGAGAATAACAATATGCCTCAAGATCTTTCCCTCTGAACTTGACCTCACCTAGCCCGGGGTCTCATGACACGACCTTTGCCTTCTTAAAGTGGCCTCGGGTCACTTCCCGAATGACCGAGCCAAGCTATCACGAAGAACCTACGGCTTTATGTTTGAGTCATGCTCGTCTGGATCTCGTCAGTCCCAACGCTAATTGGACCTGTACCGTCTCATGTCAAAATAGAGAAAAGTCACTTCCGCCGTGGCTCGACTGTCAAGAAATGTAGTGGTCTCATTTTGTTGATTAGGTTTTTTTTCTCCATCCTACTGTTGAATTCCTGAATGCTGCGCTGACCATTTGACGACATTGTGAGAACCAGGAGGTGCGCTCCCGACCAAAAGCTACTCGCAAATAGCAAAGCCAAGAGTCAGCAGGTGGTTGCTTTTACACGGAGGACAAATGTAGCATTGTCTGACAAGTTAAAACCCCCTATGAGGTGTTTGTCTGAGAAACAAAGGCGGGTCGGGTCGGGTCAGGTCGGGGGGGCCAAAATCCCCTTCACAGGTTCATGGTGACTCATGGCTTCAGTCACGGCCCACTAACACCGGCACTCCCTGAGCAGCGGCGGACAGTGCAACAGGAAACAGGAAGGGACGTGGGCGGGTGAGGGCCAGGGAGTGGCGCAAGAGCGCGCGTGTGTGTGTGTGTGTGTGCGTGCGTGCGCGTGCGTGCCGTGCGTCAAGCCCATTAGTCAGATTTGTCTGTTTGACCACTCCTATCGCTATTTACAAACACGCAAGTAAGCACACTGCAACCACCGGAGAGGAACTTTCACATATAGGAAGTATGTTCACTTTCATCATCCGGCCTGCTGGCCAGGCCAATGTGCGCGCGTAGCCATCTTCGACACTTTTTTAAAAAGGTGTGACTCACTCGGTGAGTGACGCTCAGGTTCGCGGCCGGCTTTCACTTTCGTCCCATTATAGTCCACTGCAAAAACGTCTGCTGATCATACGTACCAAAAAAGTAAAGAAGGGAAACATGAGTAAGGCGCATACCTGAAGCGGGAGATGGAAGACATCAATTCAAGCGTAATCTTGGTTTGTCCTAATATTTAGAAAGCCAAAGTTACATCATTTAGAGCAATCTTTAAAAAAAAAAAAAAAAACGGACAAATTTGCACAGCGGGATGATATAGGGAGGGATGCTTTTATCTCTCAAATACGAGCCTTGAAATGTGTGGGGAGTCAAGTACTTTTGGTGCCTATAGCGGCGTACTCCATTATGCATCCATCACAAGCGCAGGTGCAAGCGCGCAAGCACGCACATGAATGGCAGCTGCCTGCTGAGGCCGTCTGAGCTCTGGCCAGGATCAGGATCAGGATCAGGCCGCCGGCCGCATTGCCAATTAGGCACGCTCAGCACAGATTGTTTCAAGATAAATTGCCAGTGGCCGTCAAAGACGTCCGCACGGGCCACCGCGCTTTGTTTGGGAAATATCGCTTCTCCGTGATCAAGGACATTTGTGGATGGATTCGACATACCAATCTACTCTTATTCCAGCCGCTCTTTGTATCCAAGAGTTTTCTTGCAACCAGCACAGATGAATATCATTCAATAAGAAAAGCTCATTTCAAAGAATGACACCCCAACAGTGAGTGGGGTTAAAGGTCACAGAGGGCATGAGGGGGGCTGACAGCTTGACGTGAGGCTGACAGCAGTGGAAGGCTTTTAAATTGTACTCGCAATGTTAGAAGTTCCCATGCTAACCTACTAGCTGTGGATTTTCAGCACGTTGGGTTACTTTTCCCCAAATTTGAAAGAGCTGAAACGGGTGGCCATTTTTGGCTCTGGAGGTAACATTGCGGAGTTTGGAGACAGAACAGGGTTGAGCTTGGCGGTCAAACGGCCCACCCACGGAAAATGGCCATCCGGAATAACAACACATTGCTGTCATGCCCCCTAACAGGTGGTGGTAATCAAATATTTTGAACAGTATTTGGTATCACGACAGCATGACTTTGGGGACTTTTCCCTTCCTGAACTTCATATCGACTGTATGGGAGTCAGCAAAATCGCCTCCCGCTAAAAGCAACAGGACAGACAGTCTGTGAGGCTTGCCCGGATCACTGCATGGCTGCATGATCATGCCTTGTGAGGGTCTCGCCCCCCCCCTCCCCAAGTGTGTGTGTGTGCGTGCGTGCGTGTTGCATGCCACATTCCTCACATGCAGAGTGGCGGAAAGGGCAGCGGCCCCTCATCGGCAGAGGTGTATGGAAAAGGCGAGCGTGAGGGAGGGAGGGAGGCTGCGTAGACGCGCGCAGTGATTGATGGCCGAGGCCAGACGACCGACCACATGAGCAAGCAAACAGATGCTTGTTGAATTACTGTAACTATGTTGCTTCTTTCTCATTTTGGATATGAAGCCAAGCAGCGGCTTCCAGTCGTTTGGCTTTTACTGCAACATTCTTCCAAGCATTTTGGGGAGGATTCCGGTAAATAGGTTTGTGATCAACCTAATTTTAGGCCCAATGGGGTAGACTAAAATGTCCTGAATGGGAAGAAACTAAATGATAAACAACTCAGTAAGGGCGCAGTAATGAGCCATTCATGTGTAATTTGACATAATTACGTTGGTGGAGATAAATGTTAAAAGTGGATAACACTGGATAACATCACTCCAGGGAGCTTGTTTAAACAGAGCCATTAGCCAGCGAGTGGGCGGGCGGGCAGGCGGGCGGGCGGACTTCCGAGGCACGCAGTACACCTGCATCGGAAAACCAACCAGGAAATTTGTCATTAAAAACGGCAAGCTGAGCAACTCAAAGTTAAACACAACTTGACGCGAGCTGCGCTACCTTATCTTGTGCAAAATTGGAAAAGAACGTTCGCATCGGTATTCGTCAGCCCGTAGCACACAAACGCTTCCACTTTCAAGCGGCGCCGCGGGCCGACAACAAATGCCCACCTGACCTTCGTTCTCGCTCGACCCGGACCAAGTTCATTCCGTTTGGCTTACTTTGACATCAAGGCCAAAAGACGAGATAAAGCATTTAACTGTGAATGATTTTTCATCGCTACACTAGTCAAGATGGATGGCCACAGGAATGTACATGGCTGAAAGAACTTGACTGAAATGAAATGTTACTTTGTTACTTAAGACCTCGTGATTTATTAACATGCATAAATTGTTACAATTGACGACACGCAGGCATGAGTAAAACAGCAGAATTCCACACATCAATACATTTATAACCCACTGTACAATATCCACGGAAACGGATTAAAAAGATCAAAAATGAAAAAAATAATAATAATACTCACACTGCTTCTGCTCTCAGAGGTAACCACCATTCATTCATTCATTCATTCATATGCTGTTGCTCAGTCACACGCACATTCATTTGCCTCAGGACAGAAGCGTTATGAGCGCGTCCAGGAATTTGCTGCGGTCTTCTGTCTTCAGTTCAATAACTGCACAGGAAGAAAAGTGAAAAATGCTCAGCTTAGTTGGTACATTTGTGTAAAAGATATGAAAACGTGCTGAATAAGGAAACAAATCTGTTAACTCTGTTAAAATAGAACACATACAGCAAAATTCCAGTCATATTTGCAACACGCTGCGAGGCTCAAAAACGGTATTTCTCACCTCTTTGCTGCTCTTGCTTTTCGATGGTATTTGAAGTGAAAACACTGCTGCCCCCATGTGGCCACATAAAAACTTTGCCCCTGTCTCAAACCGATTGCAAATTCAACTGGACTTACTGGATGTGTCAAAGTGGTCGTGTAGCGTTCTGGAGCTGGTGCTTTCTGCAGCTTTCTCAAACGCTCTGCCGAAGAAACTAAGAACAGAGTGAAGTTGTTGTTGTTTTAATTGAAGCCCAGACGGACAATCGTCTCAGTCAATGACATCCAAATGTAGAACTGAATGAAGAAAACTATAACAGAGTGGCACATTACAAAGCTTGCTGCAGCAAAGGACAACCCCGACGGATAAATAAATAAATAAAATAGTCCATGCGAACGTACTTCTTTTTGTCAGATGTTTCAGACTCGGGTGGGATTCCCAAGACGAGGACGGTGCCTTTCTCGACATCTTTGGGAGCAGCCGTGATGAGGGGAAGCAGCCTGCACCGCTTATTCCTTGTCTGGCAAACAACATGGGGAGGAGGAGGAGGAGGAGGAAGAAAGAAAATGCTGATTTCATTCCATGATCAGATTTGGTTTTTAGGTCAACCAGCAGCAACGACAAGTGCCAGCATGTTGGATCGTGAGCTACTCACTGATTGGATGAATGCTTTTAGGAGGTACTTGGAGAGCAGAGTCAAGGCCATGGGCTTTGAAAAAAGCTTGACGTCGGGCGTGCCCTGTGCGAGAAGGCACCGTTACTCAAGTGGCCAAGCAAACGCAATCACGTGCACGCACCTCCATGAGGTAGCAGTAAAGGAAAGGCCCTTGGGACAAGATGAGGTTGGTGCAGATGCAGCTGGCCACAGTCTGCTGGATTGCAATCAGCTTCTTTTTAGCCATCTCCATGCCCGAGTGCAGATGCTCCAGGTTGCTCCTTCCGAAGGGAGAAGGTGTCGTCAGCGAGTGAGTGAGTGAGTGAGTGAGCGAGCGAGTGAGTGAGTGAGCGAGCGAGCGAGCGAGTGAGTGAGTGAGTGAGTGAGTGAGTGAGTGAGTGAGTGAGTGAGTGAGTGAGTGAGTGAGTGAGTGAGTGAGTGAGCGACTGAGCGACTGAGCGAGCGAGCGAGCGGCTGAATCAATCAGGGTCGGTTCCAACCGTAAACAGGGTCACACCTGGAAAGCGAATCGAGCGCCTCGATGAAGCGGCCTGACGCGTTCAGCTCGTTCTCCGTGCTTTCCAGTAGAGCGGCGGTAGCGTGCACCATGTCGGCGGCCAGGAAACGGTTCTTGAAGCCAAAGTGGACACCGAATGTCTGGATGCGCATGTCTTTCATTCTGTCAGAGGGCAGAATTGTCAGCGCGGAGCAGTCAAAACAGCTCAAATGAATCCCCCCTCACCCGTATTTATTGGAAGACTCCTCGATGACTTCCCGCAGGTTCTCTTTGATGGACATGTCCATGGAGGTGAACTTTTGCCGCACTTGCTTCAGAGGCAGCCTGGTACAAAAGAGCACCCTCAGTACACCCATCTTGACTTTTGCAGCTGCTCTCCTATTTTTACCCCATGTCAGCCAGAAACTCCTGCAGCTTCTTCTGTCCGTGTAATGTCCACAGCTTGAAGTGGCACGAGGTGTAACACGAATTACGGATGCTCTCGTACAGAGACCAGTGCTGGTAGAGGCTCAGACGCAGGCTAGGGCAGAAGGTTAAGGAGGAGGTGCTGCAAAAACAAACTTGAAAGTTGTCCTCGGACGACAAAGGATACTCGTACTCAAAGGAGATCCTCATGCAGTCGATGGACAGGGAGTTTTCCTCGTCCTCGTTTCGATGGTTATGTCGGGAGACGTGGCGCTGCATGGCGGCGATGTCCGTCACGTACTTCGTACTGAAAGAGAGAAAACAACGTGTTCCGTTGCACAACTGCAATCAAGCAGAACATGCCATCTTTCAATATCCAAAAAGGGAGTAGGGAATCCAGATGGTTGCACTTTTGAAATTGGCCTGCATATTCAAATTCACTCGCCACACATTTCTCAATCAAATAATAACTGATGCTAGAGCAGCCCGTTTCTTACTGTGTGATTTTATCGTGAACCCACTGATCGGTCAGCCCGATGACGGCCCACCTGTTGACAAGAAGAAAAGAATTTTTGCCACAGTATTGTCGAGGAGTCAACAGGGGAAGAGGCAACTTACCAGAGCATGTCTTTAGTGTCTTTAGTCAACACCCAGGCAAGCTCAAAAAACATCATGGCAGCCTAAGACAGAAAAGAGAGCTTCTTTGCGCCAAATGGAAAAAAAATGCCCTCAAGATCAAGAGAGCTTATTTTCTGCGGCCGCTCACTCACCGATGTTCCGTGGTATTCATACTGCTCGTAGTCAAACAAGATTTCCCTCCTGCCATGAAAGCAAAAGGTGAATGCAAATCTCCTGCCTGCCTGCCTGCCTGCCCCGCCAAAGGCGGTCCAAATGTGACTTGATTCACCTCCGCGCTTGCCACTCCCTCTTCTCACGTTGCCTTTCAATTCTTCTCTCAATTTCCCCCTGAAATAAAACAACAACAACAACATTAAACACCCAATTCCTGTTTGACTTTGCACTGGGTATCATTTTGATAAACAACATGCTTCATCAAATCTCCTCCGCTTCCCAGACGGCTCGGAGCCTTCGGCGCTTTCATTTCCAGAGTCTCCCCCTTCCTCCTCCTCCTCGTCGTCGTCGTCTCGAAATATTTCATCGTACGACGGCACGCCCAGATCATCGTCTTGTTTAATCAGCAGTTTGATCTTCAGAGAAAGAGCAAAATATCGATAAGGATGGATCGTTCCATTCTCCTTCCAACAGATGAGTAAGCATTGAAATCAAGGAAGTCATTGCTACCTGAGTGTCGTTGTAGACATTAACCACATCGACAGGCCGACGAGTATCGCAAATGAAGAAGGTGGAGTCGTCGTCCGGCTGCAGCAACTCAAGGAGGTCCACGTTGGCGCCGCAGTTGATGAGGACAAAGTATTGAAACTGGAACGACGACAAAAATCGTTATTTTAGATGATGCGTAGAAGACTGACGCATTTATTGACTGAGGAGTTTCATACTTGGTCTTTGTGTTCGAGAAAGGCAGTGCCAAGGTCCTGCCATCCCGCCACTGGTAAAAGGGTGTACTGAACCTGATCGCAGTGAAACAAATCCTGAGGAAGGGGGGAACAACACAGTCATTCTCAGCCGGCGGGTCAGGACCAAAGAGGGCGGCTGAGGTGACGCAGAAAGCTACCATTTCAGAAGAGTCTTGAGCTTGTACAATAAATGCCAAGCATACGTTACACGGTTACACTGTCCGGTGTGTACATTTCCTTGAAAGAAGCAAAAACGATTGCACTTTCCCGAAAGAAAATGATCCATATTTTAAAATGAACTCTTACACACAATTTGACACATTTGTTATTGTACCTCAGAAACACAAAGAACCCGCAGCCCTCGACACGAGTTCACGCGATCGTCAACAAATGTGTCTGCACACCAAATTGGCCAAAACGAGAAAGAACGTTTGCTAGCTAACAGCGAACTAACCTGAAGGATCTTACAGGCGCAAAGAGCATCGATATCTGACGCCACCAGGAGCGCAACTCTCTGAAAAACAATTCCACAATGTTAGCAGACACCGTCCGTCAACACCGAGCTCATGCATGGCTCGTGCAAGTCGCTCAACAACCGACCTGATTGACAACAACTTCATAAAATTCTTTCCGGATGTCCGTGACAAACATCTTGGAAGTCCTCGACACAATAATCCACGTATGTTACAAAAACAGCGAGATTTTCGGGCTTTTGTGTCAACAGTCGCTCGCTCGGACAACAGACAGACCTACAGCTGCAGCGCCAGTGGAAATGTGGCGCCAAAAGACCGCGTCACACCTAACCAATCAGGAGAGGCCAAAAGGCTGCGTCACACCTAACCAAACACGTAGCCAATCAGGAGAGGGGAGGTGTGCCACGTCACGCGCACCACGCAGCACTCACGAAAGCAGGAAAGCAGAATTACAGGAGAATTATTTTAGCTTTCAAACTTTTGCCATTATAAATACACAAGCGAACCGAGACAAAAGACGACGCACACGCTGCTTCTGTAGAAACATGATTTACTGCGACCAAATGACATCACAGCATCAAGGGCTAGCTAATGGTCCTTACAAGGCAAAACAAAGACGTGCCTGACAGTAAAAAAACAAAAAAACGATAATGCTAAGTCTTTGTACTTGACAAAATACGTAGTATTAGAGAGCTATTCAACAACCTGATTTAAGACAAGAAAAATTTTAATAAAAACACACTTTCCGGTAACGAAATAAGAAAGTATGTGGAGAGACTTTTTTTTTTTTTTTAAATATACATACATGGGGAAACATGCAAGATTTCAAGTGACTACTGCATTTATTTAATTGGTCAAGGGACCCGTGCTTCTACAAACACGATCACATTTTGGGCAAACAAACACCGAAGTTCAAGTCAACTTCTACATGGCCCAAATTTGGAACGGATGCTCGTACAGTACACCATAAAAAAACGGCTATAGTGGAATTATGAAATTCACAAATAAATTATAAATAACGTTCCATTAAGATATCCCATTTCTGTTTTGAGTTAAAAACAAATATATTTTTTTTAAAAATCGATGATTTTTTTCCTATATGAAAAGCATCATGTCACATCTCAATAATCATTAGTAACAATGTCAAAACCTGAACCAGGATGGAATGAAAAGCAGTGTACATATCACAAGCGTGACAATGCTGGAAATAAAAAAGGCACCAAATCTTGGCCAAGTTTGGTCTGATATCAACTGCAATCAGCAGATTTGAGCTGCATTCACAGCGACCAGCAAAAGTGCTTATACCCTGCAAAACTTTGGCTGATTCCCCCCCCCCAAAAAAAAAAATCAGAGGTTTGCCTCTTTCCTTTGACCACACCAACTTAGATTAGAACCCACAAAAAAGTGTGCATACATCACCCTGGAAGTGCTGTCAAATATGAACAGGATTAAAATGGTGACGGATAGGAGCAGCATCAGCTAGCAAGGTTGCATCAATGTCCCTTCCAAAGACTTTCGACGGGCCTTTTTCCTGCTCTGATACGCTCCAACTCCAACGTCCTTCAAGTACCGGCCTTACCAAAGGTCCAGCTCCCACAGTGGACACAAGAGTCGTGATATGCGACAGAGGAGCCAGTCAGCCAGCCAGCCAGCCAGCACGAGCGAGCGAGCGAGCGAGCGAGCGAGCGAGCGAGCGGGCTGATGTTTTACATGGGCAGGATGTAGTTGGAGTTGGCTAGCTTGCGTTGCTGTGCGGCAGGGACAAGCTCATGGTGACTCAGGGGGCGGTGGCAGTCGGCGTCATGAAGCGCGGGGTAGTGCTGCCTGTAGCACAGCCAGGCAAAGGCCAGGCCCAGCAGAGAGCCCACCAACACGTCTACAAGCGGGACGACAAAGCCAAGGCTATTAATAATGGCTCATTAGGCTCACAAGGGAGCCGGCCGGTCGCAAGGAGGGAGGGCAGACCTTGCCAGTGGTGTTTGTAGTCGCAGGTTCTGGAAAGGGCGATGGTCAGCGCTACGACTAAAGGGGTGAGGAAAGCGCAGAGCCGCCACGCCCTGCCTCGGCCGGCCGCGCTGAAGCACCGCAGCTTCCCGGCGATGTAAAGAGCTGTGAAGCCCAGCCCTGCAAAAGCAACTAGGAAAAGAATATCCAAGATTCAATAAGCAACCCCAAAAGAGTCCATTTGAACGTGATTCATGGCCAAGCCCTCGACTCGACTCGACTCGACCCCCAGCACAAACTCTCGGTGAGTACGTCTTACATGAAGAGTGTCCGCTGGGAAAACTCTTTCTTCCCTCCATGACCACATCTGGATCACCGCTGCAGCGTAGCTCCAGGTTCATTTGGCCGTCTGGGAAGCAGCGGTAGAAGAAGTCCGGCCTGGGCCTGATGCAGAGACACTTGTTATTTGGACTCGCCGACAGGGTAATCGTCCGTCCGCGTGGTTTTACCTGCCCACGGCGAGTTTGATGACGTTGGTAAAAACGCCATTCAGCACCAGCGTCAGTGTCACGGCTGGATGACAGAAGGAAGCGATGAGGACGCGTTGGGGGGGGGGGGGGAAACAAGTACGCTGCGCTACCTTGACTTAAGCAAGAAAATACGCTTTCATGCCTTTTGAAAATGGAATTCACTGCACACGGCATGGCAATGTTGCTTTGAATTGATGGTGCATACAGACAGACGACTGGAATTGCTTGTTCACAAAACAAGTCAAGGTGCCACCGCCCTCCGACAAGCGTTTCTCACCCAGCGACGCCTCCTTGGCGTCTCCTCGCTCTGGCTTGGTCAGAACAGTGAAGAGCGTGATGACCGTCAGCGGCGTGAAGACGGCTATGCTCTGGTGCGGAAAAGAGTACAAATTCAAGTCAGGTTCAAAAGACGACAACGCCGCCGCCACTGTTACGTCACTTACAAACATGAGAAGTGTGGGGACGTGATCTCGCTCTACCCGGTGGAATTTATACAACCATATCTCCTCGGGCTGGATCTCTCGGTAGAAAGGCGGAAGCTGCTCCGTCACCCTGAAAGAATCAAACTGTCTTTCTCCTTTTGTCTCCTCAAATACAGGCAGTGTGTACTTTTCCACCTCAAGTACACAGTGGGAGTACTTTGAGCAGCTTGGTCAATACGCATGTCTGCTTGAAACAAATGCAAAGAATTTACAGGAAAACCACAAGGAGCGCCAAGCGGATGCAGATTTCCGACAGGAGCCCACGAAGCAGCCTTCTCGTCATTTTGTCTCTCGGTGTGGACTTCAGTCAACGCAGCAACGCAGCAGCGCAGCGCATCACCTCCGGCCGGGCTTAAGAAAGAAAAAAGGGCCTCTTTCAAATGAACCTGTATTGTGATTGTGACTAGATCAATACATATTTGGAGGAAAAACTCACAGCACACCACCAAACAAAATGTTTCCAGCGTTTTACAGCGCGTGTGATGTAGCAGTGTGAATTTCAAATCGACACAATGGCGGATCATTGGCTCTTTGACTTGATGTCGGTGCTCAATCCCTAGAAGCAAGTCAATCATTTGATTGTTTTTCAAAGTCATTTTAGAATCACAAAAATCAGACTCGACATCATGCGTTGGGTCTCTACCGCTACTCGTGGCACTTGTCTTTGTCCTTGTCTGTTATTTAGCCATTTTGACATTTGGCGCTTGTATTCTTGCACGCTGCTGTGACAAGTACATTCCTCCGCTGTGGGATAAATAAAGTTCTATCATGTCGGTTGGCACTAACTATGGTTCAACCAGATTTTCGACATTTGTCAGTTGTGGGACGTGATTTCAACGGGTTACAATTGAAAAAGGATGAAAACTTTGCAATCATTGAACTCGACTAAATAGCAGCAGCAGCAGCAGCAGCAGCAACAACAAATTGATGAGAACATTACTGATCTCTATGGGCACATTTCAGTACAAATCGTGTCAACAGGTAGCTATTAACCACCGTATTGTAGCCGTTTCAGAGTTCCATAGCCACATGCCACGACGCTTTTCCATGTTATGTGACTTGAAAGTGACAGACAGACAGACAGACAGACAGACAGACAGATAGCAGCCATCCTTTCATCGCCTGTCTGCCAATGGAAGGAAGCGACATGATAGCAGCCGAGGCTAAGCTAGCCGGCTGAACGGCTGGCCGGCTGGCACATCTGTCGCACAACATAGCAGTTAGCAAAATAAACAAACAACGGTTCACGACTCACCTTCACTAAGGTTGTTTTCTATCTTGCTCTCCTCATGACCACGCCGGTGGTTATGTCGAAAAAGGCCGCAGCATCTTCACTCATTTGAGACGCTTCATCCAGTGACGCCATGAAGCGATTCACTAAGCTTGCATGAAACGTATCCGTTCCATGCTTTTCAAAGTAATCAGGTGTCGCGTTGAATTCTACAATAATAAAGTCGAGGTTCAAATATGTTGTGCCGGTAAATAAGCAATTATTCGCATCGTTAAATACCTCAAGTATATATCCCCATGTATACATTGGCCTTTTGAATCGGCATTCGTGAAAGCGGTTTTATTTCGAAAGACGGAAGTTGTGTTAAAATGGTCTTTCATTTTGACACATGGACGCAACACGCCACGTCACGGTAAGTATCGATCTATGAGACTCGATTGTACTCAAAATCCACAACCGTCACTAAAACTAGAAAACAAACAAACAAGCAATTCATAGATCATTCAAAGTGGCTATTCTGACGCATTTACTCCTTACTCATTCGTGTTTTCATTGTTTGCATACGGGCGTATTATTATTCATTCAAATGAATTTATTTGTTCTCATTTAAAAGCCAGCCAAAAGTCGCGCTTCACTGAGACAGAGTACAGCTTTATTAAAGTCAAACTTCAGGCATGTCTGAACTCTTCCAACTCCACTTTTCAATGAAATAAAGGACAGAGGTCATATTTTCAAATAAAAAGACAGTCATGTACAAAAAGAGTGTCTTCCCAACAGTCACGCACATTTATAAGCGGAATTGTACAAGCCGAAAAATCAAATAAAAATAGCACGCCACAGTAACATGATCCTATGCAAATACAATGCGAGACTATTTACAGGTTTGCCAACAATATGCAGTAACACAGGTTCAACAGTAATCAACGGGGTGCTCGTGTTCATCCACGTTTTTCACTGAAGCAAAGCAACACCAAGAGAGAGAGATATGACCCCAGTTAGTAACTCAAATGTATTCTACTACAAAAACAATGGAGTGCTTTTTGCGAGTGAGTTTTTGTTCAGCACAACACCAATTCTTCTCCGACTGACCCCCCCCCCCCCCCCGGGCAACCAAAAACTCAACAACAGTCTGTAAAATTGCACCAAAACAGAGGAGCAAAAACTTTGAAGCGCTAAGGGTGGTATTAAAAAAAATAAAAAAAAATTCCATGATGCTTTGAAGTCACTCTGAAGCTTTCCGGGTCACCAACAAAGGAACAAACATGCTGGGGGGATTTTCCACAAATGAATGGCACAAAGAAACAAAACGTTAGTTGTTGTTGTTTTTTGAAGCAAATGAAATGATGCAACATACAAATGATTGCGTTGTAACGCTGCCACTGGAAAATGGCACTTACCGATGTCATGCAATCACAAGTGCAAAAACAAAAAGGCCGCTGTTTTTATTCTAGAAAAATATAAGAAAGGAACACAATAATGCTGGGATGAGGCATTTCAAGACTCAAACGTGCAGTTCAGCTTAACAGTCGCCTTGAAAAAACAGAGACCAGTCATGCTCTTATGATTCAACAACAACAACAACAAAAGCCTGTTGTCCACACTTAATAGAATAAATAATAACATTCAAGTTTGGGTGGTGACATGCTTGGCTGTTAAATGAACTTCGATGACCACGTTGAGAGGAAAGTATCGGGGGACAAAAGTTGCGTACTGTGCCGAGAAAATGTTGCCCTCTCCTCAAATTCTCTCTTATTTTCCCCCCATAGTTTCCCCCCCCCCCCCCCCCCCCACATTAAGAAGTATCATCAAACAAATGTATACGTCAGAGCAAGATATCGCGTCTGAGAAAATGAAGTCGGTCACAAAAAGCTGCCATCCAAAGAAATTCAACAACAGCTAAGTCAGACTGGAAAGGGTTACAAAGCCATTCCGAGAGCATGAGGACCCCGGACGACCGACTTAAGCGCACCAAAGAGTGAAGAAAACGCACTCGAGAAAAACAACCCTACAGCACAGCAAAGACCTCCCTCGCCTCAGCTATGGTCAGTGTTTGTGACTCAACAATAAGCAGGCGAACCCCAGACCGTCCCGCTTGTATGATGATGGAAAACATTCCAATGAGGAAACGATGCAAAAAAAAATACTTTTTCATGGCACTGTACACCACTGAGGGAAAATGACAACAAATGGAAATTTTTTGAGAAGTGCAAAAACAACATGAAGGAGAGAGACATGGCCCGTTTAACTTAAGCCACAATTTGTCCGCTGTCAATTGGCACCCCCCATTCTTTTTGACCTCTTTGACACAAAACGTCCTTAATAAGTTGCTCGGCGTTGACACTAACTTTAGTGTCACCAATCACCTTGCCGGGTTAAAACAAAGTACCCTGGTTGGGGGGGGGGGGGGGCATGACAAACATTGCAATACTGAACTGCTTTAAACAGCAAATACAGTCACCACGCATGAGCAGCGGCTAATGTGGAATCATTACACCTATGTAGAAACAACAAAAAGGATGCACTAATTACAAGTTGAATAATACCCCTTCTTTTTTTTCCTCTTTTCAAATGTCACACGGTGGTAACAGGGAGTACTGCACTGGTGTTTGACAAAGCAATTGGTATAAAATGTGGTGCAATAAATACAAAAGATTCGACAGATGAGCAATTTAAAAACACTGTACAGGTTGTATTATTTTGTACACTATACTTACTGGACTGTGTATCATGACAGCGATTCATGATTTCTTCAACACGAGGCTGGCGGTCATTCAAATTTTGCCGCCCCAAAACAGATTTTTTTTTTTTTTCCTTTTCCTTTTTGGTCACAACACATTTGAAATTCTTATGTCACTGCCAGAAGAAGAGGTATCCATTTTCAAAACACTTATGTTCCTTTAATATACATTTCTGTATATGCGTACGCGAGCTAACGAAAAAGTGTAATGACGCGGCGTGTGAAAGTGCTTTTCAGAGAAGTTTTGGCAAAAAACATCAGAAATAAAACGGTCACAGTACACAAACGTTACTGGAACGAATCTGGGCAGTAGTTCCTAAAGTCATCCCTTAAGGCTGATTAACGCTACTCGGATAGCAGTGCTCACTGGCGCGGCGCGGCTCGGCCTGGCCCGGCCCGGCCTGGCCCGGCCCCCCTTTCCGTGTTCAAAATCAAGTGTGGAGACTGGGCGGTGCCTCCCCGTTGCTAAGTACTTTACAATATCATGAGCCAATTATGTACAGGTGAACGAGCAAAGAAAAAGTCACAAGTGTCATGTTATACCAGTACGCTATATATCATGATACAGTATTTCACCTTAATAGGACGATTTTCACAAGGAGCTCTGCGCAACACCTAAAACCAAAGAAATACACCACTCACTGAGATGAAGTGAGAAAAATCTGCCTGTAAACATGAACAAACATAGATATGTATACAATTATATTTATCTATCACCAGAAGTATATCAAAAACATGGTTAAAGGAATGTTGGAATGTAGTGTGGGCCTAAAAAAACAATTGCACAAAGTGTCGCCCCTCCAGTTTGTCAAAGAGGAAGGGGAGGGCGTGTCACGTGAGGCAGCCCAAGTGTGTGTGTGTGTGTGTGTGAGAGAGACGCCAGCCACCGCCGTGGCGTACAGCAGGTAAACAGGAGGAGGAACGGCGTGGCGTGGCTTGGCGTGGCTTGGCGTGGCTTGGCGTGGCTTGGCGTGGCATGGCGGCACGGGGCGGCGTCCCCACCCTCCACCTCGCTTCGCTTCCTTCAAATAGACAGCTACCGGCGACACTCGGGATTATTCCAAAACGAGGTGTTGGTCTTGGAGCCGAGTTGCGCTAGTGGTGGGTGTTTTATAGCCGGAGAAGCGGAGAACGCTGCCGCCGCCGCCGCATGTCCTCGCCTCCCGCGCGCGCTCTTCCAATCTCACAGCGCATAAGTTGCGTGACGTGTCTCGGCGCCAGCCAGGGAGGAAAAAAAAAAAACCCAACAACAACAAAAATCGGAATATATTCCCTTTAGCGAGCGCAGGTGGGCGGAACGCCAGCCAGGAGCGCGCTTTACAGCGAACGAGGTAACGAGGGCGCCACATCGTCTCCTTGCGGTTCCTCTTTGACCGTGACGGGGCTCAGAGAAGAAGATGGCGGCTTAGCAGAACCGGGGCTAGAGCCCAAGGGGCTGAGCGGGTTGTGGCCGGAACAACAGGGCCGGCCCTCCAGCGAGGAAGCGCTAAGCGCCCCCTCCTCGTGATCCGGGCAGAAGGAACGAGGGCAGAAGTCACACAGCGACGAGGCCGGCGCGCCGCAGATGCTGCAGTCGTGCCAGGGACACTCCCAACGACCTGCGGGCGGCAAAAGCAAAAAGATCCCAGTGTCAGGATGAGGCAAAAACAACAACAAAAAGCCTTCATCGCTAAACAGATCCCTGTTCGATAGCAAGCGGCTGGTTTTATTGCAAGTATTTGATATTTCATGTGCATTCATAATCATCGTCGTGCCCTCGTGAATAATAACCATATCACGGACCAAGCAACCGACGCTATGGTTGCGTGTCCAGATCGGAAGAGAAGCTCCGTGCTTTCAGTTCTTTTGGAGCACCCTTCGGAGAGATTTGCTCACCATATGGCGGCTTGCTGAGGTTGAGACACAGCAGGTGGTACGCTTTGGGACACTCCTTCCTGTCGCACATCACCAGCTCTCCTCCTTCTCCGCAGTTAAAGCAGAAGTAGTCGTGCGCGGCGTGTTTGCCCTCCAGGCGCAGCTTGCGCTTTTTCTGCCGCAGCTTGGCATTCCTGGCCTTCTCCTCTTTCTCCTGCACCGCAGCACTCTGGGATTTGCGAGACAATGAAAGGACGGCAAGGACAACTTGGCCGAGCGGCACGTGCGCTTACGGTGGGCTGCACCCCGAGGAAACCTGAGCAGTTGTCCGATCCGCAGCGGCAAGATGTTCTCCTGTTGCCCACGCAGTGCAGGTTATAATTGAAGGTCATCTCCGCGCCTGCGCAGAGACAGCAAGGCTTTCATTCAACTCCTCCGACCCGGCCGGGTGAACGGCAACTCACCGGCTTCGATATCGCAGAGAGCAAAGAGTCCGATGCGGACGTCGCCGTTGACCGTCCACTTTTGGGTTTCGCAGTTGGGGCTGCAGCTGTGGTTAATGAACCGCGAAGAATTCCCTTTCGGACCGGCGTCGATCACGCGATCCTGACGTACGCAAAGATGTAGGTTGAGGAGATGGTGTGGTTGTTGTTTTTTTTTTTTCCCCGTCTCTTTCTTTTTCCCCTCAATGGCGCTACCTTAGTCAGGGTCAGCATGTAGAAGTCGGTGACGTGGTTTTCATGGGCGCGTTTAATTCGCTGCTGGCACTCGTCCGAGTCGATGACTTCTCCGACGTACTCGATCGCAAAGTCACCCTGGAGAGAAGGTTTAAGAAGGGCCATTTGCGCTTGGCGTTCAGCCTAGCGCTTCTCTCTCTCGCCATACCTTTCTCAGAGCCTGCTTCGTTCTGAGGCCCCACCCTCGGCCCTCCGTCTTTATCACCTCCGTCTCGGCATACAGGCGCTTGGAGAAACACTGGTTCTCGCAATTGTCTCCCGCGGGACATACCTGCGGCAAGGAGGTTAGCAGGCGCCGCTCGGAGCGGACGGCGGCTAGCGCAACCGACCTGAGGGTGACACTCGTACTGGAGCACGCGGTTGAGACACTGAGAGTCCAGGCCGCACGGGTGCTCGTCCGCAGGCCGGCAGTTGCAGCGAGGGATTTCCGACAAGTCGGCGGCCACGTGCATTTGCACTTTGCCCACGGCTTTGTTGGACTAGCACAGGAAAATGACAATTTACAAGCAACGCCTCACCAAAGAGGACATGAGAGAGAGAGAGAGAGAGAGAGAGAGAGAGAGAGAGAGAGAGAGAGAGAGAGAGAGAGAGAGAGAGAGAGAGAGAGCGAGAGAGCGAGCGAGAGAGCGAGCGAGAGAGAGAGAGAGAGAGGCTGGCTGTCCAAATTGTGGCCCTGGAGAGCCTGCATCGCTCTCCTGTCATCAACAATTTGACTGAAGGGCAGGCACTTTGCCAGGAAAGGGCGGAGCCTCCGGTTCCTCAGGGCTCGGTTTTCAACCGAACACCGCTTGCTAGCAACTGAGCTCAGTGAGAAGTGATGCCACGATATTACTTGCTCTTACCTTGATGAATTTGTAGGGTGGCGGTTTGCGAGAGTTGCGCTCCTGCTCTAAAGCCTCCCTGCTCTCCCTCTGGGCCTTGAGCTCCTGAAACCTCCGGGCTGCTTCATCCAGAGCTGAAACACCCCGACAACAGGTTGTCAGAAAGTAGGCATTCCAGAACCTGCGCTCCATTACCTTTCTTGAAAGTCTTGTTGATGTTGATCTGACCGCTGACAAAGTTTTTGTCGTTCTCCACGTAAGGGAAGACGCGGCCCTGATTGATCCAGTAGTAGTCGTGCGAACCGAAGAAAAAGACCGGGAAGTCGCCCACGTCGTGACGGAGGCTCTGGATGTTGGACGGCACCAAACGAGGGTTGCAGATCTCCGCCGGCCACCACCTTGCGAGACGAGGGTAAAAAGGAGCCCAAGCGCCGTGCGCAGGAATCATTTGCAGGAACCCGACAACATGGCCCTTTCTCATTGAGTGTGTGTGCGTGTGTGTGTGCGTGCGTGCGTGCGTGCGTACGTGCGTGTGCCCTTCATGTGTGCATACCTGTAGTTTCCCAGTTTGACCCAGACAATTTGTTTGTAGTGAGGTTTCTTGCCAGCCCTACAATCACTGCAGGACCAAGGCCCCTCGGGCATCTCCATCTCCAAACACTCGGGGTGGAAGGAAGCCGGGCACGAGTCGCAGCACAGCAACTTGCCTCCTATAGTTGTTTGAATGGATGGATGGATGGATGGATGGATGGATGGATGGATGGATGAACACGGACATGAGTGTGGGTGCATGTGTGTGCGTTTGATATGGGAAATGAGTATGCAAAGAGAGGGGGCGGGGGGGAGGGGCATCATTAGGCTTTAAGAATTTCAAAGCTTGACCAACTCTGAATCTCGTTGGCAGAGCAGCCATTGTGAAAGATATCAAAAAGCCTCAGGAAGGGTGGAACCTCCAAAGGGGGTAAATGTCAAGTTCAGCTGCCTCCAAAGCCAAATCAGAATGGGAAAAATTCACTTTGATTTCACAATTTAGTACCCTTGCTGTACTCCATGACAACCACCACGTGCCACCAAGGAGGGTGGTTCCACACATCGGTTATCGCACGTCTTGCAATGAGATTCAGAGCGCCGTAGCGTGGCGTGGCGTGGCGGGGCGGAGCGTACCGAGGGCTGGTCGAGCGGATACGCATGCAGCAGCGGCGGCGGCGACACGGGCGGTACTCCAAACAGCCAGTGATCAGGGGTTGAAAATCAAAACAAAAAGCAGGCATGCAGTCCTGCCAATAAAGCAAAGTGTTCCCCATCACACATACTGCACCTTGCTTGTATGGAATTTTCACAAGGGATTCTAGGCCAATAACGCATCATTGAAGTCTCTCTCGCTAGTTTCACTTGAAACTCGGCCTGTACTTCTTTCCAAATTGTGAGTTCATTCCATCCAAAGCAGGTCAAAGGTGTCCAAATAGGTAGGGGGAGATGTGCCCCGACTGACAATTGCACTCGGAAACAAAACTTACAATTGAGGTCAGGGTTGAAGCAGGACACGGCCTTTTGCGTGAATAAAAAAAGAAGGGCGCCACGGTGCTCAAGCAGAGAAGCAGCGCACCTCCGACCACAACCACCCCCCCACACACACAGAGAGAGAGAGAGAGCATGAACCAACGCAGCGCATCCAGCCTCAGTGCGCTATACTGCCGTCCGTCCATGTTCTGAAAGCGGGCATTTGCGAGTCACTGCGCAGTGGGCCGCATGCAAGTGCCGTTGATGGCGGACAACCTGTTGCTTTCACCCACAAATAGGAATAACAATGAATGAAGAAATGCATGGTGAGTGAATTGATCCCTTTTGGTTTGAGCAGATGTGGAGAAAATCGGACACGAGCGCAGTGCCCAGGGCAATGCAAAGAAACGAGAGGCCATTCATCATAGTAATAAGAATACCTTTGTTTCTATTTCAAATCATTCTATGTTGTAGAGACAATAGATGACATAACAATACTAACAAACTTTCTACACCTCGTTCTACTGCTGCCTTCTTTTCACCTGAGTGCTAAACACTGCTCCCTGGAGGCCTACGCACAAACAACAGAAGCAGCAGAGATGCCTATGGGGAAGTGCCACGCTACACTATTTGAATGGAATTGATGGCATGTTTGTGTTTTTGAACAAGATCAAAAGTGTTTCAAACGAGAAAAACAAAAGAAAAAGTGAAACATACGCCATTGCACATTTCAGAGCGTTGTTTCAGCACTCTATCGGGGAATATGCTCACTGAGTGATGACGACAATGATGGAAGACTACAAATATATACTTTCCCTTTGGTGAAGCCAACAGGCACTTTTCAAATTGAATGACGTGTGTTTTGCATGCGACCCAGAGTTCCGTGTTAATTCAAAGGGATTCAGGCTGGGGTTATTGATTCAACGCACAACGGCATGGCATGGCACGGCAATCGACCGCAGATCGAAGCAGTCAATGAAGATGGCACCCACCCAAAAGGCTTTGAAACAAAAGCGGCATTCCAAAGAAAAGGAGAAAGTGATCGGGATGGGAGCAGGCACAATACAAACACACACCAGCGCGGGAGAAAGAGAAAAACGGTTCAGTTACCTTTGCCAACATTCTTTTTGGTAGCTGACGAAGGAGAGGGAATCATAGGTAATTTCAACTCAGCACGATTTGACTCGGTCAGAAGGTAGTGGGACTTATAGGCATATGAACTTAATATGGTGTCAGTAAGGTCTTGCACTAACAGCCCTACACAAGACACACAGGAAGAGACGGGGGGTGAGCCGCAGTCGCGCCAACAAATCAGGAAAAAAACAAAAGAACACCACCAAATCACCCAAAAAGAGAGAAAGGGCACGCACCGTCTCTCACGCATACTCACGACACAAGTAAGAAACATGGCAAACCGCACTTAAACGCCGGACTTGTTTACAAAAGGAAGGAAAAAAAACAAAGAAAGAAAGGGGCCATGGACGCTTGTTGACGTCCGGGAATCTTTCAAGCGGAGGGAGTGCAAAGGAACGAGCTTGGCAAACGTCCAATTGCATTTAGCAACGTAACGGAAGGAAGGAAGGAAGGAAGGAAGGAAGGAAGGAAGGAAGGAAGGAAGGAAGGAAGGAAGGAAGGAAGGAAGGAAGGAAGGAAGGAAGGAAGGAAGGAAAAAAACACCAAAAACAAAAAGGCTTCCTTTTTGGAGCAATATCACCAGTCCCTGCATTCTAAGGATAAGACACATGTGTGCTCATCGTTTGGGGCGGGCTAGCGGGCAGGCGGGCGGGCGGGAGGGCCGGGCTTACCTCTGGCGCACAGGAAGCACCAGCCCACGTTGACGGGGGACGTTTGGAGGCCGTTGCGCTTGGCGCTGCCGTGGCTGCTGCAGATCATGATGTGGTGTGTGAGGATGGCGCTGCCCGCCGCCACGCAGCTGTCGCCTGTGTGATACGCCACCGGGCAGCGGATGCAACGCATCAGGCGACCTAGACGCCGGACAGTCAAGTTGACACCAGGGCAGACTCACCCAACAACAATTCACAGTCGGTCGGTCGGTCGCTCAGTCACAGCGGCTTCACCTTTGCTCGCTCGCTGCAGGTCTCGCTCCAGACAGCAGGTGGCGCAGCTGTGCTGGGGGCAACTGAAGCCTCCGCCCGGGCTGCTCGTAACGCCCGGGAGTTTCCGCACGCAATCCTCGTGGTAGTAACATCCGCATCCGGTCACGGAACAACGCGTCACCTCCTGGCTGGCTTCCTTACAGCTGAAGCACGGGTGAGTGCCTAAAAAGAAGGGCTCGGGAAAGACTGAGAATGCGTCACCACGCCGCCGTCCACTTACCGTTTTGACATTCCGGGCACGCAAACTTTCCTTCAGGTAGGGACGTTAGACCGAGACACTCGAGGTGGAACTGCCTGTTGCAGTCTCCTTCGCACGCCACCAAATTCTCGGCGTACACCTCGCATATCTACACGGAAAGAAGTGATGAGATGAAGCTTTGCAAACTTGTCCCTCGTCGGCGTTGACCTGGCAGACGGTGTCCCTCTTCCCGGTGCTACCGTCCTGACGGGACAGGCCGGAGTCCACAGACTGAGTGTCTGAGGCGTCGGCATCTGCCGCGGCCGGACTATCCAGACTCTTCCCGAATAAACCCTTAGAGAAGGACAAAGACTGCGTGTGATGAGATGTTTCGAGAGATCGATCTTAAGTGGTGCCTAGCAACAGATGACTTCTGCCAGCTCGTTGGTATCTCAAATCCTATTTTCTCACTGAAATGAACGGAAAGGCCATCCCAATCAGCTCTTCTTCTCCGAGCCTACCTGCGGATCGTTGAGGCCTCTGGAGTCGGAATCCGACGTGTCTCGATACTGAGAGGACGCCATCTCCACGTCGGTGGACGCTCGACTGCGTTTCTTCAGCGGTTTACAGGCATCCGATATCTCACTGGCTCCTGAGCAATGGCAAGGACGCAATTCAGGAAACGATCCGAAATGGAGGCAAAAGCGGAAGCAAGCAAGGAAGGAAGCAAGCAAGCAAGGAAGCAAGCAAGCAAGGAAGCAAGCAAGCAAGCAAGCAAGGAAGCAAGGAAGGAAGGAAGCAAGGACCAACCTTTCTGGGATCCCGCCCTTGGTGTGGCCTCCGGCGCCATTTCGGCCTGAAATGAGATAGTGAAATAAAGCGTGGAGTGGCTGCTGCTGCTTTGACGAACGTTAGTCTCCAGGAATGGAACAAGAATTGGCATCAACAATGCGGACGTACGCATCAGCAATACCGTCATGCATTTTCCTCGGACTTTGTCATGTCGTGAAAAGAGAAGCTGACTGATAAAACGGCTGTGTGGTCTATTTCTAAAGCTTCTTATTGCATATTCAAAAGTCAGTGTCCAGGGTTTTGCTTTGCATTTTAAAATGTAGGTCAAAACAAGACTGCAATGTGGTCTGGATACCTGTTCCTTTTTGGTTTTCTTTTTGGGGACGGGGTCGTTGCCTCTCTCCGACTCCGACCTGCTCCTGACCGAGCGCCGCTGCAGCTTCCTCTCTTGAGAACCTGAACGAGCGCGAAAACAAACATTGAGCTGGGCGGCGTGGTGCCGTGCCGTGCCGTGCCTTTGCGCCCCCCCGAAAATCTTCTCCAAACCGTGTGGACTGCTGTGCTGAGAGCCAGGAGAGGAAGCGGGCTGCGTTCCGCCTTCTTCGCTCCTCCGACTGGCGGGAGATTCTCTTCTCTCCTCCCCTTCTTCCTCCATATCGTCCACATCTTCGTCCTCTTCGGGACTGGCCTCGGGTTTGGCTCTGTTTTCCTGCCGACGCACAGAGTATTACGACTCCCGCCGACAGTGTTTCGGAGTGTGACGACAAACAATGTGGTCCGCCTGCGATTTTGTATTTCTACACGTGTTGCTGCACCGTTTGCATTCAGCTATTGGTTGCTGAAAGGATAACAAGTCGGTGTTGGTTCTGGTTCATACTTGTGCTTGACCCACCTCAGGTGAACAGTAGCCGAGGTCAGGCTGCCTGCCTTCTCCCTCCGCTCTCCCCTCCTCCACCTCCTCGTCGTCCTCCTCCTCCTCTTCTTCTTCTTCTTCTTCTTCCTCCTCCTCCTCCTTCTCCTCCTCCTCCTCCTCCTCTTCCTCCTCCTCCTCCTCCTCCTCTTCTTTTTGAGGTGAAGGAGCCGTTTTTTGCTTTTGCAGGAGAGGCCAGTCACACTTTGTGATCTCCACGTTCAGCCTCTTCATGGTGATGGAGAGCGGCAGAAGCTTTCTGGCCGCCGCAGTTTTCCAGGCCCTGACCGGTGCCGGAGAATCCGGCTTGGCTCCCGAATCGGAACCGGCGTCCTCTTTAGGGGAGTCAGACTGACTGGAGTTTTTCTTCTCGTTTGAGCCATCGGCGTCCTCCGCGTTGGGAATACTACACTGCCGACGCGGCAGCTGTCTCCTCGGCGGCTGATCTCCGTCGAGCGACTTCAGCCCCCCGTCGTCTTTCTTATTGGCCGAGCCGCTGGAGCGCCGGTTCCGCTTCTCCGGCCGGCCCACGGGTTTCTTGGCGACCGGGTTCTCGTTAGGGACCGGGTCGACGTAAATGAACGTGTAGTTGTCGATGCGCTCCTGACGCGTCATCAGGAAGGCGTCCTCCGCGTGGCCCACGCCGACCTCCCACTGGGCGCGCTCTCTCTGAGGGATGGGCTTCAGCAGCTGCCGAAGAGAAAAAGGCAAGTTGAGCATATTTTTATGTCACGACGTTTCACCACCCATTTTGACACCACGTTGATCAGAAGTGACTGATTTCCTTTGAAGCTGAGCCCACAAAAGACACGAGTCGAGGCAGAAAATAACGTACTTTGTGTTTTTCCACAGTGTTTGTGGTCTTCCGCAGCGTGTCCGCCTGGAGCTCATCAAACTGTTGCTTGCCCTGGTATATAACGATCCTCTTCTCGTGGATCCACGCGCGCTCAGCGACGCTGCCAAAAAACTGGACGTGGTACTCCCTGTGGCCTGCAGAGTGGAGCAGAGTGCTTCAACTCTTCATCCTGGTCTACAAAGCAGCGCCGCCGCGGCTGCCGCCGCCGCCGCGCACTTACCTCTGGTGTTGATGCGCGTGTGGACCTTCATTTGCGGGTCGGACGAAACCATGCACGGCCACCACGGGTAGGTGCCCACCTTGGACCACACTAGATCTCCAATGACAAACTCTTTGCAGAAGCCTGTCTCTTGGATTACTGAGGGTTGATTGACTTTTGGAACCTGGGAACAAAATGGCCGCTTAACTTCCAAAGCAACGAGAGACGAGACTTTGAGGTCTTGCCTTTGGTTCAGTTTGGATAACGGTCTTGTGAAGCTTCTCCGTCTGCTCCAGCGGAGGCTCTCTTGGCTGCGGCTGAACGTGGGTGTCCTCCGTCTGGCCCGTGGCCCTTGCCTGGCCTTGGACAGGCTCCAAAGTCTGCTCCTGGATGTGCGGCTGCAACTTTGCGTTCTTTTTCCTCTTCTCCTTCTTCCTCTCGTTTCGGCGCTGCACCTGAGCCGCCTCGTTCTTCTGAGATTCCTTCTGAAGATGAAAATAAGACCGAGACGGTGGGACATCAGTCGGCGTTGCCCTTTGCGATCCCATAATGGCCGCCGCATCTTCCCTACGCAATTTGGCTTTCACGTTGCATTGTGAGATGCGGCGGCGGCGGCGAGCTGGATCAATGGTGAACATAAATAAACAAATGTGTAAAGTCCTCCGGTCAAAGACTCGTTCAAATGAAATATAGGGAAGGAGATTTACGAGGAGCCATGAAACCTCATTAACGCAATCGCCAGCTGTGTTTCTTCCGTCTGTATATGGATGTTTACTTGCCTGAGTAGTTAAAAAAGCAAAGGAAAAAGTGGCAAAACAATTAAAAAAATAAATAAATAATAATTATACATACATATATATATATACACACACACACGGGCAAAAATAGCTATCTCTATCTATATAATGAGTGTTGATTGCAATACCTGCAGTTCTTGCAGCAAATCTCCACACAGTGCCGTTTCAAACAATTCTTTGCCGTTCTGATACGTCTTGATGATCTTCAGCTTGATCTCAGGGGAACTGGTCTTCAGCACTCCCGTGGTAGCGCTGGCAGGAGGCTGGACAGGCTGTGAGGAAGGGGTACTGTCCACCAGGGAGGGGGGAGGGCTGGAGGAGGGCAAGTGCAAGGGTGCTGGAGGAGGAGGCAGCGGCGGCGGCGGCGGCGGCGGCGGCAGCGGCGGCAGCGTGTGGGTCACGATGTGAGGCGTGTGGGGAAGGTGGTGCTGGGTGGGCAGGGGCAGCGGGCTCTGCGGGTGACTTTGGATGTGGGGCGTGTTTGACAGGAAGTGATGCGCGTGGGGGAGGTGATGGTGATGATGGTGGGGGTGGTGCAAGTGCGGGTGATGCGTGGGCAGCGGGGGCGAAACAGGCGAGCGGGGCCTTTCCTGCAGACCGGGACCCCTTAGCACCGTGCTCTCCCCCGGCAGGAGGAGCCCGTGCTCGGCGTAGCTGCGTATGGGACCGTAGCCGTTGGCCGAACCGTTGGGGAACTGCGAGTACATGGAGAATTTGGACTGCGGTTCGTACATGCCCAGACCCGGCGGGTAGCCGTTGGAGACGTGCGGCAGGTCCTCGGACGCTGAGGGCGGGTAGAAATCGGCATCCAGGCTCGCATCGTAGGAAGGACCGCCATCCTCGCCCGGGTCACTGCCGGTGTCGCAGGTGCCGTCCTGTCTGATGTTGGCTGAGTCAATAAGCTGAGGGGGTTGCTGAATTGTATTTCCCATGATCCCTTGCATGAAAGAGAAGGAGAAATCCATTGTTGGGCTCCGGCATCCTTAACTTTCTTTTTCTTTGACTGGACCTGTTGGGAGTGACGCGTGCAAATTGTTATTTTGGGAGCTAAAGATTGATATCAACATCAGGTGGCGTTCAAATCATCATAAAAAAAAAAAAAAAAATCAAATACTTGACAAGTGATATCTCACGATGACAGGGTGCACAAGTTTGACATTCCGCTACACAAATATGTCAAGTATTTATTATTCGGCAACTATTTCAAGATGTTTCAACATCGACCAAACAAAGACAAGATGCTGTCGTGTCAACTATATATTATGACAGGTGGACAGCAATTTCAGGAACACGTGCAAATGGTCAAGTTGATCATGAAAAGAGAATATTCACCATCAAAATGACTTGCTTCTTTAAGTCACTTTTTAACAAGAAAAGCATGCATCAAATATTGGAACAGTTTTAATAAACATCCATGCTACATGCTGTAGTATTTAGGACTTTTAGTGTTGTGAACATGCAAAAATCAGATACATCCGAAAGGGGGTGGGGGAACAAGAAAAAAAAAAAGAAAAAAGATCAGGCATTTTTTAGGAGCGGAATTAATTGCGCAAAGGTTTGGCCTCTTTGAATAATTCCTCTGTGGACACCAAAGGCACTTGACGGGAATATGGACTCAACTCAAAAGATTGAAGTAAAATGCAGAAATAGTTAATTGATTCTTTTTTTCAATCAACAAATTGGCACACAATTTCTTGGGAAAGTGTAAACATGTTGCGTAGAAGTAAATTGTGCATGATAATACACATAAGGTATCAGCCACCCGTACACTTTGAATCATCAATGATGACGAGTGAATGTCTCGCTCGATAAGTCCATCCCCAGCCACATCTCAATAAAGTCCCACTTTCAGGAGCATGTTGATTACAAAGAGACTCGTCATCATAACAAACCCTATTAGCTTGCTTCTAACACTTCGTCTTGCTGTTGGTAAAGCTCGACGCCGTCGTGTTTTTGGCGGCCAACACAAACAAATGGCAGTTTGTTAGTTATCGGAGAACAAAACAAAGAGCAGTATCCGCTCTCTTTTTCGCACCAATTTCTTGACACTTTTATTACGTTTCAAGTGTAAAGAAGAGGCTGTCTTCCTGGCTGGCTGGCTGTTTGGCTGGCTGCTTGGCTGGCTGCCTGCCTGCCTGCCTGCCTGCCTGAGGTTCAGCGTGTACGCGAAGGTGGATAATGGTGATGTAAACATCCGTGTGGGGCCGTGAAGCGCTCACTAAAACATGAAAAGCGTGTAAAGGGATTTCTGAAAAAAAATCAGATATAGTGAGTGAATCGGAGATGCTTGCTTACAGATGCGTGAAGGAAATCGACGCGGGGAAAGCATCTGCGCAGACAATTGTCTCTCACTGGATATGATGATCTTATAGCCTTGTGGGATGTTAGCTTCCGAGCTACCTAGCTAAAAATGATTGTATTGGGCTTCGGAATCTTCTGAACTTTGGTGGCGGGCGCTGAGAACGCATACGTGAAACCGTGTTGGCATATTTCATGTGTCCACACGCGCGTTGATTGCGCGCAGCAACGCGTATGTTGGAGCACACGGCAGGCAAAGGAAATAAGATGAAAAGGGGAAGGCTAACGCTAGCTAAGCTAACAGTACAGTGCCAATATGGCTGCCTGTCTGGCGTGATTATTCCTCCATCACTGGCGCTTCGGGGAGAATGTGCTTGAAAAAGAAGCAAGCAGCCGCTGCAAAAGGCTTGCACTGGCGACGGGTGGACGAGAGCATGCATCGGTAGCGGCGGCGCTCAAGCAAAAACATGCACAAAAAGAAGAAGGGAGAGATGGCTTCTGAGATGCAGGATTTTTTTTCGGGGACGGGGAGTCGCGAAATGCAGGCAAATAAAAATGTCAGTACCTTCAGCGTGTCCCATTCTAAACACATACACCAGCCAGCAACGCGTCCTCGTTTTGTATAGAAGTGGGGGGGAAATAAATCCAAATCAACAAATGTGTTCTGTTAAATTGAGATAGCGCAGGCCTTTCCTTTTTCGTTTTAACGCAATTCTCCACAGAGAGGAGGAGGGGGATGTTACGCTATCTGCTCGCTACCCAATCCCAAAGCCGGGCTCTTCCTCAGCGGAAGAACTGGAGATTTTGATGACACCCTGCTCAAAACAAGAGCCTTTCAAATTGGTGCGCTCTTCTCAAACTCCGGGAGCGCCTTTAGAGACGGACGGACGGACGGACGGACGGACGGCCGGCCGGCCGGCCTGCCAAGGCGTTCAATCTGCAGGGGCCACTGCAAGTGGCACATCGGGACGTGGAGGTTACTGTTCATTTCATCCATGCAGCAGCTGCCAGCACTTCAGGTCACAGTCACGCCTCCACCCAAGTGAAAGAGGAAATATGTTGTGCAAAAAGTGTCACGCACATTGTGCCTCCCAACACTTATTTAGTTAGCACAGCACCCATTTGATAGGCCGGGTTAATTCATTAGAATGATGACTTGATGAAGTCATCATTCTGCAGAATCAGCTTTGCTCCCAGTACTCCTGCATTCCCCCACGCTCCAAAAACATGTATGTTTGAAACTCTCACACTAATCCCAATACGGCCACAATTAGGACTCGAAACCCTTAAAAGTGGCGAGTCTCCAAGGAAAGGCACAATGCACAATGCACAGTTTATTGACAGAAACGCGATCGGACGCTGCAACATACACGTAGGTCTCACAATTCACGCATGCTACAAGAAATGTATGGGGACAGGGGCAATGTCGGATTATTAGTTATTAGAGTGCTGTGCACACGCCATTGAGCTTGTGTATTTTTACCTCACCTCTGAGAAATGAATCGTACAAGTTATGGGGTCGTGGAAAAGGTTTTGAAATGATTTAACAATGTCTTCTATTTGACATCACAAAAAGATGGCATTTGAACGAGTGCCTGGGCATCTTATTGTCACTGTACATACAGAACGAAGTTGAGTCTTTTCCGCCGACCTCGGCACAGTCCGGTCACCTAATCCATTGCGCTCAATTTTTTATTTGTATTCCATATGCATTTTTTCGTAACTGAAATGTGCTTATGTCTACAATAACCATGAACGTCATATGGTGTTTGCTAAAGCTCTAATAGTTGCAGACCTTTAACCAAGAGTTACATCATGACGTGCGCTGATATGGCGTTGTTTTTTCTAGTTGATCACATTTAGGTGGTGGGTTGGTGGGTGGGTGGCCACAAATTGAGCTTCGGCGAGCGAGCGAGCGAGCGAGCGAGCGAGCGAGCATTGCACGCAGCATTTCCGATCTTTGTTGTCGCGCCGCCGCCGCCGCACATGCGCACATGGTCGTAGCTGTGTCAACACAGCAGGTTAGCCAGCCTACGTCGGGCCGCTGCTTTCGTTGGGACAATCCGAAAACAGACGCTCAGGCCGAGGACTGAGCACGCAACCGCCCCCCCTCGACCAGACGCCCGGCCGGAGTCCCCGATGGATTTATCGACCCTGCGGACATCGTCGTCGTTGTTTACAATGGCCGCTTGTTGAGAATGGATGGTATTTGTCACGTCGCACCAAGGAAGCCTTTGAACGCCCTGTCAGCAACGACGATTCTTGGGTCATTGACGTTGGAGGTTGGTTAGTGGGCTCGCCATTTCACTCGCTAGCATAGCGCGCTACAATGGCCAGCTAACCGGCGGGCTAGAAACAGATCGTTGCAACTCGAATACTCGTCTACTGTGTGTGTGTGTGTGTGTGAAAGAAAGAAAGAAAGAAAGAAAGAAAGAAAGAAAGAAAGAAAGAAAGAAAGTACAAATGAATTTGGCATTGTGTCTTCCAATTGGATTCGATGCCAGTTGTATGTGTGATGCTCACGTGAGTGGAAAATAACCCAAAGAAATGCGACTGGACTGTCACTTGTTGACTTACTTGAGCGTAAAGCCCTGCTTACGTCGGTGCATCATAGACTTATTCAGACCTAATTGATCTGAAATCGACGTATGTACATTCATTGTAATCTAAATGTTCCTTTTAATGCCGATTCAAAATCATTTTGACGTGTGTCAACGTGGCTGGCACTTTCTAAGGTTATGCTTCTGACATTGCTGATCGTGTAATCGTTCTCGGCTACCATGAAAGTTGCTTGATATATTTCATGTTGGATATCTCTAACTCCGCTCATATTCCTGTCCCCAGTGATCTACCCATGCAATGGCAGTCTTTAGCCACCAGGTGCTCTTTGCTGTTACGAGATCCAGGTAAGCGCTTTATTGTTCTTTTCTTCGTATAATAGTCATTTACATAAGCATGAGCAACTCACTTGATGTTGCTTCTCTGCTAACATATCGGCACAGTGGACATTTCCTATTGAAAGTCGCAGGTTTGAGTTTTGCTTTGATTTGGGATATTTTCCCCCTCTGGTAATTAATGATTTGTTGGAGAGAATTATGTGAGAAAGAAAGAAAGAAAGAAAGAAAGAAAGAAAGAAAGAAAGAAAGAAAGAAAGAAAGAAAGGTGCTCACTCACTCACTCACTCACTCACTCACTCACTCACTCACTCACTCACTCACTCACTCACTCACTCACTCACTCACTCACTCACTCACTCACTCACTCACTCACGTTAATCATTTCAGTACAGGATACGTGTGGGGGGGGAAGATGTTACATAAGCCTTCTGGCCAAACTACTACAATCCAGATTCAATTATCTCGGTCCCTCTATCAATGATATAACTGTTATCTCTATTGATGCATGTATTTATTGTATGTTTGCATGTCAACAACAGCGTCGTTACAGTTTCTGTTGAAGAATTTGCATCAATTGGCAAATCCAACGACTGTCAAAGACTGTCATGGCGCAATGATCAATTTTGAGTAGCTGCACACTGCCCTGCAGGTTTTGTCATTTTTCCATGTAACACGTTGCGTCCTCTGCTAGCAATGTGTCGTTTGTTTTGGTCGAAAGTGCAATTTTGAACCGGTTGAAGGTTTCAACCTTTGCGTCGTGTCTGACCCTATTTTGGGGGGTTTTCTTTTTTATTGTTGCCCACAGGGGGTCGTATCTGCTGTCCCAGCGGCACGGCTGCTCTTCTCTGTCTTCGAGGGCTAACCTCCACGTAGGGGCCCCGCGCAACATCTCGTCATCGGCCTCCCCGCTCAGGCACTCCCGCTACGGCCAGCCTCGCTGTTACCGATCCCACAACCTGGGCCGCGGCCAAAACTCTGCCCTACTGGCCCGAGCCCTGCACAGTTCTGTCGTTTGGCTCCAAGACAGTAAAAATGGGGAGACTAAAACCTCACCTTCTGCTCAAAGTCCGCCGTCGGACGAGAAAAAGGACACGGTGGCCGCCGTTGTCCAAGCGCAAACGCCCGTCGCTGCCGCTCCTGGACCCACGGCGCCGGCCGTGGCCAAGAAGGCTCTGCATCTCAGGATCGTCGACGAGCTGAAGCATTATTACAACGGCTTCCGGTTGCTCGGTATCGACACCACGGTCGCAGGAAGGATGGTGTGGAGTCTGCTGCACGGACACATCCTCACGCGTCGGGAAAGGAGAAGGGTGAGAGTTTACATTTTTGCTCCATTAAAGGCAGCGGCACGGAAATCACCTCAAGTTGAAGACAGTCTGGAGCGTAAAAACACTGGCTGAATTCTGAATGTCAGAATACAACAGCTTCATGGAAAGCGTGACACGTCGGACGAGTCCCTTTTAAGGCTAAGCGAGCGTTGCGTGGATGGAACTTTATGCTGTGGGATATCCTCACGCTTGACGTATGGCATCACGCGAGCCAGCCAGCGCATTATGCACCGGCGCCGCGCTTGAACTATGTTCGGCACTTTGCAGAACTTGCGTACCGGTGCACCTGAAGATGTGAAAGACAAAATAGCACAATGTTTTCTTTTGGTGTCCACAGCTGATGAGGACGTGCGCCGACCTCTTCCGTCTGGTGCCCTTCATGGTGTTCATCATCGTCCCCTTCATGGAGTTCCTCCTTCCCGTCTTCCTCAAGCTCTTCCCAGAAATGTTGCCCTCCACCTTTGAGACGGAGTCCAAAAAGGCATGTGGGCATGGACACACACGCGTGCACACACACACACGCGTGCACACACACACACGCGTGCACACACACACACACACGGGTCAGCGACGGGGTCACACAGATTACGTAACTACAGAAATAGCTGGCGGCATAAGTACGTCTGGCCCGCAAGGCAGCCGAGTGGTCTTATTTTCGTTGGAAGCCACGGCTCATACTTTGAATCTGTTCGTAGCGTCGCCCCGACGACGGTCGTTATTGAGCGTGACTCGGATACGAGGCAGCGGCTTGCCTAGTACGACATGGTACGCAAAGTTTTTAAAACAGAGTTGGAAAGGCTAATAGCAGCGTTTTAACTCGGCCGTGACTTTCAGGATGCTGGCGTAAACATTGTCTGAGTTACTAAGGAGGTTGACGGCATCTCAATGACTTTGGTTTCAATTTCCTTTTGTGCAGGAGGAGAAGCAAAAGAAGGGCCTTGCCGCAAAGCTGGAACTCGCCAAGTTTCTCCAAGAGACCATCGCTGAAATGGCTCGAAGGAACAAGGCCACGGCTCAGAGCGAGGATGAGACTCAGCGCTTCTCCACATACGTTCAGAAGGTACACGAGAGAGAGAAAAGACTTTGCTCCGTCCGTCATTGGTTTGTGGCACGCCACTTTGAAGTCGTTGGCCGTTTAGCGCTTTGCCACGGCGTGAACGTTTGCGTGTCCCAATCAGGTCCGAGGCACGGGCGAGCAGCCCACCACCAAGGACATTGTTCGCTTTTCAAAGCTGTTTGAGGACGAGCTGACGCTGGAGCACTTGGAGCGCCCCCAGCTGGTGGCTCTGTGCAAACTGCTGGAGCTGCAGCCCATCGGCACCAACAACTTGTTGCGCTTCCAGCTGATGTTGCAACTCCGGACCATCAAGTCAGACGACGAGGTGAGAGGAGGAACGAGAGAGATGGGAGGAACGAGCGAGAGATGGGAGGAACGAGCGAGAGATGGGAGGAACGAGCGAGAGATGGGAGGAACGAGCGAGAGATGGGAGGAACGAGCGAGAGATGGGAGGAACGAGTGAGAGATGGGAGGAACGAGTGAGAGATGGGAGGAACGAGTGAGAGATGGGAGGAACGAGTGAGAGATGGGAGGAACGAGTGAGAGATGGGAGGAATGGCCGCGCCACTCCCTGACTAAACGTTGCGCTCTGCGCTGCTACTCCTCCTTAACAGGCCTTTTCTTTGGGTACAGATGATTGCAGCCGAGGGCGTAGCGGCAATGAGTGTGTCAGAGCTGCAGGCGGCTTGTCGCAGCCGCGGGATGAGATCTCTGGGTCTTACCACGGATCAGCTCCGTCTGCAACTGCAGCAGGTAATTGATGCGAGGATTTTATTGGATGGCCATACGGAGAGCCGCTAAGAACACCACTCTTGTGCCCCCCCCAGTGGCTGGACCTGCACCTGAATGAGAACGTACCTCCGTCGCTGCTGCTGCTCTCCAGAGCCATGTACCTGACGGACATCAAACCCAAAGCCCCGGTCATTCCGCCTGTGCCCAAACTTGAGGTTTGATCAATTCCTGATGGTCTGCAACTCGTTTGGGTGAAACGGCTAGTTCATGCTTTGGCCTACGGCGCAGGAAGTTCGAGTTGACAATTTGGCCGACCAGTTTACGAGCGCTAGTCCAGTTCAACCGTGTAGCGAGCGTTGCGCGCGGTGGGCTTTATTTGAGGTCTGAAACACACCGATTAGAGCAGAGCAGAGGTACGGCAGGGAACCTTAAGTAGTTGCCCTCGAGCCCGGCTATTTGGGACATTCCGTTCAAGACCTTTCCGAGCTAAACGTAAGCCACTGCGGAATTTTAACGGCTGCTAATTTTGCAGAAAAGCACTCCAGCGGAGACTAACGGAGCAAACAGGACCTCGGTCGGCTCGGACCTGCTGTCGGACCCCGCCGTCGTCATCAAAGACAGGCCGGTCGGTACCTTCCGACGGCACTCCACGTTTTGCTATTTGAAATGACTTATCAGTCAGTTGTAGCGTCAAGTCAAGTGAATCCATTTCTAAATGCTCGCTCGCTCATTGTTATGTTGCAGGCTGAGGAGATAAGGAGCAAGGCTCCTATTATGTCAGACAAACCTTTAACTGCTGCCCAAGTCCTTCAGGTGAGTGGAAAGATGGGATCAAATGTCTTGCCATGTTACCATACAATTTGAACTCAAACTGGCTCACTCTTTTGAGCAAATAAATATTCACTCATTTTGTTGGAAGGACAAAGCAGTCAAGCAGCTTTTCTATTCAGTCAGTCCATCCAGGCTTTGGCCTTTGACATTTACTATTCATTTCAAAAACAAACGTTGGTCGTTGAGTGAGCGTACTGGTGTCACAAAAGCACCAGCACCCATGTCGTAAAATGGTTCAATGTAAACTTTGATCAGCGCGCGAGCTCTTCAAATAGCGGCTATTCATAGAGCTATCGCCGTCACCCACACCCGCTCGAAAGGTGAAGTCACTTTTAACTGCGATGCCGTCACAAACCACGAGAGCCGCTCTTTCGAAAATGGACTTGCGCTCTGAATCCTTTTATCCGTTAGCTTGTCTTTCGGTAATGTTTACGTCAAGGTCACGGAACGTCTGTTGATTTAAATTTGGGGTTGTTACAGTAGCTGAGGTTTTTTCCCTCTCTCTCCCTCTCTCTCTCTCTCTCTCTCTCCGCCTCCCTCTGGCAGGCTAAAGCAGCAACCGAAGTGTCCCAGAAGAGTAAGATGAGCGCCAACGGTGTGTAAAGAGGAGCGCTCGCGTCTGGACTCAACAGGGGAAATGAATCTAGGCAGCCCAGAGCCATTGACAAGCGACAAGCTATCCATTTGTTTCCATCTTTCTCGTGCCTAATTGAGCCGAGGGAGGGCCGCTGAAGATGTTACCTGCAGATGGCGCTCTGGATTCCAGATCTGCTTTCTTAGCCCCCCCCCTCCATAACTCCCCGTTGCCGGCTTTCACTTACTTGCAGTTGCAGGTTCTAGACCTCCAATTTGTGCCGGTGGCAACACTCTCCAAATTCCAGCCGGCGCAGCCTCAACGGGTGCCTCCCTCTTGTTGGATTCCTCCTCCTGTAAATTTGTAAATGTTGTGTATATCGTCATTGGTGTCTTACGTTAGCAGCAGCAGCGTTGTACGGTTTGCTATGCAAACTCGAGACCTGATCAAAGCTCCCATTGTATGCCCGTTGGTTGCTCCTGTTCAACACGAAACAGAGATACTTAACACGTCCGGCCGGCTCTATCCTTTTCCCCGCGAATCGGACCATGTATTGATCTGCAGGTTCCACGGGTTGTATTGATCAAAAAAACTGTTGAGGGCGTTCACTCCTTTCACGCAGACAAGACTGAGGCAAACTAATCTGCCTTACTTCATGTGATTATACCACAATGTAAAGTTTTGTTTAAAATGGAGAGAGAGGCTGAAGTGAATATATTTGATGTTATTCAGAAAAAAAATCTATTTATAGATCTCAAAACTCCAAATATTAAAGCATTATTTTTTTTAATATGCTTTCAAACCATGTTCAAATGTCCCAATGCGTTGACCTTAAAAATAAAACCCTAATGTTACGCAAAGTCTACTTCATAGTGTACTGTATTTATTGGATTTGATCAGGTTTAGTCACCCAAGTCGATAGATATCATTGGATGGATTTTCTGTTTATCCGTGGGCTCGTGCCGTACATGAATTGCATTATTGTTGTAACTCTCTTCGGAGCGCTCGCTCATTTGCACCTTTGAAGCCTTGCACAAGAGCTATGGTTTGGCCATGTCATGCAGTTCTTAAATAAAAAACAACAACTCAGAAACAGTTTCAAAACATCTCACAAAGTCCCATCGTTTTATGGTAACTATTTTTACAATAGTTGAGTCATCGTTTTTTTCATAGTATAGTCCTCTGGGGAATGAAAATCATCCAAAATTCATTGAAAAGGCACAAATGGCTTGTGATCAGAAATTGGAATGATTGAGAGAATATATTGTTTGTTTATATTGCAGATTTGGTCTGTCATTCGGAGTGGATGTGGATTTCAGAAAAAGTTTGATTTGCTGAACTAAGAGAGACTTGTCAAGTTGATACGATGCTCCAAGTTGATCTCTTCATTCCCCCCCCCCCCCCCCCCCCCCCCATTTAAACTTGGTAGTACTATGTACTGCTTGATTAAAGTGTACGATTATGGTAACAGTTTGAACCCCATGTTCATGTTATGTTTCATCTCTTTGGTTTAATGGCATTTCGACCGCTCCTGCATTGGAAATAAACAAATGTACTCCCAGTTATGAAGTTGTTGGTTTTTTCGCACAAATCCATGCTATAGATTCGTGCTTGCAGTTTTTGCGAAATATGTCAACTATAGAGATGGTTCTTATGACCGTTTAAAAAAAAAAAAGACAAATTCCTGCTTTATAATATAAATGTAATAAAAAAAAAGAAAAAAAAGTAATACACTTACCGTAAACTTTAGGGATTTCAAAGTTGTACTCAAGAACAGTGGTCCCCAACCTTTGTTGCGCCACAGACCGGTTGCGTGTCAGAAATATTTTCGCGTACCGGCCTTTCTATAAATCCATCCTACATTTTTATAAATAAATCATACATTTATAATAAATACGATGATATCAAATGATACGACTGGCATCAAAACAAGTATAAACGACATGCAAATTAATACTCACCATTCCGTTGAATGAGTGGGAGCACTGAGCTGGCCGGCCGGTAATCGGAGACAATGACACCCCAAGTAATCGTGGTTAAGGTTTGTCTTGGAATCCAGGATGCTTGCTCTCCATGTGCCCAAGCACTTTGGAAGGCTTCAAACAGCTCTATTTCTTGCTCACATTTGCTTACTGAGGTGGCATGTCACGTGACCGAGACGAGCGTCTTGGCCTGAATTAAGGTCAATTCAAGAGACACAGCTGCACCGACGACTGTAATTGGGAGAGAATCGCCACATTTTTCAAAATCAATTCTTACTCATTTTTTGCTAGCTCGACTGGGGAAACATGTCACGTGACCGGGACGAGCGTCTTGACCTGAATTAATTGATCGTTGATTAAAAAAAAAAAAAAAAAAAAAAAAAAGGGTTTTTTTTCCTGTGCGGCTTGGCGGCCCGGTACCAAGTGACCCACGGACCGGTCCGCGGACCGGGGGTTGGGGACCCCTGCTCAAGAACACTGCTCTGGGAGAGAAAGCATTTTGGGAAACAGTTTGGATTTGGTTTGAATTTAATGACTGAAATGGAGCGCAAAGCCAAAGCTGGCAGGTCCGGCCGGGCCGGGCCGGGCCGGGCCCGTCAACGGCACACTAAACAACGACAGGTCAAGTCCGACACAAAAGAAAGAGTAAGGCTGCGATCTTCCAAAACAAACAATATCAACCACATTCTTTAGGAAAATTCAACCTTACATCACGACTGCAAAAAAAGCCAGCCAGCCAGCCAGTCTATGAGTGACAAGCTTCTTCTTCTTCTTCTTTTTTTAACATCTAGCAACAAGATAAATGGAGGGTGTGGACCCTCACAGTGCGGCTACCTACTGTATGTGTGGCTCCATGTTAACAAAAGTGTACCTTTGAGTCAGATAAATACATATTCGCTCTAAATTTCGGCCTTTAGCGTGACTGCATCCAGCTCTGGCGTTTCATTCAGCTTGCTTCAAAAGGGTGAGTGAGTGAGGGCGGGCGGGTGAGTGAGTGAGGGCGGGCGGGCGAGTGAGTGAGGGCGGGCGGGCGAGCGAGTGAGGGCGGTCAGGCGGATCTGCGTGTTTTGTTTATAAAATAGATGGACCGGCAGTCTCTTAAAATGAAACAATGATCCTAAAATATTTACACATCTACACACAGAACAAGCTGCTTGTTTGCAACTTTTCAAGCAGATGGGCAAACAATGGGGCTTGCGGGTATCAGTGCAAAGGACAAATCAAGTTTAAAACATCCAAATCAAGTCTTAAAAACAAAACTTCACGGCCAGGTAAAATTGAAGCTCGTTTCACCATTGAGACATCCATATAAATAGAGATGAAGAAATCAGTTTCAGGACAGTAGCAAATGAATCGAAATCAACACGGCATGCTTTCATCGGCTAGACCCACATCCAGTTGGCTTGCTGGTTTTGCCATTCCGTTTGGCTTAAAAGTATCAACTGAGTCACCTTGCTAAAATGAACATTTAAAAAAAAAAAAAAGGGGGGGGGGGGGGGGGGGGGGTGACAAAGAAAATAAAAACATCAAAAGGCCCAACATGGCTTCAAGTCAAGGTGTCCCGGCTTTGGCTTGAAACGTCAGCCCGGACACGAGTACTAGAACCTTCCTTCTGTGCGGCCGCTGCTCACTCCACCGGGCTCTTCCTGTGACTGGGGCGCCCCAAATTGCGGGTAGCTAAACTACCTAAACCACAAGCAGACGCAAACATTTTTCAAACGCTTTACAATGTTCCCGATTTGACGCGCGTACCTGCTTGTGGACTTAGCATCACATGTTGAGGCCTTTTCTTCTCCTCCTCTTTTAACAGTGAACTCTGGAATTTCAACCCAAGTGTAAAAACAGTGTCCCGCATGGCATTCATTGACTTCCAATGCAATTCGTACTTGTTTCTCTCTGAAATTCCTCAAGAGGCCCGATGAGGAGGAGGAGGAGGAGGAGGGAGGGAAGTTTTCCATTTTCATATTTCCTGCCCGACGAGATAGGAAAGAAGCAGAAAACCACAACTGTCAGTGACATGAAGACGCAATTTGTTTGGTTGAAGTGAACACCTCTGTAGAGCTGGCAGTCCTTCTTGATGTGAGCGCTGGAGCCACACAGGAAGCAGCAGCGCGGCTCGGGAGCCTCGCGCCACCGCCAGTGCTCGCTTTTGTGTCTGGACGCCGGGTCCTCGGCCGCGTCCGCTCGCTCAAGCGTGTTGTCGGGCCTTCTGTCCGAGTCGTGCCTGTGCCTGGACCTGCAAGGAAACGGCGGTGTAGCGCTCCTTTGGGTTCCCAGCTTGCCGGGCCGGCGGGCGGGCGGGCGGGCGACACTCACTTCCTGCGCATGGGGCAGTCTTTCATGAAGTGACCGATCTTGCCGCAGATACGGCAGCAACGGTCGTTGGGGGCCACTTCTCCTTCGGTCAGGACTTGTGGGTCGAAAAAGTACTCCTGGGGATCACACGGACAAATTGCGCGGCCAGACAGCAAATTCGACTTAGCTTCACGTCTCTGCACTTGAACCCAAAAATATCTTTTGAATCACAAGTGACAGAAGAAAGACACAAGTCTTTGCCCAAAGCTAAAACTGTCACCAAAGTGGCCTTGATCTTCTGCGCGCAAGTCATAGGCAGAGATGACGTTTTGATTTTGCTCTTTCGAGGACGATCACAATCACAAACACAAACACCAACCGTCTGACGAGGGTACTCGGGCGGAAAGGCCCGGACAGGGGTGCCGAACACAGTTCTGCCATTGATGAAGGCCTTCATGATGAAATTGGTCACTGCATTGGTAAAAATGAAAAAGACAAAGTCAAGCGAGACCTATTGGAGCGACAACGTGAACAAAGCATGAGAACGGAGCTTTTACTTTTCCTGGACAGACCGGCACCCAGATTGTGATTGAGGTCAAACGGATCTGCGGTGCAAAGCAAAAAAGTTGACGGTCAACAAACGGCGCCAAAGTCAACCTTTTGTTAACACTTCCTTCCCGGCTGCTCTGCGGCACCTTCGATGACGATGTATTTGGACGTCCACTGCTTGTTGAAGGTGGTGAGCCGGGCTTTCTGCCGGGTGCACACCACGTGCTCTTTAAAATCAAAGTCCTCCGTGTAGAAGCGGAGGAGGCCCAGCCACAGTTGGCCCACAGTCTCGGTGTTCTTTCCGTACTGCGGCCAGCGACTAGGCTGCGGGTGGAGCAAGCGTGGGCTGTCAGCGAGGCGGGGCGGGGCGGGACGGGACGCGACGCGACGCAGACACGAGCCAGCCCGCCTAAGATACCACCGACCAGTGCTTTTAAGTCATCAAAGAAATACACGTTCCAGCCGTCGGCCAACACCTCCGGCTTCTCGTCACCGTCGTACAGCTGCAAAACACACACAGGTGAGTGAAGTGGTTTTGATTTCTTTCCTTTCTTCCCGATTCATTTTGTTGCAAGGTACCTCCTGGAGCACGGGTATAACAGGTGGTTCCCTCTGCTGAAGGAAGAAGAGAACCATGAGGGTGTAGGCGTAAGACGAGAGACTGCCGCGCGAAGCGTCGCCGATGTCGCAAATCTGGAACGGGAGCCCAATGACGAGGAAGCAGCGAGCATCTTCAACCGCAGCCGGCCGGCGGGCAGGCATACGCACCTTGGCAAACACCTTCATGACGTAGCACAGGATCTTCACTCTCCTGTCGACGGCGGCGTATAACGCCAGCAGGCGCGTGTTGTGCAGAGCCTCGGGGTGAAAGAAAGAAAGCCGGCCGGCCGGCCAGCCAGCCTCAAATTGCGTGTCCTTTACACTTGAGTGGGAAACAAATTGCTGTGAACTGCCTACCAGTCTGTTGTAAAGGCTTATGTCTCCCTCCAGACCCGTGCGGACGTGGTAGAACTTCACAATGGGCACTTTGGCGGTGGTAATTGGCAGGATGTTCCTCAAATCTGAGGACAGACGAGATGATGAGGCACAACAAAAGAACAACCCGCAATGGATCAAATGCTTTTTACCTGGATGTTTCCTGAGGAGCTTTGCCAGACGCTCGATCACATTGATGCAGTCAACATCCTGAGGAGGAGCGTCTTTACTTTACGCTCAATACAGCACGGTCATTTTTCAACTATAGCTTTTGGCGGCCGCACAATTCACACTGCTCTTAACAGTTGGTGAGATGGGTGGGATAGGTTTACAATCAACGATTCCATCAACCACCGATTCATCCGATACAATTTGATTTGCATAAAGTGTATCCAAAAGACATTTCCCCCGATTAGACTGTTTTTGAATCAATGATTTGGTCGGCTTGGTATTATTTCGTGATTAAAAAAACAATTCAACAACAGTGGAGCAATTTCACACAGGAAAGATTGATGATGATGACGACGAGAGTGATCATTATAACGCTGATGTGAAACGTTGATACCGTTTCATGGCTGACACTTTTCCAAGCACAGCATGTAAATATGACACCAAGATGACATACGTCAATGTTGTCCTGGCCCTCTCGCACCATACAGATGTCCAGGTCACTCTGTCGGAAGCCAAAACCATTTTTGGAAGAGCCAAACAGCTGCAGACGTGCACCTGTCCACAAAATAAACAGTTGAAGTAGGATTCAAGTCGACATTGAAACGCTGCTCACGGTCGACTTCACCAGGGAACTGTCGCCTGACAAAGATCTCCAGATCTTGCAGGATGCGCTCTCTGACGGCCACTTCCAAGTCATCCGGGGCAAAGTCCACTGGAAAGACAGCGGTTTCATCTCTCACCGGTCAAGTCGGCGATGACGAGCCCAGAGTGCGCGTGCGTGTCGAGCGCGTGTGCGTGCGCGCGTGCGTGCGCGCTCACCAAAGCACTGCTCACACACTAGGTCCAGCACGCTGAGAAAGTCGGCCGTCATCGGGGGCAACGGCTGCAACTCCACCTTTTTGAAATCCTCTGGACAATCCTTCTTCAAGTGGCCGTCGCGCTTGCACAAGCTGCACACGACCATGTGTGTCTGAAAGCAATCATCATCATCATCATCATCATCATCATCATCTTCATCTTCATAACCATAACCAACCTTTCCTCTGGTGAAAGCATGCTTGCTGAATTGGTATGACTTTGTGCTCTGCGTGTGGACTTTATTTTCCGGGAGCTCATTTTCAACAGTGTCCCGTTGGCACGCAGGTGAGGCCACAGCGGGCGCCAGCTCTTCCTCCTCTGAAGCAGGAGTGTCCAAATCCGGAGGTTCCTCATCAGACAAAAGCTCCTCCCCCGAGATCTCGTCCACGGGGAAAATCTCCTCATCCTCCGTGGTGAAGCTGTCCAAGTGACGTCTGGCGCCGTGCGCCCGGGCGTCGTCGTCCTCTTCTTCCTCGGAGAAGCTGCTTTTGCCCAAGTCCGCCTTTTCCTTCTCCCCTTCTGAGTCGCTGCCTTCTTCAATTTCCTCCTCTTCCTCGACGATGCAGTCGGAATCTTCGGGGCCGTTTTGGGCGTCGATGCTCAGCTGACTCAAGTCGGCGCCGGCGCCCGCCTCCCCCTCAGACGGAGCTACCGCTTTGCCATGGGCGCCCCCCGCCGTGTCGAGGGGCAGCGCAAAGTACTTGTAGGTTGTTTTGAGGCAATGGAGGATGTAGTCGTACATTTGCTGGCTGTTGACAGAGCGCGCCACGTTCCTCTTGACGGCAAACGGGTCTGGAAAAGCCACAACCGAGCGAGCGTTTGCTACGGGCCACGTACGCAATCGTGCAAATCCTCGTTACCCTCCACGGCGATGCGTTTCTTGGGCCAGTCTTTCAACTCCCGAGAGAGGACGGCGCCGGTCCGTACGCCGATGACGTTGTCGGCCATGTTGAACTCCAGCGAATAGAAACGGAGCATTTCCACCCAGAGCGCGCCCATCTCCGCAGGGGGGCCAGGGCTTTGGAACACCAGCGGAACCTAAACAAATTCAGACGTTGAATTGTGGTAAGTACTGCTAAAAAAAAAAAAAAAAAAAAGCCATCAATTCCACCCAATGTCTCCCGTGATTGATGAATGAATGGGGCAATTGAGTTGTGACTCTCTGTTACCTTTCCCCTCACGCAAGAGCCCTCCGCTGGCTGCGGCGCGTCCTTGCTGGAACAAGTCCACTGCAAGTGTCCATCCTCCACACACACAAGGTTGAAGTCTGAAAGCTTGCTCAGCGAAAAGGTCTTGATCTGAAAAAGAAGAAAAAAGACGCGCCGTCAGAACGGAGTGTGCAAATCGAAGCGGACTCAAAGCCAACCACAAACCGCTTGATTGAGATACGTTGGCAAGAGGGCTTCCTTGCGCTGTTGTAGAAAGAAGATGACCATGAGGGCAAAGACGTACGGGGGTAGGCCACCCTCCTCCGCACGGTCAATTTGACAGATCTAAAACAAAGACAACATTTAGCGCTCTCCTTTTGGGAAAAGGACCATCGGTCTGGAGAGCGTTCGTCACCTTCGCCCATCGTCGCAGTCCAAGAACCAGCGGCGGGAGGAGCTGCTCCCGCTTGGCGAGGGAAGCCAGATAAGCCGTGGTTTGGAACGCATTTTCATTCCCGGCGCTCACTTTGCAGAGAAGACCACTGTGAAGAGAAGGGGGAAAAACAGCCCAACGTCATTGGCGAGTTTGGGGCAAAGTCAACTCCATGCTTCTTTGCCCTTGAACAGCTGGCAGTGCTAAGCGGTGCTAAGCGGTGCTAAGCGGTGCTAAGCAGTGCTAAGCGGTGCTAAGCAGTGCTAAGCACGCACGCACGCACGCACCTCTTCTTTTCTTTGCACATCACCACGGGCACACGAGCATGAAAATCAGCTTCCAGATCAACAAAAAGAGCTGAGGACAGAAAAAGAAAGAGCGTCACTCGCATACCATTTGTGTTGCGCTCAACCAACCAAAGGACAAGGTGACTCACGGCTCCCGGCCAGGCACTCCTTGACCGACAACAGGACATCTGGCTGATGCATCTGCAAAGACGTTCCATTTCAAAGCCGTAGACGTCATATGAAAAGAGTATCAACGAGTATGGGCGTGCGTGGGGCTACTCACGTGAGGCGGATACCGGATGTCCACGTTGACATCGGAATCCTTGAATCCAAACTTGGTGCAAGATGATCCGTACAAGCGAAGCCTGATCTCTACCCATTGGCCAGACAAGGAAGCGCGTCGGTAACCAATCCCGGTCGGCGGTACGTTTGCGCTCGATGAGCACTCACCGGGCAGGACGGAAAGGAGAAGATCTTGCATGAGGGACACGACACCACGCCTCGTCTCCACATCGCCGTCATCCATTCCGTGCTGGCTGACGACAGCCTCTAAGGCGGCGGTCAGCGCGCCAACGTGCTCGGGGCCAGGCGGCAGGATCTCGGTCAGCATGGTGTGCTCTTTCTTCTCCTACAGACAAAAACGTCACACGCGGGCATCGATCGGGTTTTGTCGCGTGTGGCCGGCCGGCCGGTCGGTCGGTCGGTCGGTCGGTCGGCTATTCTCCCTCACCCTGAGCCTCCGCTTGTGCCGCTTGTCTCGGACGTGGCGGTTAGCATCAGACACCGAGTCCAGAAGGACGTCGCAGAGGGTGCAGGTGTAAAGTGCGTTAGGCTTGTTGTTGGACTTCTGTTTCATAGAAAAAGGTGGACATGTTGGATGTGCAAAACGAGAATTTACAGGATAACCCAAAAGTATTGCTACATAATCAGTCATTTCCATGAACAAGCAAATATCCCACGTCACAATAGATATGTCCTCACTTCCCTGATGCTTTACATTTTATTTTTATGTTAATTTACCAATTATGTCAATATAATGGATGGATGGATGGATGGATGGATGGATGGATGGATGGATGGATGGATGGATGGATGGATGGATGGATGGATGGATGGATGGATGGATGGATGGATGGACGGACGGACCAAAGTTAAAAAAAAAAGTCAAAGTCTGCTTTATTGTCAATTTCTTCACATGCCATTTTAGCAGTACTTTAACATCTAAAAAACAAACAAACCTTCAGTCAAACCGTGAGCACGTACCTTCTTGTGAATGCCATCTTTACCGAGACGCATTTCAGCTTGCCGCAGCGCTTGCAGATCTTTGGCTGAGAGTGACGACTCTTCGCTTGCGAGGTCCTGGTCCTCTTCGGCAAAATTTCTGCGCTTGTGTCTCGGTCGACGTCTTCTTCCTTTTGGAGCGAAACAAAACAAAACACGTTTGCCAGATGAAAATGGCACTGGCAGCGCGTTGACTTTTTCAGGGAAGGAAATGTTCAAATTGCCCGTTAGCCTTGGTCTAAAAATCAAATGTCCAGACTTCCTGATTTGATTGCGCACGTGTCATCCCATCCAAAACATGCATTTTGCCTGAGATCCCACCTGCATTTCCTCCGTCAGAGGTATCCCTCCTCCACGTGTCCCTGTCCTCATATGGACCTCCATCACGGACACCCTTCCCCCACTGTTGCTGCATATGCTCTCTCCAGGTCTCTTCTCGAGTCCCGCCACTGTTTTCCGGACTCCAGAACCGATGCGGATCATCCCTCTGCAAGGGGCTGTGGCCGCCTCGGAAGGCTCCGGGAGAATAAGCCAAGGGGCCGAGTCCCCCCCTGTTGGGGCTGGACCAGTACGGCCCTCCTTGGTTCTTCTTGCCGTCCATTCTGAAGGGCTGTCCTCGATTGTGCTCCTGGTTCCTCCGGCCATCTGAAGCTGCTCCCCAGCTCCCTGGCCTTGCCCAGTTGTGCCTGTCCGAGTTCTCCATCATGTGCTAAAAGCTAAAACTACGAGGCAACGAAAGCTTTGTTCAGTCAACACATAAATGATCATTCCCCTGTGCCGTGTGCCAGTATGTTGACCATGAGCGATTTCAACCAAAAGTCTGAAGAAGTTTCACTATCTCTCACGAGTCAAATGTCACAGTGTGACTCTGGATGTGTAATTGTTCGGGGAGAAGTGGTTATCTGACGGAAGCCAACGTTTTTGCCCTCCGTTGTTATTGACATCTCTCGAGTGATGAACCATGTGGTTTAGCCCCCATCGAGAAGCAGCCAGCCCCGTCAACAAGTTTCAATCCCTCGATTCAAGCTATGCAGCGTGCTGTCGTCAAGATACCGGGTCTTGTAAACGTCGTCATTTGAATCTTTATCACCGAGCGCTTGATGGTGACAGACGCCGAATGCAGACCCAACGAAGAGTCCAAGCTCTCCTTCTTAGGAGATTGTTATGTCATGGCGTGAGGGTGGACTAGCATGCTAACGTGCGCGCACTAGTTCGGCTTCTGACTTTCGCTTCTTCTTCCATGAGTTGAAGGAGGATCATATTCCCATTGAACGTGCACGGAAACAAACGACTAACACACATGTACGGGACCGTTAGATCAACAATCACGGTGAAGGCCGTTGTTAGCCGTGTAGCATCCTAAGCTAAGCTACCTATTAGCAACTGATGCTAGCTTTGCTTTGCCTTGTTTCTCCAACAATTCAGCTCGTAAGTAGGCCAACGACAATACGCCAGTACTTGGTAGGTAGAAAGGTCACGTCCGTACCTTTAAAATGTGGATAGAGGACATACTTGAAGCCTGTTTGTGGGCCGGGCTTTTTTTTTTCTCTTTTTTTTCCAAAGCCGCGCTAGCATTGAGTTTTGAAAGTGCACGGCTTGACTGGGGACAGGACAGGGCAGGACAGGCAGGCAGGCAGGCAGGCAGGCAGGCTGGCTGGCAGGCTGGCAGGCAGGCAGACAGCCACGCAGCCACGCAGGCAGGCAGGCAGCCACGCAGGCAGTGTTCTGTTCACGTTCCGCCCACCACAGCAAAAAGCAACGCACGACTGTTTCGTTTCATCGTGACATTAAACAAACACACACACTTGAATAAATATCGCTACAATTGAAAACCCAACTAAATCTGCCACCTTCTTAAATGTCATTCTTTATTGATATTTTTGTTATTTTTAGTTTGATTCTTCCGATGTAATATAACGTCGTTGTTTTTTTGTTTTTAACCCCCCGAGTTGGTAAGCCTTGTTTGAGTTGACATACGGTGCGGTGCCCATGAGCTAATTCAGAAAGGAGAGTTCAATTGTTTTGCTCTGGTTCTCATCGCCATGGTAACGGGGCGAGTGAAGCGGGGAAGACCCCGGGAAACGGGCGGGCGACTCCCTCTTCACCTTGCACCGGCTTGCTCCATCCTCGTCTGGGCTCGAGTCAAGATGGTGCTCGTGAAGCGGGGCGGCGGAGGTTCCACACGGGTCCGGGTCGAGCGCTACCGAAAGCAGAAACTTGTGTCCAGATTGAGTGACTCCGGTTTCGAGGAGGATTTGCCAGGTTGCCCCACTCCTCAGACCGCTTCGTCACCTCTGCGTGTGGTTGAACCGGAGGGTCAAGCATCCAACTGGTACCTCCAGTACGGTGATGTCGGCTACAGGATCCAGAAGGAGAGGGAGGCTCTCTTTTATCCGTGCAATAGTCTTGCTCTCCAGCCACAAGTAGGTTCACATTCAGATGTTGTCCTTAAAATAGGGCCACATTTGTGTCATAAGTAGTAGCGCCGATTCAACGCCTTCGCCTGTGTACAAGTAACAAAAAGAATGGATCTCCGATGATTCGTTCCCCATTCAAATGGATGGAAATAGCATCGATCCATGCACGCACTCCCCCGAATTAACACATTTGGGGGTGTTTATGAGGAAAAAATAGCTCATATTGTACTTTAGACTCGACTCGTTTTGGAGTAAAAACGAGCATTAAAGTTTCACTCTTCTCGCCTTGGCCACCAGGAGGCAATATCCAAACGCAAACAAATTTGAGTACATGTTTCTACTGTACTCCCAAATCACTTGGCAAGATGCAGAAATATTAGTTAGTTTTCAAAAATAAATGTTGAGTATTGTCATCTGTCCACGTTTTGCTCCTACAATTGTGTTCACGTGCCCATTGTGTTTTAAAAACAAGTGCACATTTGGATTTTTTGGCTTTGTTCCTGGATTGTCTTTCATTTCATTTCAAGGGGATAAGTCCTATATGTACAGTAATGATGCGCATACTGTCTGCTTGCTTCTACCTAGAGTAAAGCCTGATTCTGTCAGTCAATCGGTTTGATTTATAGGTGACAGCCGAGGCGCGCTGCAAGCTGGTCAGCTGGCTCATCCCGCTGCACAAGCACTTCCGCCTATCCTTCGAGTGCTGCTGCCTGACGGTAAACATCATGGACAGGTTCTTGGCGTGCACGCCGGTGGCCGACGACTGCTTTCAGCTTCTGGGTGTCACGGCGCTGCTCCTTGCCAGCAAAAAGGTAGTCTCCATTCGGAAGGTGGAAAGTCAGAGGCATCTGGCCGCCGCCACCGCCGCATGCAGACTCTAGATGACTTACAATATGGTTGAATGGCATCCATCCGTCCGTCCGTCCGTCCGTCCGTCTGTCCCAGGTGGAGGTGTGCTCCCCTAGCATCAGTCACCTCCTGTCCCTGTGCTGCAACACCTTCACCAGGGAGCAGCTCTGCAACCTGGAGTGTCTCATCCTCCTGCGCCTCCACTTCCGCCTGGGCGCGCCCACCCTGGCCTTCTTCTTGGACTACCACGCCAATCGCACGGACACCGCCAAGGGTCCTGGGAAGCGTTGCCGCAGCCTGGCCCAAAAGGTGTGTGAGCTGAGCCTGGCCGATTACGCCTTCGATAAATACGTTCCGTCTGTGACCGCCAGCTGCGCGCTGAGCCTGGCACGCGACTTACTCCAGGCTGATCACGTCAGCTGCCAGCCGGAGGGTGAATTACACGAGCGCGTGACGGAGGACCCGCACGGCAAAGCAGAAAGCAGTTTGGCCCGGGAGTGCAGAGACAATCTGAGGCTGCTGCTTGCGCTTAACAAGGAGTCGCTGAGTGGAGATGAATATGGTCTGGAAATTCTGCCCGTAGCCATCCATACACACTAGTCACGCAATCGATTTCGTGTTTGACTACAAGCAAGCCAACATTTCACACTGAGTACATTTGTCAGCACATTGAGACCATTGATATTATGATTATTTTTTTCAGTATTGATTCCTTGTCCTGGCATTTTTTTTTATTTTTTGGGTGACGTGGTTGCCGTGAGATTTTCCGAATGTAAACAAATGTGCCTTGGCTCAGTTGATGGTGGGGAACACATGCTCTTTTTGAAATGTCAGTGTTGTCCAAATGTTTTGATTTGAGTGATTGTTTCTAATACTAGGTGGGGGTGTCCGCAATGAAGGAGCAGACCAAAGTACTCAGTAAAACGTTCTTTGTGAAATACATTTCGGAATCAAATGCTTTGTCTGAATAAATGAGTCATTTCAACAGCCTATTTCTGCACGGGATTATAATATGACCCACAATTTCATGAAATGAAAAAAAACAAAACCATGAGGCTTTCTAAAACTGGAACATGAAAGCTCATCGTTTTCCATTAAAGCTCAAAATGTGACTTTTGCAAAATGACGATTGCAGTCCTAAACATGATTGTTGTATTCTTCCACTCCACTTTATCTGGCTAATCCATTACGCGTGGCAGCTCGACCTGCTGACCACACAGGTGCATTGAGCGTGAAGGGCCCACTGGACTTCTCCTCTTGTTTGTTTGTTTGTTTGTTTGCTAGCTTAAGCAATTGCTTGCTGGTGGAAAGGCATCTATCCGTCACGGCTGTGTTTGCCCAACTGTCGCTTTTAATGGCCCTTTTCCCTTTCCACATCTCCTGGCCTTGAACTCCTCTCTAGACGCGTAAAAAATACGCACCGGACATATAAGTGCAGCTCCATACAAACATCTCGGATGATAACGCTCAAATGGGTCGTTTTTACGCACGGAATATCAGGGCTGTTTAGGTTTCAAAAGGGTCGTAAACGCACGCAAGTCAACGCCCTGCTTGATACTTGACGGCGGCGTGCGCCACAGGCGTTGCGTTTGGCACTAAGTGGTGGGCGGGGCGGGCCCGAGCTGAGCTAAGCTGAGCTGAGCTGAGCTGAGCTAAACTGAGCTGAGTTGAGTTGAGCTAAACTGAGCTGAGCTGAGTTGAGCTAAACTGAGCTGAGCTGAGTTGAGCTAAACTGAGCTGAGCTGACTCAACCGCTGCGGAGGCGCCGCGCGCGCCCTTTACGCGCGCGTCTACTTTCCACTCCAGCCCTAAAAAAAAACGTTTGTCCCTTCCCTTCCATCTTAATCTCCGAGGACGCCTTCAGTCCCTGGAGACGAGCCTAATACGCACATCTGATTGGGCCGGAACGTGAATCCGCGCCACGAACCGGGAGAATGTGGCCTTAAATGAGCCTGGGATGGTGCCAACCGAGGTGGAGGGATGAAGATGCACGGCGAGAGAAACGTCTTTGGGGTCTTGTGTCACAGGGGAGGAGGAGGGAGAGTCCCACGCCATGTCGAGAGGGCATGGAACACCGTGCCTAAAGGTGGCGCAAATCATGTCGATTCAAAGTCGACATCTTGCAAGTCGGCGCAGGATAAAGTGCCCAGAAGCAGCAGTCCGGTCTCTGTTCACGCGGAGCTGCCCAGCAGCATCCAACAAGGTTTGCGCATCTTTCCAGGCAGGCACCTTCCTGCCCCGCCCGCATATGTACAAGCAATGAATGACTCGTGGTTCCTCCTGCGCTCTCGTTTCAGCTTTTGCAACGATCGCATGGGATGATTTGGAAGACTGCGCCAGGAAAAACGAGAGCGATTCACTCGGCTCGCAGGTAAGGAAATGTCGTTGTTGGTTTTTTTGGTTTTGTTTTTGTTTTTGTTAGAGCCAACCAACCACTTGTCTTCTCTCGCTGCATGCTTAATGGCACGTTTTATGCACACGAGAGGAAAAACAAATAAGGTGGCAGATATGCAGTTGCGCATCACTCAAAGTCGGTTAATGTTTGACAAGGTGCGCTGGAATCCTCCACAAATAGCATCGTGAGTCAGGCGACCAAAAACACTCCTTTTACCCTGCTGCCCTGAACGCATCACGCTCATTCTCCGAGTCATGATTGCGAGTTTTCCCGTCAAAGCACAATGCCCTGCCGGGTGGTCCTGGTGGGACTTTCAGGTAGATGTGACCTAGCTGCTTGTACGTCTTCTCAATGGGCGGCCACATTTTGAACACGCCTGCCTTTTCGTCATCTCAACAGGTCAATGGATCTGATGCTGATGAGCAAAACTTTGGGGAATTTGCTCTGGATTTTACAGCAGGTAAGAACATTCTGCAATTTCTGCAAGAATTGCATGTGAAAGTATCCAATCACCTGAATTGGGTTGTTGTTGTTGTTGTTGTTGTTGTTGTTGTTGTCGTCGTCGTTGTTGTTGTTGTTGTTCCTGGGAGAACTGATGCATGACTGTTGTTCTGTCAGATTCTCCAGCCACTCTGGAGAGCAGCCTGTCCCCTGCTGAGCTGGTCCACTTTCAGGGATGCGTCATCCCCCCCCTCACCCCTCAGCACGTCTTCTCTCCGGAAAATGACGACGTCCTGCTTCCCAATTCTTCCTGCACACGTGACCGGGATGGGGAACTTTGGACAGGCTTCAGCTCATGTCAAGCCAGGATGGGACATGCCGTGGAGGCCAATCTCCAGGTCGGTCTTCATCCATGTGGCCGAATCCATCAAATCAGGCCTTGTGATATTCATGGGAATCGCTTGAATGCTTCTCAGAGGAGACATTTGGAAAAATCCATTGAAGCCACTCAACTTGGGTCGAAGGTGGATCGTGCTCGGTTGCTTTATAGGACTGTCTGATCGTGGATCACCTTGTGCCTTCTAGCAGGTGCATGAGACTTTGCAGCGCAGAAGTGAGCCATCTGAGGAGGGAAGCCTTCACCTGAGGCAGCTTGCGTGCCGGGCAAAGCTCCTGGCGTCCGTGCTGGAGGTGAGGGAGAATCGGTTGATGGAAAACGCATCGACAGTGATTCATGGCAGGGGGCTATGCTCCAAAAAGGGAAAATGTCAAAATGTCCGCTTTGCATGTGTCCTCTTTTAGAAATTAATGGCAGACAGAAAGGTAGATAAGAGCCAAGCGGCGAGGCCTTCTGGCGCTAAATCCAGCAGTCCCTGCAAGAGGCAGCGACTGGACGACGGCTGCCAGTCCCCCGACTCGGTGGAGGAGATCTTGAGAGACGTGGGCACGCGCTGCCACGCCGTGCTGTGCGCCCAAGCCGGCGCGCCGCGACGGGACACGGACGCTATCCCCGTGTACGGGTCATTCTCGGGCCTGCAGACCTCCATATGCAAAGACAGCAGCAGCAGCAGCAGCAGCAGCAGCAGCAGCAGCAGCAGCGAAGCGGACACGTGGTCTTTTCGCACCACCGTCAAAGAGCACGGCACCATAAGGACACGCGTGTTCCCTCACGGCCGAGCCTTCACCTCGGGCACCCGACACGGAGGATACCGCTTCCGCTGGGTTCCCGACGACAACTAAGACAACGCAAGTGCGGGTGGGCTAATGCTGTTAATGGCTAACTTGTAATCTGCGGTGATATCGGCAAATGATTACATGACGTCTTCCTCCCTCCCTCCCTCCCTCCCTCCCTCCCTCCCTCAGGTAGCTCGTAAGCTCACGGGTCAGAGGGCACCAAACTGCCTGCCTGAGTATTTGTTAGCATTACGCTGCTGTTTACACGCCTCCAATTGTAACGTTGGCTGTCATTTGGTCAACATTTACTTGTCTTTTTTCACCTCATTTTCCGGTTCAGAGAATCCACTTGACAGCCCAATGGCATTTTATTGTGAAACGAAGGACTTAGGAAAGGTAAATCAATGATTTGTGCGCCAACTTTGCTTGTTTGAGCAGCCAAACAATTGTAACCCGCTGACCTCTGAGGAGCACGGGCTTCCTTTCCTTTTGTCTCTCAGTCGCAGCGCTGCGTCATGATGCATTGCGCTCAACATCCTTCTTTAGATCCTTGTTTTTCACATTTGAACTTTGTACACATAAGCCGCTTTGCTACGGGTGTCAAACTCGAGACCAGCAGGCCGGGCCGGGCCGGGCCGGGCCGGCCCACATGCGTCCCTGCCAAATATTGGATGTGACCCGCAAAAACACAAATGGCGGTGGAGCAACAAACGCAGACCGATAATAGACTACAAATGACTAATACTTGCACCTTCTGAGCGAGCCAAGGTGTACACACTGGTGGGAGCAGCTCAACTTCCATTAAATTGAAGCAAGAAATGTGGCAAAAGCTGCTCCTTTTTTTACAATCTATTGAATAGTCATGAGTGTGGCTTGTTTTTTTGGCTTTTTTCTACTTGTTACTGCTGCGCTCGCCCAGAAAGAAATAAAAAACGAGCGATTTCGCACATTTTTTCATTTTTTGTTCCCTTCCTGAGAGTTCATTGTTCCGCCATCAAGACTCTTGAGATGATGAACGTGTGTAAATAATGTGACCTTTGGCACTCTCCCGCTGATGCCATTTACAGTGGTGTCAACCTGAGTCGATCATGTCGGACCTCGAGTCAGGCACCTGTTTAAACTTCCCCAAAGTGAATGCGCTTGCTTTGGGTCAGCCAAGACACACTTTACAAAAGCCTCAGTGAGGAAGAGACCGTTTTTCACCATGGGGTATGAAAAATGGATTTAGTCCACGTAGGAATTTTCCTTGTAACGTAACAAAAGCACTGTGCCAAAAGATTAGGTACACGTGCATATTCTCAAGGTCTCCAAAACATAATGGGTATGAAAAATTCCACTATTATTCAAATAAATAAATGCTTAACACTCACAGCTAATGTTTTTCTAATTGTGCCCTTGACTTAAGCGGCATGAATCAAAAGTGAGCACGAAAGTCGTGTTTAATATCGCAGCTTGTACAAAGAGACGCTTTGTGCACCTTGTATCGGATTCCGTGCAAACAAAGGTTTCTTACCGACAGCATGCAGGACAAAAAGTGGGGCCGAGTCTTTTCGGTCTCACTTTCTTTTAGGATGGATGCAAGTGAGACATCTGAGCGCTTCAAGCGAGCGCCAAACTGCGGGTGATCACGCGGGAGGGAGGGAAATGTACTCACATGCAATCATCTCATCTCATCTCATCTCATCTCATCTCATCTCATCTCATCGCATCGCATCGCATCGCATCTCATCTGATCGCATCGCATCGCAACGCATCTCATCTCATCTGATCGCACAATGGCTTTGTTTCTAAGGAAACTCCAAGCAAAGCTGCATGTGCGTTTCAGGTGCGAAGCCGCCAGCCGGCCGATCCTCCGCGGGAAGCAGCAACTGCATGGAAACATCACATCCAAGTCTATTCAGTTGAAAATCAGGATCATGATGGTTAGAGATTTCATTTAATGCTATTGATTCATTGAAATGCATTTTAATGTATTTCATATTCTAAATTGGCATGATTTCAACAAGTCCTTACACAATTAACCATCATGATAAATAGCTGAAAAAGAGGTTCTTAATCTCAATTGGACTTACCTGGTACAATAAAGGCTGGGTAAGTAAATAAATAAACAAACAAATCAATCAATCAATACGTACATGACATAAATAATAAAAAAATATACATCTATTAATACAAACAGGGTTCTACTGAATTTCAGTAAACCAAGTATTCAATAATATTTTCTCAAAAACTAATTACATTTCACTAAATTAGTATTTCTAAACGGTATTATAACGTGATTAGCAATTGCCGAGCGAAAACATACTTGTGTACTCTACATAAATCAAGTTTGCTTATCTTGTGATTCGTTTGTTGTCCATAATAACATAAATAAAGCACTGGGAACATTTTTAACTTTGACGTATACATCCTAAACTGCAGGCGCATCATGGCTTATTTTGAACCCATATTGGCTTATTTTCAACCAGCAGTGTTGACAGTATCGAGTCTGTCAACTGTTTCTTTAATTGGTCAAATATATGATGACATACAGTGTGATGTGAAACAAAGTCGTTCACGGACAAATTGGACTTTTTTTTGCTTCTAATCTAAATAGGCTGGCTGATCAAAAACAAAAATCAAATGTGGCGCTTGAACACTATAGGTTTCCCCACCTGATTAGAATTTTCAATGTTAAATGTGAATTTGTTCTCGAACGTCAGTTGTGCGCTGGACCACAGCTGGCCAACTAACAGTTACTGTTCGTTACAAAACCTACTTGAGCTCCTACTCAGGTTTTCTCAAAGCACTTGTTCAATTGGGGGGGGGGCATCACACTCGGTGCTCGTGCACGATGCGGGTGGGCACATATGGAAGTGGCAGGTGGCAGGAGCGCGCGCGCGCGCGCGAGCATCCACTCGCGCCTTTCAGCCCACTTAGCGCCACAGACCCGCGTTGCGAGGCGGTGCGGCGCGGCGCATTCCACTTCCATTGTTCAACCCTGATGACTTACAGTACGTACCTCACCTCGTGGCATACCAGAAAAATGTGTGTAGTAAAAAAAAAAAAAAGTATCCACTACAAAAAGAGATGAAAACAATTAGGAATAAAAAGTCATGGGAACAATTCGAAATAACAAATGATATTATATATTGTTTAATTCGGTCAAACGCATTCTATTTTTAAAAGATAATTATAAATAAGGCAAATAGAGTTCAATTTATAACCTAGAATTCTTGTTGCCTTTTCGTGAGAGAAAAACAACACTCCTTCAAAAAAATTGTGCAAACTTTGAACTGACATCAAAGTGGCCTTCAACTGATAGTTGCTGTTTTTCTTTAACTGCTGCGTCCATGTTACTAGTGGAAACCAAGACGCGGAGGGAAGGCAATCAGGAGAAGGCGCACTTCATTTAACACACAAGAGAGAGACAGAGAGAGAGAAAGAGAGAGGGAAAAAAAGCTGCCAATCACAGAGGAGAAGCAAGAGTTGTTTCCCGCTGCAGAGAGCGCCCAGGGGGGGACTATTTAGTAGCTAGCGGCGTCCAGGAGAGAGACAGAAAGAGAGAGAGAGAGAGAGAGAGCAGACAACACACTGCAGGTGCACAGCCAGAGCCAGAGAAGACGAGTTTAGGAAACCTGGAGCCTGGCTGGCAGCCAGTGAAACACGCGCACACACACACACAGTCACAAAAAAAAAAAAAAAGCTTTCGTCTACGTCTAGTGTGCATGTGCAAGATATAAAGCAGAAGAATGCAGCCGGATGTGGTACGAAAGCGGAGGAGAAACGATCCTTTCCAGGTAACATCCTTCAAGTTTTGCTCGCTCTCTTTTTTGGCCCGATCTAAACTGGCTGTGACAGCGTCGTTTTGGATTGACAGCTGTCACTTGCTGCGCGGCGGCGGTGGCGGCGACGACTTGTGACTGGTGAGCAGGCAGTGTCATGTTAGCTGGAGTTGCTTGTGCCAGCTCACAGCGCTCTGCTATCTGAACAGTTAACACTTTGACACAAGCTGAAGGTACGCTCGTCATCGACTCTTCCTTCACAAACGAATAGAGCGGCTTTTTTGGCGCTCTTTGTGAAACACCCTGAAATTCCACAGGGCGGCGCCAGAGTGTGAGACAAGTTGTCCATGTCTTGCTCAATTTGGCCTGGATTGTGAGTTGAAGTTGCAGTCTTCACCATAGATCACCTTGTTTTGTTTTGTTTTGTTAGTAGCAACCTCAGTCCTTAGAACAGGATACGGCTCGACATCAACCTGTAACGCATTCAACGAGGCCGTCATGTCGTTTTGAACGTGACCTCGTCATTGGTGAGTCGTTATTGTCCGTTCATCTTCTTCTGTGGACGGTCGTGAGGCAGTGTCTTGTTAGCTGGTTTGTTGCTGCGTGCCAGCTTACCTGCTACTGCCCAACGACTGTCCATGCAACCTGCAAACACACGAGACTGCAATTAGTGCCGGTTTCCTTGTAACCATAGCAACAAGCTTTTGACTCAAGCTCATCCAAGTGTTTAGTTTGTTGTGTGCAATGGTGTGAATGTGCATGTGGCAGTGCGTGCCATCCATTTGCTAACTTATTGACATGACTTGGCTGGAGCAGACAGTTTGCATGAAAATACTTGTGATTCTGCAGAGCGCAAAATGACATTTTCAGATGTTGACGCAAATAGCTTACCTGAGAAGTGACCTTACACAATTCAGCCGATGATGCTAAAACCAAACAGCTATGAATTCTCCTCGGTGTACACCATATCTACATCAGTAACGCTACACAGCATATACAAGCCACAGGTAATGTTCCACCGATGTAGAATTTAATTTGGATTAAAAAAAACAAAAACAACCCAAACGTTCAATTGAGCTGTTTCAAGGAAGAGCACAGGACATCCATCAGTAAATGTAACACTTGAGTGGCTGAACAGCCATCAGTGGTCGAGGAAAACTCACGATTGACTTTTGTTTTTCCCATCCAATCCACCGGCCGCACATCCTTTCTAGCCGTACATTGCTTGTACTGTCTAAAAGTTTGATCATTTGGAGTTATGGTCCAACCACACTCAATGTAGCCTAACAGTTCAGTCCTGGTCGTCATGGCGCACGACAGGTTTCGGCTGCCCGCCCGTCCGTCCGTCCAATCAACACCTCGGCGTAAACGGCGCCGTCATAGCTCTGCGCGCTTTTTCACGATAATCTCCCGCACAAGCGCGGCCACTTCTTGGCGAACACTCTCCATGGGCTCGTCCGCTCGCCAGAAGCGCACCACTTTGCCCTCGGGATTCACGAGAAACTTCCAAAAGTTCCATTTGGGAATTTTCTGCACCGAATCTGAAAAATGAAGATATATTTAACAAGATTTACAAAAAAAAAAAAAAGACTGTACACAAAGAACAAAACAGAGGGTGCTCTTTTTACAATGTTCCCGATATACGGGTACCAAGTGAAGTGATTTGCTTCATTCCCTACGCTGAAGTAACACCATTTCTGTGTATTTCTGTAGTTACCGCGTGCCAACTCTTTGCACTGAATTGTTTTATAGTCGTGGACTTAATGCATCCATCCGTAAAAGTGGCGTCGCATTCAGGGACACTCGGAAATCATAGCGTTCGCCGCCGACTACAGTATAACGCTTTTTTTCTTTTCTTTTCTTTTCTTTTCTTTTCTTTTCTTTTCTTTTCTTTTCGGAACCAGATAGCTAGTGGTACTGCCCATTCGGGCGAGTGAACAAGCATACACGAAACAAACATTCCCTTGCTTGACGTGGTGCGTTCAGGCACTCGTACCTGTGAGGAATTTGAAGGCCGGTTCTGCCTCGGAGCCCATCATTTTGATCTTGCCGAAGAATGGGAAAGTGACGCCGTAGGTGGACTTGGCGAACGCTTCGATATAACTGCTAGTTCCCGTCTCGGTGTCGCCGAACTGTCCGCAAGGGAAGGCCAGGACGTTGAAGTGAGACGTGCCCAGCTCCTTGTGGAGCTCCTGGAGGGACTCGTAAGCCTCCTCCGTCTGCTCGCTGTGGCTAGCCACGTTGACAACCAGGGAAACCTGCATTGAGGGAACACTTGAAGAGCTTTCTCTCTCACCAACCAAAAATAAAACAAAGAAAATAGCAGCACATTGAGCACGACTTTGAGCAAACGGAACGAAAAACGTCGCTTGGGCTTGTCCTAAATCCACTTGATGATGTGGACTTACTTTTCCTCGGTACTTCTCCAGAGAGACCGCCCTCCCTTTGGCGTCTTTCACCTCAAAAGAATAAAAGTCCACCGGCTTTCGGGGCTTCAGCAGCCGCGTGGGCTGCAGCAGGAACAAGCAGCCCACGCCGACCGTCATGCTCAACAGAACCGTCAACTTCCTAATTTTGGGCCCGGAGGACTTGACGGGGTAGCCCCCTAAGGCCTCCATCTTGGAGGAGGGATGAAGGAGACCGTCGAGGCGGGCGGGCGGGCTGGCTGGCTGGCGGGTGGGCGGGCTAGCTGGCTGGCTGGCTGGTGGGCGGGCCTTCGAGGTGATGGGGAACCAGCCAGCCAGTTAAGCGAGCTGGAAATACCGCAACAATCGTTAAGCTCGCTTCAAAATAAGACCGGAAGTAGTTCACTTAAAGAACCCACTCGACATGTCTTTCCGCAAAGATAAATTGGCATAACTAACTTGATCTATTCTTGTAACCCTTTTTGCAGAGTGAACCCGACGCGCATGTGACGTCATACAAGCGCTTTCCCACGTGGCTCCTCCACAGATGCAGCAGTCGCGGGAGTCCCGCTGCGAGTACGCCCTTGACCGCAGGGCGGCGCTCTGGGCATATATTCAAGTTAGACGGAGTTTGTCAGAGACTGGAGTTAGATTCTCCCTCGAGGCATCAGGACACAGCCCAGAGAGCGCAAGGTCATCGTAGCAAAGTGTGGATTTGGTGTCGTCATGAAAGGGAAAATGAAATAAAAACATACATATTTTGGAATTAGAGTCAAGACTGATTGTATGCAACAGCACCACAGCACCAAAGACAGGATGCATCATCTCAAACTCCAAAAGATATTCTGTCATGTTTAATGCGCCAGAACAGGTTTGCAGCCTTCAGTAGCGCCGCAGGCGGCCTCCTCAATATTTGGGACGGCACGGGCTCCAACGGAGCGCTCGCCACAACGAAGCAGCCGAGCGAGCGAGCGAGCGAGCGCTGTCAAGGTGTGGATGGCATTTCATCTCGTAGCCTTTTGTCGCGCGTTGACAAGCTGCCATATGGATGCGTTCAGGCAATGAGATGGTGTCCGTGGAAGAGGAATGCCATCGCTCCAGGTGGAGGATGGAAAGACGGGAAGCTTCGAATTTGGGACACGGAGTCGGCCTCTTGTGTCAGTCGCAGGTGCTCCGACGCTCTGAAAGTCAGTCACGCAAGCTCTGCCACCGATTCAGCTTTTCCTCTTGTGGCCGCCACCACCTGCCTGCAGATCTGCTCTTTCGGACACCTGGTGAGCGGGCACGGCCGTCCGTCCCCATCATAGCGCCATTTGTTGGGACTGGAAGTTTCCCTTCCTCAGGCCCATTTTGAAGCTGACAGGTAGAAGAGCAATTTGATCTTGGCTTTTATTTCCCATCCTCCTAGTGGAGCTGGAGCCTAATGTCACCTTCAGTGGTTCTCAAAGTCATTGTCATAAATGACATTGACTACTAATGTAAGATAGGCCTGGTGTGAATGTGCTGAAATGAAAATAACACTAAAACATATGAAGGTTTTAAAAGCTGAATAAATCCCAACAGCTCTGGATCAATTGCACATTGATTGTTCTTCAAAGTTCTCCAAAAAGAACGTTCCAATTGTCATTGGGTGATCATTTCACTGACCGCTAGGTGGTGCTTGTGTGCCACAAGTGTCCAGCGGTGGTGAGTAATACCGCTACTTATTTGAAAAATCTGCCGCTGACATTTTCACGTTGACTGTTCACAACCTTGTCAAGGTTCTGCAAATGCTCGATACGAGGTCAAATTTTTCAGATGACGTTATCTCGATGGCTATGCGAGCGATCCTACAAGATATTTTGATCGTGACATATTTGAAACCTTTTCGAAAGCCACCTTGAGTTGGCCTTTTTGATGTGCGGCCACTTGCTGTGGTTGCGGTTGCTGTTGCTTTTTGCAGGTCATTCGGGTCGTGTGTTGCACGTGGCCTCAAAGCGTGACACCAAGCAGCTCTTGACCGTGGGAGCGGATGAGCGCCTTCGCATGTGGAACGTGTCATTCCCCGGGGCTCAACGTTGTTAAGGTTTCTTGCATTTCGGTCAACGTGTCAGCTTTGCAGACGACGCTACAAAATGCAAACTTCCCGATAACGCTTGCGGTCCGCCCACCGCAATGTCTCGGTGACAAATAGCTTCATTGCATCTTCTGTTTTCACAATATTTGAAATCGTATCCAGATCCACTTTTGATATACGTAGTTCCTTGCAATCTCTATCTTTGTGATTGAGCCACTCTTCTGTTTGCCACTTTTTATCGAACGTTAGTCGAAATGTCTCAATGCGAGCGAGCGAGCGAGCGAGCGAGCGCTTCAAGCTACGTATGTCTCATTGCTAGGCCACAAAACCACATGAGTAAGACCGAAAAACAAGAGCAAGCATTTACAAAGAAGAAATAAAGACTCGTTCTTTGCCCGCTGTCTGAATTTCTTCTGCATTAGCTGCCAATGAGATCAAAATGTCAATAAACGGCTGGACGGCTGTTTGTTAACTGAGTCAGTCAGACTTTCATTGGCGCTCATGTCTGATGAGGCACTCCCTTTTCTCTCTAGTGTCTGACTGTCTCATGTAAAATGATGAAGCCCAAATTGGGAGCTTAGCCTCTATTTGTATTTTGAATGACATACTTTATGTTTCAATGAGAGTCAAAATGGAATTTCAGAAAAGATCGGTCACGAACAGATGGAGCAGGGCAACCAAGTGCAGCTTGGACCAGCTTGGTCGATTGAAGAACGCAAACTAACAGACTCGGCAACTGACATGACTTAACAAAACCTAACAACGAGACTGACCAAAAAGACAGGGTGACCTTACCAATAACCAAAAAGACATCATGACATGAACACACAACAATGATCCGACGGGGAGTGAGGGAGGGAGGGAGGGAGGGGCAGACCGGACTTATATACACGCCAGGTAACAAGAGGCAGGTGGGAATAATCAAACTCATCGTGGGCACACAGCACACAGCACACAGAAACCAAGACAACCGACACTTAGCTGGGGCTAAGGCGTGACAAGATCTTCTTCAATCAATGAAGAATATTTAGGAACATGACTATGATTTCTTTCTCTTCCAGCCCTAACGACATGTCCCAGCATCGCGACTGATTGTGCAAGATTTGCTTCCTTTTTCTCTTTTAATTTCTCGCACACACCGACCGCAAAGGCCTTCTTGAGAAGTACCACAAAGCAACGTGAGTTTTGCTGACTCATCTTTGTGCATCCCGCAAACGTATAAAAGATGCGAACCAAGGTGGGCTTAACACAGAAGACAAAATGTTCTCGGTCGTCGGCTTTGTGTCTACCGTGGCTCTTCTCTGGGTCACGCCGAGTGAGTAAAAGCCATTGCAGAGCATGACGGAAAGATGATTCCGATGACATTTTGGATACGATGCTTGATTTGACAGGCCGTGCAGCGGAGATCATCGGCGGGAAAGAAGTGAAGCCCCACTCGCTGCCTTACATGGCGCTGCTGGTGAGACAACAACCCTACTGCGGGGGCGTTCTCATCCATCCGCAATGGGTTCTCACCGCTGCCCATTGTAATGCGTAAGATATGCATTTTTACTCCTGAAATACAATTTTGTATTTAGATATATTTTTGCACATGTATATAGGTTGATCAATCAATCAATCAATCAATCATATATATATATATATATATATATATATATATATATATATATATATATATATATATATATATATATATATATATATATATATATATATGTGTGTATATGACCTTCATGTTCCACTTGCTCGCCTGCTACGTTTGCAGTACGAAGAGCGTGTGGCTGGGTGTACACGACAGAAGGAAGACGGCATATCGGCAAGAAAGAAACGTCCAAATGGAAGTTCCTCATCCCCGCTATGAACGGCTGACAAAGGTCAATGACCTCATGCTGCTCAAGGTGAGGCGCATTCCGACACCCTTTCTCTTTCAATTGTGATGATAATGGCCAAAGAAAGCCCGCCGCCACCGCCGCCAGCGCCGCCACCGCCGCCACCGCCGCCTCGCTTCTTTTCAACTCTTCCAATTCCAGCTGGATAAACCTGTGACGACGACCAAGACGGTGAGGAGTTTCAAGGTGCCCAAGAAGGCCAAAGACCCCAAGGCCGGCAGTCGCTGCACGGTGGCCGGTTGGGGCAGGGTGAGCGACGAGCCCAAGGGCATGTCCAACGTCCTCATGTCCGTGGACGTGACCGTGATTGACAGAAGAACGTGCAACTCTGCCGAGTATTACAACGGAAAGCCGGTCATCACGGAGGCCATGATATGCGCCGGCTACAAGGGTCGAAAGGTGGCCGGCACCTGCAAGGTAAGTGCCCTTCCTGTACCCCTTGTTAGTTTGTCAAGTAAAAGTCAAGTCTCACGCAACGCAATGTCTCCAGGGAGACTCGGGAGGTCCGCTGGTGTGCAAAGGAGACCTGGTCGGGATTACGTCGTTCGGACCCATGCCGTGCGGCCTCTTGAAGCGACCCGGAGTCTACGCCTTTCTCTCTGCCGAGCACCTGAAATGGATCAGACAAAGTATAGGTGGAAATGAAAGCCCACATCCCTGAGCGTTTCAATAAAAATGACAAGACGCACATTTGCGATGCATTTCTTGCTATTTCTTGTGCGCAACAGCTTGCATATGTGCACCGCATGAAAGAGCTTCAAAGCTGGCTCCAAGAGCTCTCTGACATCATTTGAAAACCTCTTTCACATTTGAACCAGAGAGAAAAATGACGTAGCGCTCGGCTTCCGTCAAAAAAGCCGAATGAGCGATCCACACCCTGCCTGGAAATTCCAGGTGTCCTTTGTTTGAACTCGTAATGAAAGGTCCCGCCCGGAGTGACCGGCCCGAGCGGCGGGGTGTGTGTGTGTGTGTGTGTGTGTTTACCCGGTCGCCATGGTGATAAACACAAAAACACACCCACATGGAGCTATTTTATCAAGTGGATCAAAGGAAGTTGCCGCGGGGATCCCGCACACACTCACCGACCGACCGACCGACCGACTTTGTATCCCCCCATAAAAAATGCGCTGCCACGTGGCTCGGGATCACCATTTGCTTGGATGTGACTCATTCCCACAGGATACGTATGTATGACGCAGCAGCGGTGGCGGCGGCGTTTCTCTTTCCATTTCACTCTTCTATAGAGCGCCTTATCAGTCGGATCTCTCCGGTCATTTGATTGCTATCGGAATCCATTCAGTATCCACATATTCAAAATTGTCCACTTGAAATTGTTTCTTCGCACACAACATTCTGCAAAAAATCTCTTGATATCTATCTATAAAGGGTTGCTCTGGTGTTGAAAGAAAGACAAAAAGTCAGAGCCAAGTAGCACGGCGGACGCTTTATTGTTGTTTCAATCTCATTTTGAGATGACAACAGTTATCACAAGAGCATACAATAAATAAATAAACAAACGCTGTCTGTTGACTGAATGCTCAACATCCCCATACAGACGTTTGTGTCATAATAATAATAAAAAACACGCATACGGATAAATAATCACAGCAAATAAATTAAAGGCAAACAAACAGTGGACGGACATTTGACATTGCATCTAACGAAGCATTCTTCTGCATCTGCTCGTCTGTGAAGAGACAAATGGAGCATTTTACTTGATGAGACGCGCGCGCTGGCTGCTTTACCACACATTTGTCATTTCCTGTGAAAAATTGCTGCGCACGTTTCCCAATGTACCTCCTCTTGGCTGGCTCTCTGGCTTTCTCACACCACCACGTCGCTGGCGGCTCTGTGCAGCTTCTGCTGCTCGGACCAGCTGCCCAGGTAGGACGCCAGGAAGTTTTTATGCCACCTGTAATTACACAAAGGTGTCAGTTAAACGTGACAGAGAGAGCTGCTGTGTTCCATGCATTCATTGATTCTATCTTTTTTTTTTTTTTTTTTATCAAACTTTCGTTCATTTTAACTTGAAATCGGAGGGAGACACCTTATAAGCGCGTCAAGGTTTCTAGTCTTCCTTGCGCATAACTATTTTCGTCATATGACATTGGTGTTATGAGTGGTTTAAAAAAAAAAAAAAACTTGGGTGAAACAAATAAATCACCTTGCAATGATCCCTTTTTTATCATCAATATTCAGTCAAATGCACAAGGCGCGTACAATAGGTTTACTGCTTCACTTTAGTTTTACGATGTTCACTTTTGTGACGTGATGTTTTCATCCTCAAAGTGATCAATTGTACTCCCAATCAATTGAGTCATAAAATCCAACGTTGTGGACTTTGGTCCTTCTTTGAAGCTATTTAGTTACATATTGATAAGAGGATTGCAGGTGAGTTGTCACGCTATCCCGCTTCGCTCTATCTGCAGCTGTGACATGAGCTCCTTCCTTCCTTCCTTCCTGTGATGCTGGCCGGCTCGGGCGTGTCGCGTGCTTTCTGATGTGTCAGCATATTTGGACGGCAACTCACAGGATGCCGGTGCCCCTTTTAGTGGTTTGGCTTGGCTTTTTTTTTTTTTTTTTTTTCTGTCTTATCTGATGTAATCTCCACACAATCACGACGGGCCAGTCACCTTACATGGCTTGATCCTTTCGTGGCCATTTTGGCTTTGAAAGTAATTTGCAGCAGTTTGATTGGCTTGCTGCTTTGGTTTACTCACTGCGCGCAGGCCATGAGCAGGACGGCGGCGCAGCTGATTAAAGACAGAACCACGGCCGTGACGACTAAGGCCATCTGGAGCCGCTCCATGTCGCCGCTGCGCTCCGACTTGGTCCTGAGGATTCCCAAGGTTTGGATCCCACAGCGCTCGCCGTCGTAGCCCTTCGTGCAGCTGCAAAAAGGCTCCAAAGGGTTAAGGTGGCTGATCCTATTCAAATCCCCGTCCAGTTGTTTTCCAACCCGTTTGCTGGGTAGCGTTGGCTTTTGAGCTTGCTTGCTTGCTCACTTGAACCCAGAGTTGGGTTCATTATCTGAACCCAACAAATTGGGGTGAAAGTTGGATTTGATTGCATCTTACTTTGGCATCTTCATGTACGTATTTGTCACTTCCAGCGAACGGTATGGCTGAAGGCGAGTCACTCACATGCACACGGGCTCCTGCAGGCCCTCCATGCGCTGGCAGTAGCCATGGATGCAGTAGTCCAGGTGGGTGGAATTGCAGGGGTCCTCGGAGGTCTCCATGGCGGAGGTGCGGCCTTGAGTGGAGAAAGAGTGCTCGGGGTTGAGCGCAGTGGTGCTCCTGCTCTTCTGCTTGTTCTTCTTCTTGCCTTTGCCCTTTCTCTTCTTCTTGTCATCAACTGGAAGAAAGTCATTTTGTTGTCTAAGCAACAAATCTCGTCTTGTGTTAAGACAGCACTTTTCATCAGACAGACAGACAGACAGACAGGCAGACAGGCAGACAGAGAGACAGACAGACAGACAGACAGACTTACTCGCTGCCAGTTCCTCATCGTCGCCGTCGGCATTGCCTTGTAGCACCCGGAGGACCTCCCCTGAGGCCGAGCCCACGGTTCCGCTGCTGAGCTCACCCGAGGACGACGCCTCAGATGCCCGAGTGGCCAGAACACTGAAAAGTACTGATAATGCAACAAAGACTACTTTAACAGTACATCTGAGAATGTGGAGCACAATCCTGACATTGTTCCATGTATAAGATTTGTACCATTTTTTTTCTGCTTTTTATTTGAAATGTTTTATTTTTATTTATCCGATACCATTTTTTCTGATTGTAAGCTTTTCTTTCTTTGACTTTTTTCATTTCTTGTCATCTTTTGCGTCACATATACTGACCGATATTCGAGAAGAGGAGCAGATCAATTGTTAAAAAGCACACGATTGTAACCGTCAGGTGCTTTCTCTCTCATGTGATATATATATATACATACATACACATATTGTGTCGCATGTGGTCCGCGTGAGCCAATTGGCCTTTCAATCCCAATTGGCGCTATCCCAAGTGCAAAACTCCTTCTTTGCGCAAGACGAGTCCTTGCCTGAATAGACATTCCTAATTTTCACTCTTTGGCCCGCTTTCCTGATTCCTTGCGCCAACACGAATGGGAAGTTGACTTACCCAAGCAGAGGAGGCAGGTGAGGACGAAGGTGTTCATATCCTAGGACAAAGAGTGTGTGCCGCCGGCAAGTTTGCTAGTCCGACAAGTGTGAGAGAAGGAGATTGTGCGGTGCTGTGCTGTGCTGAGCTGAGCTGAGCTGTGCTGGCTTAACTTCTGCTGGGATTGTGCATGGCGCGCGGGCAGTCTTTATAGACGCAGCCTTGCCTTGCCTTGCCTTTGTGTGTGTGTGTGTGTGTAATGATTAACAAGCCGGGCCGGGGGGAAAAAACACATTTTGCATCCCCAAACCTCAAAAAGCAGCAATAACTAATGCTAAGCAGTTTCTATCCCATTTATTTATTTATTTATTCCGTCTGACCTCTCCTGGCCATTATGGCTGGCAACGTTTTGGCCTTAATTGTTAGGACTTCCTCTTTCCTTATATGGTCACGTAACAACACTTTGTGGGTGGCCATTGGTTTGTCATTTGGCAAAAGCTGCCTTTTTTTTTTTTTTTTTGGGGTTTATTTCGGCTTGTACACAGACATCATCAAAGTCACACTTTCTTTACAAAGCTTAGAGTTCGTTTCGTACTTGCCGAAAACGGAACGGGTGGAAGCAGTCTTGCTTATCGAGTCCCGTCCCAAAACTTTCATACAAAGATTTTTCGTGTTTTCACAGATATTTATCACACAGCAATTTCATGAGAGTCTTCACAGATATTATGTAACACATTAATTTTAAAATAGTCAACATAAAAATTTCTGGTTATGTATGATGCTAATATTTGTACATTAGTGCATTTACACATTTAGTTTCAAAATAGCCAACATCAAAAATTTATGGTTATGTATGATGCTAATATTTGGAATTTGTATCGAGTGTAACAAACAGCTATCAATGCTTTCGTCCCAGGGTTGCCGCGGACTCAGCTTACGTAATTTGATATGAGAGAGGCTCTCGGTTTTTTCTTGAAGTCCTTGAAATTTTCGGATAGTTTTAGGTCAGAGTTTAGTTTGTTCCAATTTCTTACACTGACAACCGTCAGCGATTGACCTCCGAGTGTACTGGACACTTGTCGTTGGTCAAAGTTGAATAATCCTCTGAGGTCGTGTTTTGTGTCCCTCAGGGTGAATAGGCTTTGAGTATTTGCTGGTAGCATACATCTAGAAGCTTTGTACACATTTAACACATTTAAGCCTTCTCTGTGGTGTGTCAAATTGACAAGATCTTTCCGTTTTACAAGGACACTGCGTTGAAATATTGCAAAATACAAAAGTATTCCATTCAAATGCATCACGCACACACGAGTTAAACGTCATTAAAAACAAGATGTTGTAATTGCGTATGTGCATTTGATAAAGCCACGTCTTACATGTTACTATTTGTGTACATTTTGGGCGGGTCGTGGAAGGTTCGGGTTGTTGTGTCTACGCATCGTCTGTGTCACCTCGGAATCCTCCCGTGTGGAATGCTGGAAGTTTTCGCCGTGCGTGTTTTGTTTTGTTTTCTCACCCCGTCGAGGTTGTCGTGTCATGGCATCGGATGAACTTCCCGATATGAGCTAGGTAGGTCTCCCACAAAGCCTGGAGGGGAGTTGCCGCCCTCTCTCACGCACGCACGCGCGCAGGCAGGCAGGCAGGCAGGCAGGCTCGCGCTGAATATCAAGGCAAAATATAAAAATAGCCGCATCTCTCAGCACAATGAAATGGCAGCTTCATAAGTGTCATAAGGAATCATACAAACACAATCATGACATGAACTCTGGTGTCCTTTCGGTGGACAGAAATATTCCCTTTTCGAATCATCTAGAAAAGAAAGGAACACCCTCATGACCCAAAGCATACCACATCCGATCTGATCATAGAAGACTATAGCGACTAACTTCATTCATAGTAATTAGGATAACGTAGATATCATTGACATGTTGGTGTTTGAGAAATAGCCATTAAACATGCAAAATCTTGCACTTATTTTTGATCCATCTCCGGGGGCAGCCATTTTGTCACTTGCTGTCGATTGAAAATGACATCATAGTTGCCGTAGGTGACAACCAATCAGGGCTTAGCTTAAAAAAAAACAAAAAAAACAAAAAAAAAACACACGCACACAAAAAATAAACCCATCGGTGAGCACAAACATGATCCCAATGCTTACTTCCACCAAACCGTACGCGTCAACATCACTTCTTCCAAAACGTGCATCTGCTACACGTGTACGCTTTTTAAAGCGTGTCACAATATATGCAAAGTAAGTGACAGCAACAATAGGATCAGAACAGCAAGCAAGCAAGCAAGCAAGCAAGCAAGCAAGCAAGCAAGCAAGCAAGCAAGCAAGCAAGCAAGCAAGCAAGCAAGCAAGCAAGCAAGCAAGCACCTGCGAGAATCGGAAAAGGATACCCCCTTCTGCGTAGCGTGCGGCACTGTTGCGCTATTTTCGGGAATGTCTGCTGTACGCGCACTTGCTCCTTTTTTTCTGCTCCTCTTATTTATTTATTTATTGTTGTGTTATTTATTCATTATTTATTCAGCACGCTTCTGTTATACTTGTTTGTCTGTTGTGAGCCATGTCTTGTCACCGTGGGATAGGGGGGAACGAAATTTCGGTTTCTTTGTGTGTCTTTGGCATGTGGAGAAATTGACAATAAAGCTGACTTTGACTTTGAGGATGCCACAAATGTCGAGTTAATCATGTCATAGTATATGCAAAGATGCGGATGACTGTAAAGTTCGGTGTGACCAATATGCACAACGTGCGAGGATTGCGCAATTCTTCCGAATCGGGGAAGGATGCTACGAATGTCGAGTTAATGATTCAGCGTGCTTATCGGTCCAATTAGCATGGAGAGCACACTGACACAACTAAATCAGTACTTAGAAACAGCTCACTGGGTCCAATAAGGGTGCGTGGACTACAATGGTGCTTATATATTAACCCGGGCACACGAACGTCACGATGCAAGCATTATTTTTGCATTATGCAGTGGACGGTGAAACCACAACATTTGTATCGCAAATCATCTTTACCAACTATTTCAAACAGTTCTGGGTTGTTGTTGTTTTTTTTTGGGGGGGGGGGGGGGGGGGGGTTGACCTACTTGACATGTTTCGGCTACTTCCTGTAGTCTTCCTTGGAAGCGTCGCGAGATGGGGGGGGGGGGGGGTGGGGGGGGGCTACAGGAAGTAGCCCAAACACGTCAAGTAGGTGAAAAATAATGTTCCCTGTCTAACTAAAAGAACTGTTTCAAATAGTCAATGAAAGAACACGGTATGAGCCTTCACAAACGATCTTCCCCAATTGAATTCAAGTTGATTGTAGTTCAACAAAAGAAGTCAAATTGAAAAAACATTTTGCAAGCAAAAGAACACAAGTGGATGTAGTAAAAAAGCAAAACTACATGAGGTGTATAAAATCAAGCGGTATAAGACAGACGATTTTATTGGTTTGGGGCAGAACTTCCAGTGTACACGTCAAGTCTTTCTAATAATAAATTATCAACATCCAGGGATAGAAAATGCAGAAAGGTATAAATAAATACTAGCTACACCATGCCAAAAGCTACAGTGCAGCTTTTAAATTAAAAACGTACCCTTTCTTAGAAAAAGTTACAAAAGGGCTCATGTGTTCATTTCCAGCGTGGACACTCCACAGCTACATTGCCTGCACTCCTTTGTAGCCTTGCCGCTTCTTTTGCGGATTGCATTTATTCTTCTTATACCTGCGGCACAAAGACACGAATCGTTGAAAGTAACGTGTTTTGCTCGCAAGATTGCACAAGTCTCCGAGTGAAGACGCCACGCCACGCCACGCCACGCCACGCCACTCACTTGCAGCAGCAATAGACAGCTCCAGCCAGGCCCATGGTGAGCAGAGTCACACAGAAGATGATGAAGATAATCTGCTCCTCTCCTATTGGCTTGAAGACCAGCTCAAGGTTGCTACAACGGGGGCCGTAGAAACCGCTGTGACACCTGCCGAGTCGTACGTCATTTAGCGCAAACAAACAAATAAATGAACAAATAAACAAACGCAAATAAATAAACAAATACATGCGTCCATAAATAAATACACACATACCTACACGTGTATATATTGTATTTAAGTGTGCAAACACTCACCCCCCCACAAGAAATATGAAGACACTTACTTGCAATGGTGTTCATTGACATCCACCAGCAGCATGCATTGACCTCCGTTCATGCAGTAGTTGGCATAAGAGGAGTCACAATGCTGGGTGGAGCGTTTCACCACGTGGAGGCGCTCTTCACCATGGCCTGAGGTGGAAGCAGCCACAACGTACTGTACATAGATAGGACTTCATACTTGACATGTCTATCTAGGAAAAGCCTACGAGAACACCTGAGCTTTATTTGAGGTTAATCAGAGGCGCTTAAAATCACTTCGCTTGAAAAGCTTTTCATTTTCTTTCCATTTGGCTTGTCAAATGAACAGTAGACGTTTTTTAATGATTTATTCTGCTATCATTAACATCATCTGCCATTTCATAGCGCTTTATATCCATCCATATCGAGCTCTGTATCTAGCCAGTGTACCTGCAGACATGGAGGAGTCAGCGTGTGTGGTGTGAAGAATAGATGTGATGCTTTTTGTCAGGACTGAAGGCCACAACAGTACGACACCTGTTGAACACAAAATACTGGATCGAGATGGCATAACTCGCACCATTACAGCGTGACAAGTCAAGCCGTGCTACCTGCGTTCAAGTCAGGGATACATGTATCACAGCTGTTTGGTAGCGCCCTTTAGTGGTCAAAAGAGTCAACTGCAACTGCGCATGCCGGTTCAATGCAGGCAGTCGGTCGGTCGGTCGGTCGGTCGGTCGGTCGGTCGGTCGGTCGGTCAGTCAGTCAGTCACAGGTCAAATTGGATTGAAAAAGCAGACGAAACACACACGCACGCACGCGCGCTGAACGAATGATTTCCCCTCAGGCTCAGGCTCAGGCTCAGGCCCAGGCCTCCCCCTTTCTTTTTGTTGCTCCATATATCCCGTTGCCTCCTCGTCATGTTTTTACTTGTTTGACGACAATGCCGGAGACTCATTTGTGCAACCAGTAGATATTAGCCAACGCCAGGAAAACCGCATTATTCTGGTTTTACATGTCTATTGTAGATACTTTACTCATGATGGAGCAAAGCCAACCGCTGTTCTGATGATCTTCAAACAAACAGAAAAATCTCGGAATTCACTTGACAAGGTCTTTCAAAGTTTGTAACCCACCCATTTAGACTATTGATGTTGTAAGAATGGAACAAGTCAACTAAATGAAAGAATAGGAACTTGAAAGTGTTATTGGAAGCTGTTCACATTGTATTGTCACTCTTCCCCCCCTTCCCTTTGAGCACAGAAAATGAGAACGATGAATTGCTCCTTTTGATCTGGCGCGCAATTGTTCCGAATGTGGGGACAAGTGTAACGATTTCATTTGAACTAATAGCTCCAATAAAAAAGTCAAAGGCATATTTTACATTGGTTAAACAGAGTGAAAGGTTTCATTTTAGATGATGGCTTACAGCGAGCAGAAATACAAATTGATCACCTTGATCAATTTGACTATCACACAATCTTATAGTCCATTGAAATGATTTTTAACAAAGAAAATAGGTAAGAATGGGTCCGGTAACTCGTCCTCGAATGACTTTGTAATTGAATGGAATTGAATGTGGGATCATTTGCTCGTGGATTGCAATTAAAATCAATATTGTGCATAAGGTAAGACAGAAACAACAGAAATTGGAGTATAAACTCATGTCTAAGCAATACCACTCATTGGTGCTACTTGAAATCATTGAATACCTGAGTCACTTCAGTAATCATACCCGAGTATCCCAGTCGAAATGATTTATTCCCTTATTTTAAAAATGTAACATTGTCGATCACATGAATCGTTTTGCTGCTAAAATCCACCATTATATGCTCAGGTTAGGTATCCCAGAAACGCTCAAATTAGAATTGGTCTGAGAAATTGCACTTTTGAGCAACAATTTACCAACACGAGGTGAAAACATGAAATGACCGACAAGATGACATTCTTTTTTAACTTGATACGGTTTGTTCTAACGTTACTTTTTGCACTACAATCACGATTTAGCATCACACTTGAAGGAGTCGAGTCTTGCGAAACGTCTTAAGAAAGTCACACTTACCGAAGATTGAGATGAGCGCTGACAACTTTGCCATTTGGGACGAGGACGTGCGCAAATCTGCCAAAATGTGCAAAACACCTTCCACGTCTCTTCACTGCTGTCTTGTCTTGTGTGCTGTTGTGTTGTGTTGTGTTGTCTTGTGTTGTGTTGTCTTGTGTTGCCGCTAACCAACTAACTTATCGGTGGGGTGAGGCGAACTCAAGTGGCCAGACGAACGGCCGCGGGTTGGCTGGGTGCGGTCGAAAGGCAGGCAGGCAGGCAGGCAGGCGGGCAGGCAGACAGGCTGTCATTGGCTTGGAGACAAGAAACCAAAAGATCCCGCAGTTAGACAAAGGCCCTGAAGGCGGCATCATCGTCATCGTCATCGTCGTCATCATCGCCGCCGCCGCCGCCATTCATTGTTTTTGCGTTCCGTGAGCGTTCGCCCTGCCCTGGCAAAAGTACAGCAAACACACACACACACACACGCACACAGATAGATAGATGGTTAGATATGCACCCCAATTTGATGTTACAAGGACGACAAGGCTCCCTTTTGAAAGGTGTAAACAAGAACAATGAACACAAGCTTCAATTTTTCATGCTCACGTCGTATGTTTGAAGTAGATTTGGACCCAGAATATGTCAAAGTAGGAGCTCCAGGTCTTGTATTAATTGGACGTTTGGACGACTCACACTTGATGTAGAGAGGAAATAGAGACTCTCTTTTGTAATATTTGAAACCATTGCTGATGCTTCTCAATGAATCACAATGCTGCGGAACATTTCTATTTCAGTGGTTCAATTCAAACAGTTAAAGTCGTATCAAGAAGATTCTCGACATATCGAGTATTATAGTAGTATATCGAGTCGACTATTTCATTCATTTCTACGATCATTTTCAAGATCATTTTGGGTGCACTTACAAGCAGTCAGCTAAAAAACGGACTCATACACTTTAAGAATACAAAACTATAAGACATCAAAATAAAGCACCTTTTAAATTGAATGGCTGTCATACGTTATTTAACAAAATGGTTTTAGAGCTTTCGGTGATGAGAAATGTCAGGGTCTTTGTCTCAGAGTATCAGACTATTTTCTTTCCCCTTCTACTGTCGCCTAAAAATCCAATCGGTATTTTCTGCGGCATGTAAGCTACAAAACCCTTCTTTCACAAATGGGGCTGGCTCATTTATTGCAAAATGTTATATTCACTGAGAAGAAAGAAAGGTGATGAACTCATTTATGTGTGTTGAACAATATGCAAGGGTTGTTGATGATTTTGGTTAAAAGAAAAAAAAAAGATAGTAGACACATTTAAAATGTCATTCATTTATTAGTACAACATTAAATAAATGGAACAAAACAAATCATAACAATAAATAGTCATATTTTATTTGAAGATAATAATTACACAGTGCTTTGTTACTCTTGGCTGTTTTGTGATTGCTAGAAAATTTCATTGTTCCGATGAAAAGAAACGTTGCTTTCTGTCGGTCGTGTATGCTAAAACGTGGCAGAGATGAAGAAAGTTGAAGAGTGTTCTTCGGGAGGATGTCACACTGTCACCTCACATGGTGCAGATTCCATTTGTTTTGTTGATTTTGTATACCTGACAACAAAAACGCAAGAAGTATGTTTCAGAAATAACAAACAACTGCATGAGAAGAACCGTTACAAAAAGTCGTCCAACAAGCTCTTTGTCTTACTTGAACAAACGCTCCTTGTTGTTGTTTTTTTTCTTTTCTCCGATTTCAATTGTGCTCACCATAATCACAGAATCAATCATGTGCCAACCGATTGAAAGCCGCCACTCACCTCCTTCGGATGACGCAGTAGGCGATGAAGACCAGAATGAAGACGACGATGGCTGCCCCGCAGCTGAGGGAAATGAGGTGCTCCACAGCTCGGTGACAGCGAGAAAACATGGTGTCCACCTCGCGGTCATAGTGGCAGCGATTCCCGCTGAAGCCAGACGTGCATCTACGCGGGGAATAGAGCATTTCAGGGACAAAGAAAGAGAAAGAAGGACAACACCGACCCACGCCTCCCTCCATCCCTCCGACGGACGGACGGACGGACGTGTCGGTTCAAGTGCCTCTTTGAAAGCTCACATGCAAAAGGGCTTGCTGGTATCTTGGGGGTAGATGCATGTGCCGCCGTTCAGACAGAACTTCTGGTCTTGGCTCCCGCACGGCTTCTGGGGACTCAAAAGTAGAGGATCCTCCGTGCTGTCTGCGGCAAATGGAATCACAAAATGGATCAATAAGCGCTTCTCTTTACCCCGGGAGCATGTTTTTGCTTATGTCACTTCTAATTCCAATCAATATTTACTGGCACTGAGAAGAACAAGTACGAAACTAACGATATAAGGGCTGTCTCGATACGTTTGGATCCGTACTATTATATTGGTTAAAAAGGCTTTACCCCGGCAATTCATTTAGATGAGTCACAATATTCGAACGTCAACGTCACGCCGAAGTCACCTTCACTCGACACTTCCTTCACCGTCACTTGTGTGTGTGTGTGTGCGTGTGTGTGCGTGCCCGCCCGTTATTGCGCTCGCTCGCTCGCTCGCTCGCTCGCTCGCCCGCCCGCCCGCAGAAGAAACCCAAAGAGCAATTAAAGATAGTTACTCTTCTGAAGCCGAGTGGGATTTCTTGTGCTTTGTGCTGACTGCCCCGACACTGCCAGGAGAAGAAGAAGGGCTGAGAGGACACCTGGAAAACCAGCATTCCATCTTTAAAAGATCTCAATTCATCTTTGCTATTTTACCTTTCAGATCGAATAAATCAACAAGGAACTCACCCTCTTTGAGACTCTGCGTTAACATGTCTTGCTTTCAAAATCGGAGCTCCTATGTAGTGCTACGGAACATCCTCCGAACTTTATATAGAGCACTCTCGCAACCGTGGGGATTGTTTTTTTTTTTTTTTTTTTTAAGCGAAAGGAAAAAAAAGAACCCAAGTTGCATCATACTTCCTTTATTCCCACGTACTTTGCATGCACAGACAGGTCCATCTGGGGGCGGAATCATCCCGAGGCCTGTTTCAAGGCGGCGGCGGTGGCGGCGGCGGCGCCGTCCGCTTTATAACCTCTCTCTTCCTTGGCACTTGAGATCATTCAAAATCCTTTTTGAGAGCATGTGAAGCACGGTTTATTTCATTTTCACTTTCCTGTGAAACCTGCTGTGTTCCACAAAGAATGCAAATGTCCTCGGTAGAAAAAATATGAAATCTTATCATAAGAAATAAATAAGAGATGAAAAGGAACGTGGTATAAATGTCTCAAGTAAGCAGGTATGGAGTCTCGATGCGCTTGTATAGGCACCAGGCCACTTCCGGGTGGCAGAACGTGATGGATGGAAAAATGTGTCCGTAGAAGCAAATGAATGGATGGATGGATGGATGGATGGATCCAGTGGAATCGATGCTTTGATTAAGATCAAGGGAACAGATGTTGTCAACGGTTGTGCAGTGAGAATGCCAAGAGGTAGGTTAGGTGGGTATGTATCCAATGTTTGGGTGCAAAACATAATGGCTGCCCTGATAGCTAGCTAGCTAGCTAGCTAGCTAGCGTGAGCTCAACATCATACTATCCAGAGCCTATGTCTATGCTGTTAAAGGGGAAGTCAGCTCAAACAGTTTCCAAACAATTCTAAGTGGGCCCACTAGTCTAAATACGCTATTCTGCTTCACGACTTATTTTTATCCATCGATGGGATTTTGCCACTTTCTGTTGAGAGAAAATGACATGATAGTTTTACAGGTATCGCGGCTCACCTGCTTTCTGAGTTTGGTCATGTGACATTCACAAGATGAGCCACGATTGACCTGAGCAACTGCAATGTGAGCGGCAAAAATGGCCTCCTCCTCCTCAAGTCAGATATTTATCAAACTACGGATGGAGAAAAGGCTCAAATCACCATGGCAGACATTTTCTCAATGGCTCTGCCGTGGTCAAATGACTTCTCGAGGTTTGTTCATTCGTGAGATTAAAGACGGCTTGAGCTTTTGCCACCCGGAAGTATGTGCGACGTCACGGTGAAAAGTGTGTGCGTCACGTCGTGTGTGTGTGTGCGTGCGCGTGTGTGCGTGCGCGTGTGTGTGCGTGCGCGTGTGGTGCTAATGCATCAGGGCGTTTCTGGCGGCGGTCACAGTGTTCTTCATCAACATGGCCACCGTCATAGGACCCACGCCTCCAGGAACAGGAGTGATATAGCTGGCCTTCTCTTTTACACCTGCAACAAAAAAAGCACAGTTGAAAAACCCAGCCCAGATTTTTTTTTCTGTCATCATTTGGCACTAAACACGCCCATCCACGTCCCAAGGAAACTCAGTCTCCCAAGAATGATCCTACTGTCTGTGGTGATTTTCCAGTCCAACTTAAAAAGAAGCATACCTGTTCCACTTGTCGAATAAGCACTTTTGGAAAGCTTACCGGTTAGTATTTGACAATAGCGACAGGAAGGTCAAATTGAAATCTTTCTTCAAGTGTCTTTTGGCCCCGTGTCAACTTGCGCAGATAGTGAAAAAGCAAGGTTCCGAGGTCAAAGTCGGAGAAGAATCGTCAAACTCTTTTTCCAAGTCACTATCAAAGCAACTAGCACTGACAGAATTCCCAATTTGCTTAAGACAACTCAAAGCAAGTCATCACCCTCAAAGTCCACATCACCGATGAGCCTCAGCTTCCCCGTTTTGGGGTCCACGCTGCGGTTGATGCCCACGTCAATGACCGCCGCACTTTCTTTCACCATGTCTGCCGTGATCAGACCGGGAACACCTAAAGACATGAAGTCAGTGGCGTGAGGAGCATTTCTCCATCCCGATGGCCGTGCCGTGCGTCTGTCTCATGACCTGCAGCAGTGACGATGATGTCTGCCAGGCTGCTTAGCTCCTTGAGCCGCTCTTTGGGCGTACATCTGTGAGCGATGGTCACTGTGGCGTCCCCTGAAATGAAAGCAATCGAATCAAAGACGTCACATATCACAACGTTGCTTCGTTCGACTAGGACTTCACTCACTTTAGTGTCGTACACGCGCGTACGTACGCATGTTAGGCGCAAACGGCACACTTCCTCCAATAATATTCGACACGGTGACTTGGAGCTTTCGGATGCTTTAGAGAAGAAGTCGATATTTTTAAGGGAGCACACAATGGGAAAAAAAACCCTCCCATTAAAAGTACATTCAAGCCAACAAAGGCTATGCACACTTTTCTCATACCATCTATTTTTCTTTCAAGAAGGGTTCCAAAATTTCTGACTGCCATGAGTTTGCCCGAATGCCAAGAAATGACATATCTATCCTCAGTTCGTTTGGATGACTACCATGCATATTCCTAGGCGAGCGGACAAGCCGGGGAATCGCAAGGGAATCAGAAGCAGCGGGGAAAGTGAAGGAGAAGTCTGATCCGCAAACACTTGCTTTCATTCTTCTCAAAGCACCGTTCCATCCATCATTAAGTACACAAAAGCGTTGACACCATTGGCACAATGATCTTTTTTTCTGGTTCGCTTCTTCCTTTAATAGTATGCATGCCCTTCAGTCAGAGCTGAGCTGAGCTGAGCTGAGCAGAGCAGTAACAGGGAGATTAGGCCTGCAGTCATCTCAAGGAGCGTTCCGAGGAATTGTGGCGGAAGGAAGGAAGGAAGGAAGGAAGGAAGGAAGGAAGGAAGGAAGGAAGGAAGGAAGGAAGGAAGGAAGGAAGGAAGGAAGGAAGGAAGGAAGGAAGGAAGGAAGGAAGGAAAGGCAAGTCGGAGCGTGTCGCCAGCATCACATGGCAGGCATACCTGCGCCTGTGCCGCCGCCGGTGAGTGGTAAAAATGAAATAAGCAACTCTTGGACTATATCATATGTAGTCCTGTGCAAATCTATAACCAACCGCATGCTTTTTTGGCTCGGATGTGACCTAGCACTTTTTATCGCCTCGTCAAGTTAGGAAAAGTCGACAAATGAATAAGGCAAGTGTATGTATGTGTATATATGGTGGCGACTCAAAAGCGAATTCCTGTAAATGCCTCAGCAAATGCCTTTGGAACTTCCTGCAACCTTATAAGGTGGCCTGATCCGTTTGAGTCCCCCCCCTCACGCGCTAGCGCAAGCTCAAGCACTCCCTGGTGTTCCTTTCCGGTAAACATCCGCCGGCGGCAGTGTGAGTGGAAGGGTACACTTATGAAATAAGTCCAATGTTGAAATATGAAACTTAATGTGCATGATTAATTGTGGTGAGCGTTTAACATTCTTCACTTTCAATATGTTCGTTTCTTTTCTTTTCTTTTCTTTTTTTATGGGCTGAAGATCTGCTTGGTAAAAAATGGCTTAAGGTACTTTTAGATTGACAGATATTATCTTTGACTCCACCCCACATTGTGCAGAGACATCAGGCAGCGCTGGGCGAAAACCCATTGTCGTGCGAGCTGCGTGTCATTTTGGGTGAATCTTCAGTCCCCCCTCCGGGGAGAATTTGGGCAAATATCTAACATCGGGCTGTGGGGTGAAACGAGCCTCTGTTTTCCAGTTCCGTGGCCACTAACTAAATTAGAAAGGGACATCAAAGTCATAAAAAAACGGAATTGCAATGACAATGCAACGACATTATTTCCCAAAACGGTTGACTGCTATGTTGCGACGAGCTCCAAACTGCAGACTGCTCATTGGCTCAGACTGGGGTGTGTGTGTTTGGTGGGCCTTCACGATTGTTCTGATTTTTATGACCTTGCCGGTGTTTGAGCGTGAAGGTTTTATTGCAATACGCCGGCTGGTTTGCGCAAAGACTATGATCTACAGCACATCTGTGATCATGGCTCATGTGCTCCATTCAGCCACTTGTTGTAAATAAGAGTTATGTTGACACAACATACGCGCACTCAGTCAGTCAGTCAGTCAGTCAGTCAGTCAGTCAGTCAGTCAGTCAGTCAGTCAGTCAGTCAGTCAGTCAGTCAGTCAGCCAGCCAGCCAGCCAGCCAGCCAGCCAGCCAGCCAGCCAGCCAGCCAGCCAGCCAGCCAGCCAGCCAGCCAGCCAGCCAGCCAGCCAGCCAGCCAGCCAGTCAGCCAGCCAGCCAGCCAGCCAGCCAGCCAGCCAGCCAGCCAGCCAGCCAGCCAGCCAGCCAGTCAGTCAGTCACTCACCGCCAGGGCGCTCATGGTTCCGATCGGTATGCAGCAACATGGCGATGGGCATCCCCACATTTTTGGAGCGTCCGGCAACCAGCACATTCTTCCCCACCGTCTCGATACCTGCGCCAGCCACACATTTTCAAGGGGAAATAGTTGAAGGGGAATGAATGAATTATGCCTGGCACCTCAGGGAGAACAACTCCATTTGTCCTAGTCCTTCCTCTCAAGGATAAAAGAGGAGGGGAAGGGCTATGATAAGCATCCAATGACTGCATGTGCTGACCCTTATCTGACACAGATGAAGACAAAAAGAAATTCTTCGTATTTGGGTCCTGCTTGAGTTTGTCAATGTGCATCATGATTCATTTTCTTCTCTTTGTCTAGATCAGGGTCACTTGAAAGATGGAGTCCATCCCAGCTGACTTTGGTCACGGATTTGTCCAAAAACTCACCAAATCTTGTAAACCTCCAAAACACACCCATCCATCCATCCATCCATCCATCCATCCATCCATCCATCCATCCATCCATCCATCCATCCATCCATCCATCCATCCATCCATACGTAGTCCGCCATTTTGATTTGAATGTGCATTTTGTGGCTCATTTCGAGTTGTTATCCCGACCAGGAGCACATGCCGCTGTTATTGTAATACGATACAACTCCAAATGACAGCAAATAACAATGGAAAAGGTTGGAGGATTTGATGCTTTTTTTTTTTTTTTTTGCAAGACTACAGGAAATAGAACATGTAGTGACGTATGATTCAGTGGCCATTGCAGGGTAAACAATTATGATTGGGCGCCATCTAGTGGACTTGCTGTCGTAAATTGAACTATTCTGTTTGAAAGACATTTGGATGCCAGTCGATGATTGATTGTACTTTTCATATTCCACCCGTCTTCTAAAAAAGAAAGCCTTTTCTATGCTTTGCTTACCTGCTCTTTTGATGATCTCCCAGACAGCTGCAGGCGTGGCAGGCACCATGGATCTCTGGTCAAGACACAGCTTGCCGATATTCACAATGTGGAAGCCGTCCACGTCTTTCTCTGGAGCAATGGCATTACACACTGCTCTTTCATTGATGTGCTCTAAGTCAAGAGAGACATGATTGTCATGGAGGATGGAGCAGCGTTGCCCGACGACTACAAGAATGACCGGAGCCGGGAGGTCAGAGCGAGCCGGCCGGCCGGCACGGCACGCCACGCCACGGCACGGCACGCTCGCGGGGGTGTTTACCGGGAAGCGGCAGCTGCACCAACACGCCGCTGACCCGCCAGTCTCGGTTCATCTTGTCTATTAGATCCAGCAGCTCCTCCTGAGAGACGGAGCTCGGTCGCAACACCGTGTCGCTGGAAATACCTAGTGTGCAAAAAGCACGTTCCTTTTCCTTGAGTATTTGTCAGGGTGTCAACAGCTGTGTTACTTTTCATCTTAGTCACAGAGTGTTTAGAAAGGTGCGACATCTGACCCAGAGTGCTGGCGGCGCGTGTTTTGTTCCGAACGTAAGTCCTGCTGGCCGGGTCATCCCCCACGAAGACCACTCCTAGATGAGGTCTCATGTTACCCTGAGCAACGAGCTCTTCCACGTCACGTTGGATCTCTCGGTGGAGCTGACGAGCCAACGCCGTCCCCGAAATCACCACAGCGGCATGCCTGCAAATGGTCAAATGGAGTTGGCAGGTACGTACGCACGCTCGCTCGCTCGCTGTCGTCGTCAACGTTTATTTGTGAAGTGCACTCCACGACAGTATATTTGCTAAGTGCATGAAGTGCAGTTCACTGTAGTCAAGTACAATAATACATTTGCAAAGTCTAAATACAATGGTTGTATTTGGAAGCAATTTGAAGAAGCACTTCATGATTCGGCTCTTTTGGATAGACTGGGAGCAACGGCATAGGCGATGACACCAGGGCGACGACCTGTTTACTTGTATCAATTGTAAAGTCACAATCGCAGCGGTTTTTCTGTTTATGCGTGCGTCCGTCCGTCCGTCCGTCCGTCCGCCCATCCATCCATCGACCGCGTTGCAAATGGATATACGTATGACGTTCAGCAATGCAACGTGACATTGACTGGCTCAGGTTAGCTTGCTGCGGTGACTGCTTTCTTCTTTGCTCCAAAGCTCCGTCTGCAGTCATCATTCCTTTCGGACAGCGGCTGTGGCATCCACACGAGCTGCCTTCTCTCATTTGATGACCTTCTGAAACGCAACGCCAGCAAATGCAGCAGCACCTGCAGTCGAGCCGCATGTCCTTCCCAGGTCCGTCCGTCCGTCCGTGCCCCAGCTCCCCTCCCATCATCACCTCCGCTTGAAAGTAACGTCCGTCCGTCCGTCCGTCCGTCCGTCCCCCAAGTCCCCTCCCATCATCACCTCCGCTCGCCCGTCCGTATGCTATTAAAAAAAGCCTTGGCTCCAGCGGACGCTTTTGAGTGGGTTTTACCTCGTGGTCGATTGATGCAGGTGCCTCCGTTGACTCTCCCATTTTCTGTGGATCCGCAGCTTGGCCCGACAGGAGCGGTGGGGGTCTGCCAACCTGCTATAAAGTGCCCAGTAGGAGCGGAGCGGGGATACGGAGGCAGCCATGTTTGGGCGCGCGCACGCGAGAGAGAGAGAGAGAGAGAGAGAGGGAGGGTGCGCGTGAGCGTTGTCATAGAGACCGGGAAGCTAACACATGCTAGGTGCTAGCCGACAATGTCGTTCGTATACAACCCTAACACATAGAGCTACGACCGAATATAATGATAGGGTATTCAATTAGTAAATAAAGAGTCATGTAATTAGGAGTGAATAAAATAAGAGCTCACCATTTCTGTACACTGTCTATATTTTTTGTTTTGCAGTGTAACGTCACATTTATTCAAATGTGTGTGTGCGCGCGCGCGCCTTTGGTTTGTAAACGATGTCATGAATGATTCCATCATGAAGTCACGTGTCACATTAAAACGACTCGGTCGCATTTCAACCGACGTCTAATGGTCACACATCCTTTGTAACTTACTGTACCGATCGATAGCTTCAAATCAAGAAATCGGTTCCCAACGTGTTTCCGCCACTAGATGGCAACAAATATGTTGCCTCCGATCCGAGGAGTGCTCTCCCAAGACGTCATCCCAGGAGCATCAGGTGTCTCCTCCCTCTCAACGCAATTTTGTCAACACGATCGGTTCAAATGACCCAGAGGACATTTTTATGTTGCCCTTCATTCCCCAGGAGAACAACAAATGCCACCACACAGGTTCAAACCCAGAACCGCTCTGATGTAAGCCCCACCCAACAAATGCCACCACACAGGTTCAAACCCAGAACCGCTCTGATGTAAGCCCCACCCAACAAATGCCACCACACAGGTTCAAACCGAGAACCGCTCTGATGTAAGCCCCACCCACGTCTATGCAGACCACAAGTCAGCCACGCTGCACGTTTGGAGCAATGTGGTGGTCCATTGTGAGGTTTGTTTGAGGATTGGGCTTGTTTTGATCAAATGTGCATGGTAAACACCACACCCCAAAGGCTTGCCTAGACAATAGACTGAATAAAGGTTGCTGGCAGCATTTGTCCTTGTTTGCTCAAGTACACCAACGCATGAGTGCAAAAAAACATTCACATTTCTCTTTAGCGGCTAGCTGGAGAAGCGAACTTACGCATCCTTTTCCTGTTATTTGAGTTCTCCATTTCGAGTCAGTCGCATAAAACATGAACGAAAGTTGAGGTTTGCTTCGAAAAAAAGTTTTCACTTGCCAATCACTTTATTCCCTCGTACGTGACTCACTTTTACAAACCGGTACAAGGTTGGTGTTTCCTTTTAAAGTTGGGAGGAACGTGATATCATGACACATCACACTGCTTCTTTTTGGCACCACATATTGACAAAAGTAGTAATACAGTTGGCCGTATGAACTCAACTTGTCGTCGTTGTTTTTTTGGAATTTACCACCAGACTGAATTCATTGCTTGTGGTGACGCTCATCTGAGAGCAACTTGTAGTGCTGAAAAAAACCAACAACAACAACAGAAGAAAACGTCATAATAATGAAGTGTCGAGAAGGGCACGGATCCCAGCCTTTTCTTCTCTGCGTAGTGACCGAGATTGCTTACAACATACATTGAAGTATGATCTGATCAAAGTTTTCAAACTATTTTCACATATGTACGGCTGGTTTTACTTGAAACAACGCCGTTTTACCATCCGGACACTTTGACCTTATGATGGATTCATTCAATTTCCCAACAACTAAATATGGATTTGCCCTTTATGTAGCATTAGGATGCGTTTTGGTCCACGTGTTTTGGCAATAAGCCCAGCACCTTGTACAAATTAAACGGCGCTCGAAATCCCGTGCTGCAGGCCCAGCAGGCGTGGGCGAATACTCTGCGAGTAATTTGTTCCACCCAGCTTCTGAATGGAACGAGGTCATGTCTCGACAAGACACCGCCTTTATACAGTTGAAACGGAGCTTGTGTTTATCCGGTTTCTGGACCGACCCGACCGCTTGTCCTCGTCCTTTTTGACTGTGGTTGACCCGGACTGACATCAAAGATATTACAAAGCGCTCACCTGTATTTACAGCCTAAACCGAATGTTTGCCAGTTGCTACCGTGTCCAAAATGACTACTCTGATGGGAAATAACTACGGATCAAACATTCCAAGACAAATACTTTTAGACTTTGCATTCATACCAATTGTATATTTATTCTTTGAAAATACTGTCAATGACGTATCAAGGGATCTAATACGACACAATAAAATACAATACATCTTTATTCATATGGCGCTTTTGCAAGAGCTTTTGCATAAACGCAAAATAACAATGCAACACCGAGCACATAATTACAAACATAGCGATCCCTCCATCTTGAAAGAATGACAAGAGATTCCAAATCTCTTTTCGGCACTGTAACAAATATTTAATGTACAGTATTTTCAAACAAATTGCTGCAGTCACTTTGCAGGCAGGCTCATTGATACACAGTGACTGGCTGAAAATGAAATGGAATAAATCAAACATCTTGTATTTTCAAATGATAAAATGATTCTTTTATACTTCAAAAATTCAAATGTAATGTCACGTACTTGGTGCAGCGCTGTCTTTAATTTGCCTCTCTCGCATACATTTTACAAGTACACGTTAAAGCCGGGCGGCTCGGTGGCGCACTGGGTAGCACGTCCGCCTCACAGTTAGGAGGGTGCGGGTTCGATTCCACCTCCGGCCCTCCCTGTGTGGAGTTTGCATGTTCTCCCCGGGCCCGCGTGGGTTTTCTCCGGGCACTCCGGTTTCCTCCCACATTCCAAAAACATGCTTGGTAGGCCGATTGAAGACTCCAAATTGTCCCTAGGTGTGAGTGTGAGTGCGATTGGTTGTCTGTCTCTGTGTGCCCTGCGATTGGCTGGCAACCAGTTCAGGGTGTCCCCCGCCTACTGCCCGATGACGGCTGGGATAGGCTCCAGCACGCCCGCGACCCCCGTGGGGACTAAGCGGTTCAGAAAATGGATGGATGGATGGACGTTAAAGCCGACCACGTTTCTGTTCTCAGGCAGACACGCAGACGCACGCACGCACGCAAGCACGCACACACACACACGCGCGCACACACACACACACACACACACACACACACAGTTGTTGGCCGGTTGGACTGGTTACGTAACAAGAAGCCCCTGTGCACATGTCTGTTTCTCCAATGGCTGCGTGACACATTTAGCGCGATTTAACATGATCACTGATTCACTGTTGACATGATCCTTTATCAAGGCACAATGTGACTGACGGTGTTTTGGAGCCACTGCAGTGCTGGAAATAAAAAAAAAAAATAATAATAAAAAAAAAAGATCTTCCAGCGAACCGGATTCAACTCACCGCTATGCACTGATTGTGAATTTGGAGCAACTAGGTGAAAGGCATTTTGTTCGTTATTATCAGTGTCCCCCCCGCCGTACAGTCGAGCTGAATGACCACCACTCAGCCTCTGACGACCGCCCCCCCAGCCCCCCTTCCTTCCTTCCTTCCCTCCCTCCTCCTCCCTCCATCCATCCCAAAGCTGTCATCCCTCCCGAGCGTTCTCGGCTCAATCCTCTGAACGCCCGGATGAGAGTCGAAGCCCAGTACCAGGCGACATTGGCGGCGTTGGCAACATGGTGGCGTGAGAGAGGCTCCGAGTGAAGCGGGCAAACAGACATCACTCACCCGAGACAGAAGCAGAGCAGGGCGGGGGAGGCGACCGACCCGACCCGACAAGCCGGCCGGCCGGCCAACCGACCGCTGGAATCCGTGACATTTTTCCACCGGAACCTCTATAGGGGGAACGAACATACGGACGGGACGGCGAGAGGGTCGAGACTCGGCGCTGAATACTTCTCGCTTCGAGGCGTTTTCCTGTTTGATCCGTTCGGTAAGTACCTTGTCCGATATTCCCTTCAACCCGCCATTGTTGCTAGGGGGACTGTTTCTCTTATTAGGAGCTAGCTTGCTGTATTGTGTTGTGTTGTGTTATGTTATGTGGTGTTGTGTGTGTGTGTGTCCGCCCGCCCGCCTGCGCTGCGTTCAAGGAGGAACGGGGCCCTGGGCCGAATGCGTTCGTTGTACGCGTGGATTACAAATCAGACGCCGCCGTGCGTAGCACCAAAGTCACGCAGCCTTTTCTCCGTGCAAGGACACGCTCGTGTCTCATTTGGAGATGTTCTGTGTGTGTGTGGTGTATGTCCGTTCGTTCGTTCGTTCGTTCGTCCGTCCGTCCGTCCGCTTGTCCCGTGGCAAGTAAAAGCACGCCAAAGCTGGCACGTGCGGGACTTCCCCAACCCACAATAGCGCACATTTTGGACTAAAAAAGCCGGCTGCGGCTCCAAGTCCCCGCTAATGTGGGAAAGTGGACCAAATAAGCGAGGGCGAACGCTTGGCTGTTTTTTAAAAAAATGATTTTTGTAGGGTTTGTATACGGCTGTTCGCTGACTGTTAATCACGCGAGTTCATTTGACTCCGTTGAAGCCGCAAGAGTGTGTTCGCTGCGCATGCGCAATGTGCACCGTGGCAAAGCGGTCGTCATCCCCTGCATATTCGCCGATTGACAATTTCGCGGTTTGTGGAACCTTAACCCGTGGGGATGAAAGATTTTGACAATTAATTTCCACTCATTTTAATCCCCCCCCCCCTTAAACATAGTGATTTTTGCGATTTTTTTCCCTCAAGGTCCTGCATTTATTTATTTATTTATTTATTTATTTAAAAGAAAAGCTATACATCTATCTGTTTTCTACCAAAGAGTATTGTGCCTCGATGTGCCATCATGCCAATTCTAATCTGCTACAAAGATGTAGAGTGTGCTCTCTCTAAAAACCAAGATCTTGTTTGGGCCTCTGCTAGCGTGTTCCCTATTTTATTTAATGAAGTCCCTGTTGATTGCCTTTGAGGAGGAGCCAGACACCCATTATGTTCTTTCTACCAAAGAGGGAGCCAATGCCATTGTCAACATGATCGATAGATTTTCCACCATACAAAAGGAGTGAGTATGCAGGAGGTGGAAAGAATCGCAGGAACACCCTGCATCACAATCCATCGAACAGCGACAAGAAAATCACAAAATGCAAAAATATTACAGTCTATTTAGAGCAAGACTATTGTACTATGTTGATTGTGATAAGCAGTCAAAGTGGACACCTACTGTACGTATCGAGCTCCCTACTGGCTTCGACAAAATTCAACATTTCCAGTCAAATCCCAATGTTGGTCACCAGTCAGATGTCAGATTTAACATTCCAGCTTGTTTCCTTATTTATTTGACTCATTTCAATCACTGCACGGTGGTGTTTTGATTGAATTGAATGAAATGTCATTATTATTCGCTACTATAACCACAGCAACAACACATACTGGCAATTGCAGGGGCAACAAATGGTCAGCGTGGAGTTTGGGAGTTAATAATTAATCATTATCTACTGATAAGAAAGCAGAAAAGGGCCTTTTCTGTTGTTTGCATCCAAAGAAAAAGGGGTGTGTGTGTGTGTGTGTGTGTGTGTTTGTGTGTGTGTGTGTGTGTGTGTGTGTGTGTCACCAACGGCTTCACGCCTCTTGAAAACTTGATCAGAACTGAAAGACACAGATTGTAAAGGTTTTAAAGCAGACATGAAAGCGCATTCGGATAAGATAGGTAGATGAATGACTTCCGTCTTTATAGGCAGCTATGCGCACACACACACGCACACACACACACACACACACACACACCAAGCAACGCGCTGGCGTGATGCCACGCAAAGCCGTGTCCGATATGGCGAGGAAGAGCCCGCCGTTCCCGTCTTTTCATTTACTGTACAACATGGCTGTCTTGAACAGCAGCTAAGCTAGAATGGATGCATGTTTATTTCTTCACACCCTCTCACGGTTTCACCTATGTTTGTTGAGCAGATCCCGCCTTTGTGCGCACAGGTGAAAAGAGCTGTTGAGATGCGTGCGTGCGTGCGTGCTCTCACGCAAGGATTGATTGATTGATTGATTGACTTTACTCAACATGTTCAGAAAGCCTTTATGAACTTGGGGCACGGCCGTTTACATGGACTTAACCAAAAATGAAGCACTGAATCTTTCCATCATAATGCAGATGTTCAAATAAGTCGAAAGGTATTGAAACGCTGACTCGCGTCCTTTTCTGATGATGAGCTGAAAAAGAATTAGGTGGCCCGAGCGAGCAAAACGAAACTTGACTTGCAGCATCGTCAATTCGGAATGGAATCGAGTCAATTTGTGTATTTCCGAGCAGTTTTACAGGCTGGGCGAGTAGAATCGACTGCATGCCATGAATGTCCAGGACTACCCGTGCAGCATTTTGTAGCCGTGTGTCCAAAGCGAGACTTTTTTGGACGCATGGAAAAAGGGCCGAGCCCTCTTCAAAAATCCAATCGAGTGGGACGGTAGCTGGTTCACATTGAGGCAGGCGCATTAGAGACTGTTTTGACTTCTGCATACATTACGTGACTCTTGTCTGACCTTTTTGTCAAGGGAGATAAGATTAAAGAAAAGATTTTCACATGAGGATCCAAGAACATAACTTTTGGAATGTTCTCATTTGTGGTCGTCAAAAGTATTGATGAAAAAAAAATCTCTCTGCATGTGGGGGATCAGGTGCTTGGAGTCCATTGTGTAATGTTTTCACGTTGAACGCAATGGTGAGAATGCAGAGTCAGAGCAGTTTTCATGGAGGTGAGCTTTCTTTCTCGGTAGCCCAGCCCACCCCGCATGTTGACATGTTGGAGGAGCTTCGCGCCATGGCGACACCTTGTCTCGTCACTTGAGCAAAGTACAGAATGTACTACTTGATTCCCTCCCCAGGTTCCTCAGACGGCCATTTGATGAACACCTTAGTCAACACACTGGCTTCATTGTGGTCCCACTTGAGTTGCACTCGTGACCAAAATCCAACTTGTTGGATGCGCTCCGACGATAGCGTTGCAACAAGCGGTTGGCTTCTTTCAAGTTCTTTCGAGTGTGAACGCCTGCCGCCGCCGCCGCCTCGGACATTTCTCCGTCTCTACTTGTCTGCCGATTATTTCTTGATCTGTCGAGTCTCGCCTCGCCTCGCTTCGCCTCGCTTCGCCTCGCCTCGCCTCGCCTGGCCTCGCCTGTCCTGTCAGACCTGTAGCTTTTTTCCTTTGACGGTGAAACGGATACAAGTCAAACTCACCCCGCGATGGATGGCTTTGTTGCTTTCGGACTTGTTTGTCGTCATGCGTATTGTCCGGTAGAGTGGATCTCAAAAGAAGGTCATTTTGACCGGGCCAAAGTTGCCATTCAAATTCCTCCGCTGTTTCAAATGCACTTTGCAATGTCATTCACTTAGCAAGCTCGGTAGGCGCGTACTGTTTGACGCACCTACTATATTTGAAATTGCTGAAAGTTTTGAATTGATGTTTCACGATAGTTGACACGCTAAGCCAGGTGACACAAATCACATGGTGACGGTTCTGAAAGATCAAATATTTATTCTGCAACTATCCACTGTATTAGCCTCCATTGAAGAAAGACACAATGCTGCTTGTCATGTAACGTTTGATTTTCTTAAAGGCGCAATTTCCCCGTAATGACAGCGTGAATCTCGTCAGTTGTCCAATGACAATCAAGTCATTCTGTTCGATATGCTTTTGTTATCCTAGCGCGAGCCCCGCCCCCCCAAATACAAACAGCAAAAAGAGAAGGCCGTGCATAGAAAAAGCGTTCTCTTCTGGTTTCCATGACAATGCTGCGGGCCGGCTTGGGCGGGCCGGCCGGGGCGGGCCGGCTTGGGCGGGCGGGCTTCTCGTTGCTGGCGGTGTCAGCCGACAGTCTGCCACCTCCCAGCGTCCTTGAAGCACAATCGTGTGGTTATGTCCTCCCTCGCCTGTCGTCGCAATGACAACATGGCATGACGGCGGCGGAGAGGAAACGCTCACGCCTGATGTAGGGCTAGATATGGTACGTACGTACGTACGTACGTACGTCGCCGCATGTGGCCTATAGCGTTCCTTTCTTGCCGTTGCATTTAGTCATTTGGAGCTGACAACATTTCACATTGACAGCAGCAGGAAAGCTTGGCTGGAAACGGGAAGAAACCCATTGTTTTGTCGTTTGAGCTTTGCCGGGCAAACGGCTAGCTTAGGCCACATATGTACGTACGTATGTGTACACCAGACTATGTGCTGAAAAGCTGGTGTCAGCACCAAGAGAGCCTGAAAACAAATGGTGAGAAGGCATGGCAGCTCAGCTTTTTCATTCCACTGAGATCAGAGCAGGCAGGGCAGCAGTCCAATTCATCCAAAGCATTTCTGCAAATCGGTGCTTTGCACGCAGCCTCCAATACATTTGAAATATTTGCGCTTTTATTTTGCTTCCAGGAAATCGTTGAGCAATCATCGATAGCGTTTGTCTTCCGACTAGCGCTGTCATTGTCGCTGATCCATGATTCAAATGTGTGTGTGTGGAAAATAATTGAATTAATGATGGGAATCACGCTCAGGTAGATGTGTTGTCATACTGCCCACGGTTGGCTGGCTTCCCTTCTTCTCCTTCTCTATGTCTTTAAGCTTTTCCACGAAAAACAGGACAGCAAAGGAGAATGTTTTCTCCTTTTCTTGATGGATTTTGGCTCAATTTCACCCTCTTGACTCGGTCGGTCCTGGAGAGCGTTTAGTGCGGGCGGGCGGTCGGGCGGTCGGGCGGGCCTTGTGGGAGTCGCACGGTTGCCATCCACGCAGCACGCACAGACAGACAGACAGACAGACAGACAGACAGACAGACAGACAGACAGACAGACAGACAGACAGACAGACAGACAGAGCGTCTCTTGTTTGACCGACGTGTTGTTAGCCACGCTAATGACCAGGCCCGTCCAACGAGGACGCCTTTTTTTTCTTTTTATTTCCCGACGACTCTCCCATAGTCCAAAGTCTAATTGGGGGGCTTGCTCGACTCGGACGAGTCATGATTTCTAGGCTCGGGCTCCTGGTCATTTTGGGTGTTTGAGGTAGCAAAGCGTTGTCAAAAACACCCAGTGGAAGTTGGGAAACATTATTGGCCTGCGTATTCTTGAGTCAGGTTTGTCCTTTTTCAAGCTGCTGACGCTGCGCTCGGTGTCGTTACGCCGCCCGGTTCACGTGGTTTCTGGTCCGGCCCAGCCCAGCCCGAATTTGACTGTAGGCTCAGGGCAGGGCTCCATGTAAGGACGAGCAGCTGGCACACCGAGCGGCCGCTCCGTGTTCATGTCACGTTGCTATTTCCAGCCAAATGGTCAAGCCACGTCTTTAGCGAGCAACACGACACCTCGGCCTGCGGCGGCGGGCTTGGGAGGTGGCTGGGGCTAGTTTGTCTGGTGGCGGTGGTGGTGAAATTCAGCAAGGGGTTAGACCAAAGACAATGTATTGCACATGACTCAAGATAAGAGAGGAATGCGCTCTGCACTGAAGACCAGAGTTGAATTTGTTCTGCTAACTGACACACAAGCAAGCAACAGAGTTGACATCAGTCCGTCCTCAATCGTGTCTCTCTCTTCCTTCAAGTCCTAAGGGCACACGTGAGGTGGTTGAAACATAAACGCAAAAACAATTGCCGCTAGTACACGACTTGTATGTTGTGAGGCAATTCCCTCGGATAAGACGTTCTAGTGACATAAAGATAGCATCAAATCAAATCAAATCAAATCAAATCTTCTTTGGGTTCATCTTTTTCAGTTGGACAAGCGCTCGTCCATTGATAGCCCAAATATGGGTCGGTGCAAGGTCAAAGCGTTTTTCTTCAAATGTGAGCGTGCGCTATTCTTGGGCAAAGCAGGCTTGAATGTCGTTCTCCAGGATTGTCCCCGTGCTGAACAGCTGATGACATCTTGCTAAGGTTTCACATGTTATGATGATTGCGGCTCCAGGACGGACGGGAACGCGCCGCTAATGCTGCGGACGCTCTTTCTTCAAAGCTGTCCACGTCATGTTTGCACATTAGCACCAAATGAAATGAAATGAAATCCTGTTCTCTTCCTGTCAATGTGCGGATGTGGCCACATGGAAACAAGTGCGCATTTGCTCGCTCGCTCGCTGTTTGTTTGGTTTCCTGTGAGGATTACGGGTGCATTCCTTTGAGGATTCTTGTCAGATTGTGCCGTACTGATAGTGTCACCATTGTTGAGTTGCACGGGCAAACTTCCTGCTTACCCTTTTCAGTAGACAACAATGGAGAAATGAAGAAAGCCTCCAATTTGAAATCATAAGCAACCACCATGTCATTTGAAAGATGATTGACTTTCGTCATGACTGAAGACAAATGACATTTAGTCACTTTTGAACAAGTGCTTTAATAGGAATCCCGTCATGAACCACAATGAAATCTGTTTTCAGTGTGACTGAGACGGAGGCACATCCTAAACATTAGGAAAGTCCCCAGCCCTCCAGCACTAGCCATTCCATTTGGAGCATTAGCCCTGGTTTTTACCTTCAAATAACAGCGCGCGCGAGCCCATTGCTAATCCGCTGACCCACTGAGCGGCCAACCTAATCCGAGCGGCCTCGTGCCTAAACGGTCGCGGGAGGCCCTTGCGCGCCGGCCAAGGTCAAATGCGCCGTTAATACGGGCCGTGCGTCTGCGTCTGAGCCCAAGGAAGCCATTGCTGGAGGTGTTCGGGACCCCCCCAGGCCCTAATCAAAGCGCCCCGCTAATACTGTTAGCTGGGTCATGTGCTGAAAGCCAGGCTTAGGAGCAGGAGGGCACAGGCCAATAGATCCAGCTTAGCGGGGAAACTTCTCTCTCTCTCTCTCTCTCTCTCTCCCTCTCTCTCTCCCTCTCCCTCTCCCTCTCCCTCTCTCTCTCCCTCTCCCTCTCTCTCTCACTCTCTCTTACTGTACGTGGCTGTTTGTCTATGTAGTTACAAAGATGGGATTTTACAAATCCTGAGAAGGCCTCTACATTTTATTGCAAGTCACGATGATGATAAATCTTTTTCTTCTTCTTTTGTTACGTAAGACTGACTTTTCCACAGCCCGTATACAAATATTTGGATGTATGTAGTGCCCAGAGGCAGACAAAGTAAATCTTGTGAGCTGGCTGTTTCCAGAAGGATGATTGTTTGTCGCTGATATTTGTATTGTTGACCAGGCATGATTCATAATGAACGGCAAGGTTCTTTGTACCCGCAGTTTGGTCGCCATTCTGAGTGAGCTATTCAAAGCAAGAAAGCAACATATTCTTTGTGTGTGTTTAACTTGCGCTTGGGAGAGAAGCTCGAAATCTGTCATGTTGATTTCAAAATCAACAGTGTCAATCTGGCGGCGGTGGTGTCTTTTTAAAAGCAGACTGTGGTCACGCGGATCACGTTTCACTTGCCCGGCCGGCTTATGTAACGTGACAGTCATACGTGAACATTTGTTAAAGACGTTGAGTAGTCCCTTCTCAAGAACAAGTCATTTGGCAGTTATGTGTTAAGTTAGGTTAAGAAGCCAAGGGGGGGGGGGGGGGGGGTCACTCGATCCCCCGGAGTTTTGCTATGAACTGTCACCATTGACTTTGTTCTCGATGCCACGCGTCTTCACTCGCTTTACATGTTGGTACAGAGCTTTGGCCATCTTAGATGAGCAGGCTAAGCTTTGGGGAAGCACGTCGCTATGTCGAACCTTCTGGCGCTGCTGTACTTGTGAGCCCACAGCCAGATGAACAGTTCTCTGCTGCGTACACAATTTACTCATGAGGTGGGTCGAAGGCACGAAGCTGTCCAGTTTGTACAGCTTCTGGTTCTTAGAAGAGAAGTGCTTCTGGGCCATGGCAACGGAGGCGAGGAAAAGTCTATCAAGTCAAAATTGTGGATGATTTGCTTTTCAACTCAACTTGGTGATGACAATGTGCTCGCTCGCAAAATCTTGTCGCTTGCCAAACTCCCTTTCCGTCTGTCCGTCCGTCCGTCCGTCCGTTCCACAAGATACCTTTCTTAATGGACTCGATAGAATTTCAACTCTAGAAAGATGCCTGCCAGCTTGTAGCTGAAACGAGATATTAACAACGCTGCTTTTATTGCCGTCTCCTCCTAGTGTGCAAAATATTGGGTGTATTTCACCGTCCAAACACTTGTTGCGTAAGTGCCTCCCTCTCCAGCAACTTGTATACATTGACCGCAAAGCCACAGGATCCAGCAGAGTCGCCAAAATATTCACGTCACGTACACAACGGTATTTAAGGAGCTATGCGTATGGCAGCGTTCTTAAATAAAGCAATGAAATGTTTGGACAAAAGTCAAGAGGCTGTGGTGAGATCACGTGAGAGGCGGCCAACATTTTGCCGCACGTGTGTGTAGGCTTTGGACGCCGTGTTGAAACAGACATGCTTATTGCAGTCATGCGTGCTGTTGTTGTCATTCTTGAACCCATCACCACCACCACCACCACCACCACCACCCCTCCCTCCCTCCCTCCCTCCCTCCCTCCCTCGAGCGAGTCTGACTGAACACACTGAATGCGCGTGCGTGCACTTGGCTCATAGGCAACAGCGCCCCCCCGCTGCGGAGCACTTGCAGAGTCCGAGTCAGCAGGTGCAGCTGACGCAGAAAGGCTTTGGAGCAGGCAGGGCCAGTTGGGGCACGGAGAGGGGTAGGGCAGGACAGGACAGGACAGGACAGGACAGGACAGGACAGGACAGGACAGGACAGGACAGGACAGGACGGCACGGCACGGCACGGCACGGCTCGGCTCGGCTCGGCTCGGCTCGGCTCGGCTCGGCTCGGCTCGGCTCGGCTCGGCTCGGCTCGGCACGGCACGGCGCGGCGCGGCGCGGCACGGGAGACGAGAGCAGAGGAGCCACACGAGCCACGGCTCACAACTCTCGGACGCAAAGGACAAATCAATGAGAGGAGAGGAGCAAGGCGACACTCCACCGGACCTCATGCAAATACCTTTGCTTCAGTCATGTATGTAAGTAACATTTGGCTTTGGATGAATTGGGCTGACGACGGAAGTTGGGAAAGGATCAGTGAAGCGGAAATCATTTGATTCGATGCATTTATATCTGTCATGAATTGCAAACTATTGCAGAGTTGAGGTCTGGAAGGAAGAAATAAAACAACAACCCCCACCTCTGACTGGTTAGTTGATCATAACCAGCGGGGCTCACTCCTGCAGCAGGCAGTGAAGTATCCCTCTGGCATTGTTGTCAAGCATAAGGCGAGCGGACTCCGCTGTTTGTCTGGAGAATGACGACCCCTTCACTCTGTGACTCAGGCCCCGCCGGGTCGACAAAACGCAGCCACGTAGAGACGCACGCACGCACGCACGCACGCACGCACGCACGCACGCACTCTTGCCCGTGTTTGAGTGAAAGGAGCAATTGTGGCAGAGATGGCGTGCGTGCGTGCCCAAGCAATGAGGCCGAGTAACCGAGACAATGTCGCCACATCAGCATCATCGCCTCCGACTGAGAATTATCAAAGTCAAAGTCAGCTTTTATATTTTTATCTTTTATTATAGTCAATTGTCAGAAGGATGGGACATTTGATTGGACTCAAGCTCAGGGCTGCAGCTATTGAATAGTTTGCCAATGGAATCTTCCCCAGATGCTCCTGTTAATTGAGTTCATTCAATAAAAATAGATTGAAAGCAGAAAATGCATATCGTTGGCCACTCATGGTAACCTTAAGTGTGCTTTGGAAAGGTGGGATCCAGACAATGAGCTTGTCAAGACAGCAAGCTGTTTACTAGCTAACCAGCTAGTTAGCCAGTCAGCGCCTGTCGTCAAAGTGTTTACTACTTCCGCTGGAGCCATTTAAAGATCACCGCTAGGTGGCCGTGTTTATTCTTGACCACTTCCTATATAGAATGCAGACATTGCAACGGGACGGGACGGGACGGTAGGCCGTTTTGAATTAGCCACCGCGTGTTTGCATTCTTCCACGCCTGGTTGTGCTAACTTCACAAATTCACTTGGTTGCTTTTAAGTGTGAAATGGTGGACCTGACCTGCCAGAGACCTGTCAGTTCACAGTCTTGGATACACGTGATCAGCTTCTTATCAATCGTGAACGAGTCAGCGCTGCTCTCCGTTTGACCCTTGAAGACAGAATGAAAGCACGCTCGGTTCCACGCTGTCAAGATGATGATCATCATAGCCGGTGGAATTTCACAATTGAGCAGGTCCGCAACGTCGCCCTCCTCATCACACCACCTTTTTATTTTTAGGATGCCAAGTTGTGGCTTTCAATGTCCACACCGTCGATCAGCTGGCACGTTTACACCACTGACTCGATCCCGATTGGCCGCCTCGCGCTCTCACATCCACCCTCTCTGCACACCGACAGCCAGCGGCCAATGAGCGGCCGGCCCGCTTTCGACGTGGAGATTATTCTTGGGAAAGGCTGTCTGGACTGGCTTTGGTTTTTCTTTTCTCTGTCTGGCTCTGTTACTTGCCGAGGGAGCTCTTTTGGATCCATTCACTGCCTCTGTCTCTGTCTCTGTCTCTGTCTCTGTCTCTGTCTCTGTCTCTGTCTCTCTCTCTCTCTCTCTCTCTCTCTCTCTCTCTCTCTCTCTCTCCCTTTTCCTTTCCCCTCAGTGGCTCATTTTGGCTTTTATCTTGCCACCACACTCCGACCCACTGTGGCGCTGAAATGTCTTTTTCACAGATGTGGGTACACTTGAAGGTGAGTGGAGTTGACTTTCAGGATTCCTCTCTCCCCACATCCCTGTCGCAACTCATTCAGCCATCTGTTGCAGTGTCCTTGGACGTTAAGTGTATCGCACTGCCGCCGCCGCGCCGCCGTGAGTCATTACCCCGCGCTGCGTGCGACTCTCGCTTCTGGTCCTTTCAGCGTCGGGCCAGGGTCCAACGTGTGGGAGGCGGGACCGGCCGGGGTGGACCGTGCTGCCGCCGCCGCTGCTGTCATTGCGGGCCCGAGCTCGCGCCACGGCGTTTGGCGCCCGCTGCAGTGGCATCTCAGGCAGATGAATGAGCATTGTGCTGCAAAGAGTGAGAGGAGGGATGGCATGGCATGGCATGGCATTGTTGTGCTTCCACAGGCTGACGTTGTAGCTTCACGTGCTAGTCAGGCGCTCATTGTATTCTTTTCTGCAAATGAAGCCACTGTAAGCTTTTTTCAAGTGTTGTCGCGACGGAGGGAGGGCACAAGCGCCATTGGCGGAGCTGTCCGAGTTGCAACTTGATTTTTTCCAAGCTTTTTACTAACCCTGCATTGCATCACAAACTCCAATGATGGGTGCATTTAGTGTGTCTCCTTTGTCCTCCAGGAAGAAATTGTCTCTGCTAAAATGAGTTCTCCAGAGCTCTCGCGTGCTTTTGATTTGTTTTTTTGACGACAGCGCCAAATTGGCTCAGCCTTCCTTATGACCTGCAATGTGTAAACATTGGCCGGCGAAGTCGATTTTTGGCAACCAAGTGCGGACTGTGCAGATAAGAAAAGGATCTGAGCTAGATGGGGCAGGCAGGCAGGCAGGCAGGCAGGCAGGCAGGCAGGCAGGCAGGCAGGCAGGCAGGCTGGCAGCGCCAACCATTGCAGGACAACCAGCTGCCGCCCGCGCCGCCACCCAAATAGGAAAGTTTGTGTTGTGTAAACAGGATTTTTTTTTGTCCGTATCAGCACCTCGGACAGTGGTTGCGCAGGAAACCATGTTTGGTGTTGGTCGGAGCTGTATTTGTTTGAAAAGATCCTGCTTTTTGTGGCAGGAGTGTGCAGACAATGCTGAACAACGTTTACTGCACCATCCTGAGATGTGTTGAAATAGCACCATCTTATTTGAAAGCATCGCCTCTGTGCTGATGGCAGTATGTTTTCTTCCATAAATTGCTTTCAAACAGCCGTGAGTGCGTTTCCGTGACTCATCAAGTCGTTACGCAACTTGACCAACTTGCGTTTGCTGAGCTTTCTTTGGTGCAGCTCTGCTACGTACCGTACCGTACCGTACCTACAGGTATGCGTCGTGGCGACGGACGGCATTCATGATTTATCTTCAGCTGGAACGAGATAAGGTGATGATGACAAGAATGAATACATTGATTTGTTCTCGAGGCTCATTCCATGTTTTCTGGAGAAGATTTTCCAAAGGTGGCCACCACTTGTCACGCCGCAACCGGAATTGCCTTCTTTCTCCTCATTTTGACCGCTGGACAGTTGTAGACGTATAACTGGCTGTTCTTGAAAATGCTCCATAAACGGACCGCAGAGGCCTTTGCGCCGGCCGTTCTAATGCAATTAGCGTCCCACTGGCTGGGTGTCAAAGTCAGCTTTCTTGTCAATTTCTCCACATGCCAAAGACACACAAAGAAAGCGAAATTTCGTTCCCCCCTATCCCACGGTATCACGCGACGTTAGCTGCGGTACAGCGGCCATCAAGGTCGAAGATGCAGACAGAAATGGGACCTTTGAGCAGGAAAGCCAAAATGTTCAAGTCAAAGAAGAATAGCACTGTTGCATACTATTGTGTGTCTGTCTGTCTGGCATTTCCTTCCCGTCATTTAACAGGAAGTGTTGTAAGAAGCTGTATTACCTGGTTGATGTGGTTTGTTTTGTGGCAGTCAAGATTGTCATTGACGGACGGACGGACGGACGCCATCTTGTGTATCTGCCCACGCATTCCCATTATACTTGCCACTTGAATTGACAGCCTTTCTTCGACATTTGGCAGCAAACTCTGAGCGTGCGCGGAAGGAGCAATTGAATTCTTCCCAATTAGATAGCTGCGCGCGTCCGTCGAGATGGCGCATGTGTACCGATCCGTTGCGGTCCCAATCAAAGCCACTTAAGCTTTTATGTGTCTGCTGTGTGTGTGTGCGTGTGTGTGTGTGTCCAATATGGGCGAAAGAATAGTGTGTGTGTGCCCTCAGTACTTCCAGATGGAGCAAGAGGCTAACTCGGCTCATGCTGAGCTAATGGACTTGTTTACACAGAATGCGCTCTGTGAACAATCGACACAACCGTAGAAGGCGACGACGGTGCCTCGCGCTCCTCGTCAAGGCAGAGGCCTTTTTCTTTATGCTTCCAATTCATGTCCTTAGCATACCCTATTGGGATGGCCCTTGGAATTGACTGGGATCCTTTCAAATGTCACTCTTTAAAAGGAATCGTTGGGGAGGGGAGGGGAGGGGAGGGGCCGCTTGCTTCATGGAGGACTTCCATCTCTGTCCTTCATGTCTATCACTAAGACTTTGGAATCCCCACAATAGATCAGGAAAATTCTCTTTTGCCAGTAATCAAGCTTATTGCGCTGAACAGTATTTTTGAACAAAAGAACTACATTTGAAGACCAATATTTTGGTGACTGAAATCAAAACCAAAGTGCTTTTAGCAAGTGTTTGTGACCTATTTTTGATTGTGTTTTATCTTGCACTGGAAAACGAGCCCGTATACCAGGCAGGGGTGTCAAAGAGTTTTTTTTCGCGGGCCGCATTGTAGTCATATCTTCTTTCGGAGGCAGGGCCCAAATCAATGTATGAGCACCTCATATTGTATACAGTAAAAGCTACAAAACAAAGTGACAAAGAACTCCTTTTCAAATCAGATGGGTAAAAACTGGTCAAATATCTAAAAGATATTAAAAGTGAAGACAATTTGCATTTCTAGTAAAGACACGAATTCGATGCACAACTTGGGCCTTGAGTTTGACGCCTGTGCCGTATACGATACGTATTGAAAGAAACTAGCACTAAAGCCATTCCCACCAAATAGAAAGTAAGAAACAAAAGCAAGTTTCTCTAATCCCTGTCTCTCCTCCTTTCTTTCCCTCGCAGGTGAGGGAAGGTGCGGACAGAGTGTCTCCCATGAAAGCATGGAATGCTCTCTGCAGCCACCATCACTAGTCTCCTCCGATCTTTGGACTCGCCTCCAAAAGCTCCGTTAACAGCTGAGCGCAGAAAAGGAGCGGGCCCGCCGGGTCCCCTTTGGCTTTCTCAGCCTGCATCAATCAGCTGGCTTTTCTTCGAATCTGATCTGGTGGAGCGAGTGACGGACGGGCGCATCAAAATGGATCTGGATTCCTATCTGTGGATGGTCATTTTCGGCTTCATCATCGCCTTCATTTTGGCCTTTTCGGTGGGCGCCAACGACGTGGCCAACTCGTTCGGCACGGCCGTGGGCTCCGGCGTGGTCACGCTGAAGCAGGCCTGCATCCTGGCCTCCATTTTCGAGACGCTGGGCTCCATGCTGCTGGGGGCCAAGGTGGGCGAGACCATCCGCAAGGGCATCATCGACGTCAACCTGTACAACGAAACGGTGCCCGTGCTCATGGCGGGCGAGGTCAGCGCCATGGTCGGTGAGTTACCTGGGAAATTTGCGTGAGCCGTCGGGACCGCAGCCGCCGTTTGCTCTTTGTCACCTTTGCGGTGCGCTGCGGTGCGCTGCGGTGCGGTGCGGTGCGCTCCTCCCTCGCAGGCTCGGCAGTGTGGCAGCTCATCGCCTCCTTCCTCAAACTGCCCATTTCCGGAACCCACTGCATCGTCGGCGCCACCATCGGCTTCTCCATGGTCGCCATAGGCACCAAGGGCGTCCAGTGGATGCAGCTGGTGAAGATTGGTAAAACTCCCAATTGTTAGCTTAGCTGTTGTGAAACTTTTTTTCCATTGATGACTAGCCAAGCGGGTTGCTAGAGTTACACCCCCTCACACCCCCCATGAGGCGTGGGGAACATGCAGAATGAGCTGAACAGAAGAAAGACGAGTCAAAAGCAATTGAGTCCTTTTGTGCGTGTCTGACTGTTGTTGCGTGCAGTGTCGTCGTGGTTCATCTCCCCCTTGCTGTCCGGACTCATGTCTGGAGTCCTCTTCCTTCTCATCAGGAACACCATTCTCAACAAGGTTGGTTGGTTGGATGGATGGCTGGATGGATGGATGGATGGATGGATGGATGGATGGATGGATGGCTGGCTGGCTGGCTGGCTGGCTGGCTGGCTGGCTGGCTGGCTGGCTGGCTGGCTGGCTGGCTGGCTGGCTGGCTGGCTGGCTGGCTGGCTGGCTGGCTGGCTGGCTGGCTGGCTGGCTGGCTGGCTGGATGGATGGATGGATGGATGGATGGATGGATGGATGGATGGATGGATGGATGGATGGATGGATGGATGGATGGATGGATGGATGGATGGATGGATGGATGGATGGATGGATGGATGGATGGATGGATGGATGGATGGATGGATGGATGGATGGATGGATGGATGGATGGATGGATGGATGGATGGATGGATGGATGGATGGATGGATGGATGGATGGATGGATGGATGGATGGATGGATGGATGGATGGATGGATGGATGGATGGATGGATGGATGGATGGATGGATGGATGGATGGATGGATGGATGGATGGATGGATGGATGGATGGATGGATGTTGGCAGGACTAGTTGAGCTCCCTTACTATTTGCTTGCAACTTTGTTTGGGCACGAATGCGGACTGAACTGCAGAAATGGAATATACGACATGTGACAGCTGACCAACAGAACAGCAGCTCTGTTATTCAACAATAGCAGGCGGCTAAAAGAATTCAACCGGCAAGCCCTATCAGACAACTATTTGCTAAACAAGTCTGACATGGGAGACGCGGATCTGAGTCAGCAGAGGCGGGCGCCCGCGGGGATTCCGCTCTTGTTGCCACGACGATGCCGACGGCGATCGTCGCTCTGATCTCTCTGTATATATCATGACGGGTTGTATCTCCATGGAATAATTGATTTGGTTTCATTGTACGTGGACGACAGTAGCGCTTAAGGGCGTACATTTAGCGTCGTGCCGCTGAGACGATGAACGATCCAGGGAAGCAGCAGATAAGCGCAGAGGCAAAAATCAATGACCAATTGTTTTGTAATAGCCTATTTGTGCCACAAGATGGCAGCAAATAACTGCTTTTGTCTGCAATTTTTCCCCCTCAAGTTAAAGTGTGCGTAGCGGTTTCCCCTTGAGCGCATGGTGTGGCTTTCGCAACAAAGCGACTGTCACGTGCTGAGACGTATATACAGGAGACCCTCATTCTTTTGCTTGTTGCCTGTTCGCAGTTTCCCACGGGACTATGTCCGAGTAGAAATCCCACCGTGCGTGCTGCGCTGCGCTGCGCTGCGCTGCGCTGCGCTGCGCTGCGGCGTGCGACTGCCCGCCCAAGTCACGTTACCTTCACATTCCTTCCGATAAGAATCAAGATGGCGCAACTCATACCTTCTAATCCTAAAATTTGATGCGCTCTTTCTCTTTTCAGGAAGATCCCGTCCCCAACGGCCTGCGAGCGCTGCCCCTCTTTTACGCCACCACCATTGGAATCAACACCTTCTCCATCATGTACACCGGAGCGCCACGTAAGATGGCCGCCTAGTCTCACACCAACGTAGCATCCGATTATCACGTGGCTGCCGCTGTAATGGGCTGGCTCCAAATTCCAGCTGCGGGTGCGATCAAAATACCGATAGATGAAGAGCGTCGTACGTATGTCGGCGCAATGTTCGCCATTGTAAATGAGAAAGTGTTCTCAATTGGCTTACCTGGCAAAACATTGAATACCCCCAAAAAATGTTCTTACCTGGTGACTGCGGCGTACGCTGATTGCTTGCAGTGCTGGGGATCGAGATGCTGCCGGTGTGGGCCATCTTTCTCATCACCTTGGCAGGATCGCTGGTCTGCGCGGCTCTCGTTTGGATCTTCGTGTGTCCCTGGATGAGGAGGAAAATAGCAAGTAGGTGTACGGAAGCCGCCGTCTTGGCGAAGCCTCCCTCGCAAAAGCGCTTGGATGGATGGATGGATGGATGGATGGATGGATGGATGGATGGATGGATGGATGGATGGATGGATGGATGGATGGATGGATTGATGGATGGATGGATGGATGGATGGATGGATGGATGGATGGATGGATGGATGCAAAACAGGCTGCATCGTGTACTGAACTTGCTGGCTGACTGCCCCCTGCTGTATACTATTTGTAATTGAGCGAGTGACATTCCCATCTTGTCGTCATTTATGAAGACGCACCTATAATGAGCGGAATTTCCTCCAAGCTCACAATTCACCACTGGCCTTTAACTAACACATTGTGAGCTGGATGGATGGATGGATGGATGGATGGATGGATGGATGCCTGCAAGGATTACAGTCAGTCGGGTCATTACTCCGTCCGCCGTGTCTAAAATGAATTAGGGAATGGCTACAGGTTGTGTTTGGATCCACTGTTCTTTTTCAACGAGTTGCCTTTCACCCAGCCGGCGGCTGAACTCGTGGACTGGACCGTACCGTTGTTGTTGTTCCCCCCCCCCCCCAGCAGCAATGAGTTTTCCAAATTGTGATACGGTTCCAATCGTTCTGCAGGTCGTCTAAAGAAAGAGCAGGCTTTGTCCAGGATCTCTGACGAGAGCCTGGACAAGATCCCCGAGGAGGAGGAGGAGACCCCCGTCTTCAAGGAGCTGCCCGGGGCCAAGGGCACAGATGAGGCCGTGCTGCCGCTCACCGGCGGCAGCGAGAGGAACGCGCGCACCTCCAACAGCGAGCTCGGCAACCTGACCAACGGAGGCGCCGTCGTGCCAAATAGCCGAGTTTACGGTACGACCTTTTGGCGACTTGTCATCTCCGTAATAAATTGCCGTTTGATCACGCAGGCCGCACGCACTCCATGACCAACGGCTGCCTGAAGTCGCCCGTCTCCAACGGCAGCTTTAGCTTCGACGGCCACATGCGCAGCGACGGCCAAGTGTACCACACGGTGCACAACGACTCGGGTCTGTATAAAGACCTGCTGCACAAAATCCACCTGGGCCGAGCGGACGACAACGAGCGCCCCGGCGGTGCCGCCGCCGCCGCCGCTCCCGACAACAACTACCGCCTCTTGCGGCGCAACAACAGCTACACCTGCTACACGGCGGCCATCTGCGGCATGCCCGTGCAGCCGCTCATGCGCACCGAGTCGCGCGACGACAGCGAGAAGCTGGTGGGCGAGGGCCGCAGCAACAGCGTCTCCTACTCCAAGAAGCGCATCCGCTACGACAGCTACTCGTCGTACTGCAACGCCGTGGCCGAGGCGGAGATCGAGGCGGAAGAGGGCGGCGTGGAGATGAAGCTGGCTACCGAGCTCAAGGGGGCCGAGGAAGAAGGGGGCTCGGCCCCCGTGCCCCTGGACGACCTGGAGGATCACGAGGAGAAGGAGAAGTCGGAGGTCTTTCTGCTTTTCCATTTCCTGCAGATTCTCACCGCCTGTTTCGGCTCTTTCGCCCACGGAGGCAACGACGTCAGGTGACGATTATGTCGACGGCGGGCGTGACTGTTGCGTGAATCGTCCGTGCGCCCTTTCCCGACCTTGGTCGAGCCGAGCCGAGCCGAGCGCAGCGGTTGGGAAAGAGCGCACGAGCCGACGCGGCGGCGGCGGCAAAGGTCTAAGCCGCTCCTCCCTCCTGCGCAGCAATGCCATCGGACCGCTGGTGGCGCTGTGGATGATCTACGACCAGGGCGGTGTCATGCAGGACGCCGCCACCCCCATCTGGTTGCTGTTCTACGGCGGCGTGGGCATCTGCGCCGGCCTGTGGGTGTGGGGCCGCCGGGTCATCCAAACCATGGGGAAGGACCTGACTCCCATCACGCCCTCCAGGTGAGAGAGAGAGAGAGAACGCGCAAGGGCAAGTGTGGCCGTATCCACGTGACAATCTTTTTATTGGATATGTTTATACTGTATTTTCATACTGCCACGCTAGCTTTGCTTTATGGCAAAGTACTTCCTCTTCCTGTCATTTGAAGCCAGTGATTAGTGCATAGATTTGCGCTTCATCACCGCTGCAGGAATAAAACTCCGGGCACGTATTGGATTATACGTACGTGGAGAGTCAATTGTGGCCGGCGTTGCAATCGATTCCCAAGTCAACCGACTGTCAAAGTCTAAGTTGAATGACCAAGTTGAATTCAGCTTCACGTAAATCCACACCAATAGCCGCGGCTGCAAAGGAATTCCGATGGAAGCGCGGCAGTAGGATGACAGAGCGAGTGAGCGAGCGAGCGAGCGCATTTCCAAAGGTTTACTAATGAAGCTGCGCTCGTTTGTCAATGGACTCTGATGGCCGGAAGATTACTTTGGCCTTCAGATAGAGGTTGAGTTTTTTCACTTGTTATGTGATAATGATGAATAAACGTAGTATCAGAATGCGGCAGTCCTTGAGCGTGTGTTCCTGCGGCCCGGGCTCCTGATCCATACTGGCTTGGCCTTTTAAAAGCCTTTGTTGGGTTCGGGTCTAAATTCATGTGTTGTGGCTGGCTAAACAGTCCGGACGGGGGTGTACCTTGCCACTCGCTCACTTGGAATAAGTTCCAGCTCACCTGCAATGGAGGCAAAGCTTTTGGAAAATGCTGCTAATTCCGCTCAAAGGTTTCTTGTAAACAGGAAAGGGCAACATTGTTTTTCTGCGAGAGCGTTTTTTTAGCTTGCTTGAACACCAAGTTGGCGTGGTCACGTTTCAAGACTCGCATATCAATTTTGACATTCAGCTTCTTTTCTGCAACTTCATTTCTTCTTGGAATGGAAAGCGTTCTTCTGCGGTCCATTTTAAGATGTCATGAATAAGTCCGTTCATTTTGTGAGCACGGGTCGTGAATGTTGAAGGCTTCTCCCTCCCTCCCTCCCTCCCTCCCTCCCTCCCTCCCTCCCTCCCTCCCTCCCTCCCTCCCTCCCTCGGCATGTGCATTTTTGCATGTGTGGGAGCATCGCGAGGGGCTGCGGGCAGTACTTTGGCCTTGCGTGTGAAGTGAAGTGTACCAGTGGAGGAGGGAGGGGGTCGCCACAGTAGGGACGCTGGCTGGGGTCCACGTACCGGACGAGGGTCGCCGGGCCGACTCGTCCTTTTGCGCTTCGTTCCGTCCGTCCAGTGAAGCTCTTAAATCTGTGCTTAATGTTCCTCCGGCAGTCCTCATGGCTTTGTCTGGCTTTAGTTTGCTGGTCTCTCACCTCGAAATGTGGTTCCTTCCCACATCATCTGTGAGTCATTCTCACGGTCTCGTGGTTTTCCTCTCTCGTTGGCACCTTCCTTCCTTCCTTCCTTCCTTTTCTTTCCCAATCTTGCCCTTTCCATCACTGTCACAGCATGTTGCCAGCGCGCAAAGACAAATTTGCTCTGGTCCCGTGCTGTAAAGGCGCTGTCTGTTTCTATGCCACGCTGTGTGGGAGCCGGGCCGGGCCGAGCCCCCGGGCCGAGCCCCCGGGCCGGGCCGGGCCCCCGAGCCGGGCCCCCGAGCCGGGCCCCCGAGCCGGGCCCCCGAGCCGATCCCCCGGGCCGGGTTAGGCTTAGGCCAGAGTGTTCATGTGCTTGACTGGTTGTGCCTCTATTATGCGCTTTGGACACTGCAGATGCACATTGCAAGGGTTTCATCATTTCTTTTCTTCGTTGTCAGCAAGTGTTGCCGCTCAAAGAAGAAAGTACCGCTTCATGAAAGTCGAGGGACTTTCAATGGTTTTGGACCTCTCAAAAGAAATCAAATTGTTGTTTGACCTTGCAAAAGAGCTACATTCAGAAAATACTTTCACTGCTTACTATTCCCCATTCCTCCATTTTGCGGAGGAGCACTTCTCCTCACCGGAGTTGCAGCCGGCCTGGGGAAATTGGTGTCTGTACCAGCTGACTTTGGGCCGGTGAGGGGTGGGGTACACTCTGCGTCGCTTGCCAGACAATCACAAGACACAAACATACGTAGTATGTACATTCACGCTTACTTTGGCTCCAATTAACTGAAGAAATTGGAATTGAGCAGTTTTCAAATTTGAACTTTTTCAGGCTCCCAAACACAGTTGCCACAAAGACATTTTGGTTTTATATAAATAGCCTCAAGTCAAAAAAAGGAAATGACATTTTTCTTCTTTTTGAGAATCAATGAATATCAATGAGGCTGATTATTGCCAAAATGCTGCTATATTGTGAATAATAGCCAAACACACAAATCCCACTTGTGCTAACATAATCATGTCTTTTGTTAGCGTGTGTGTGTGTGTGTGTGTGTGTGTGAGAGAGAGAGAGAGAGAGAGAGTGCGTGTTGAGCATATTTCAAATGGCAGTTGCGTGACTGGCTGTATTAAGCGCGCTTTTGGAATATGGTCAGACGGTGCCACGGGCGGCCCGGCCCGGCCCCTCCCCTCCCTCACACGCTGCGGGCATTCCAATGAAAAATGTTTCTTTGCTCCTCCTTGTCTCTCCCCCCTTCACAGTGGATTCACTATTGAACTGGCGTCCGCACTCACAGTCGTGTTGGCTTCCAATATCGGAATCCCTGTCAGTACCACACACTGCAAGGTATGGCAATCCAGTGGGCCCCCTCCTCGCTGGCCCCTCAACTCAAGCCTTTGTCCTTCTGCAGGATTTGTCCAAGGGTGAGGAGGGCTCGCTCGCTCGCTCGCTCGCACGCATACACTTCTTCCTGGGTCATTAGGCTCAAATGTGCACTATTTGGGCTTTTTAGTGGAACCATTCTAAAACAATCCCCTAAAATGTTGTGTGCAGCTGGACTTCTGGTAGCCCCTTACAGATGTACGTGCGTGCGGGCGGGCGGGCGGGCGGGCGGGCTGGCCCTCTCCTCCGCCTCTTTACAGGAATGTCAGATCCAGAGCAGAGCATACGGGACAGCCCCCCCCCAGTCCCCTGTCCCCCGCCACCCGCCCCCTACCCAAACAGCATGGTGTCGCATCCTGTCTCATTCCTCTTTTGGCATTTTTCCTTGTCAGCACTGGCATGGTTTGGCGTGTGGGCCCTCCACCTTCCTGTTGTTGGCTGCCAAGCAGACCCTCCTCCCTCCCTCCATCCCTCCCTCCCCCGCCATCACCAAAAGACCTCCCCCCTCCCTTCTCTTTGCATAGCCCACCTGTCACAACTTGTTTTCCACTTTTTTTTTACCTCTCCCATCTCTCTCCATGTTTGTCTCCCCCCCCCTCTCTCTCTCTCTGTCTCTCTCTGTCTCTCTCTCGCTCTCTCTCTCTCCCTCTCTCTGTGTCCTCATCTGTCTTCACAGCGGATTTTGCATTGAAGTAATGAGTGCACTAACAGTGCTTGTTGCATCAAATGTGGGCATCCCAATAAGCTCCACCCACTGCAAGGTATCTCAGCCTTTGGTCACGAAGCCGCGCTTTAACAGAGCTCGGCGTCACGCATAGATGACAGTCGCCAATCACAGCTCCAGAGTTGCGGTTTTGGTCCTTTGTGCAGTTTTTCCTCAAAATGGCAGACAACTTAACCCATTGGCGTGGATAGAAAGAAAATACTGTGATGATAAACATGCAGAAGCAAACTGCTAATAATCAGCTATTTTGTATGGAGCAAAAAACTCAACAAAAACAGCACTGATGATTAGGGGTGTAACCCAAACTGATTTGAATTTGAAGGCATTTCTTTAATAAACATAAAAGTTGTACTTTGACCATCGTTAATCAAATCAAACCATAATCAAATTGAATTACGGTTAAAATACGTTTTTTTTTGGGGGGGGGGGGTGCTGCACAAATGTCAAAACTGGTATTTAATTGAGCACTAATATGTTGATTCATCAACATCATCACCTCCCTCACATTAACATTCCCGTCCGTATCACTCCTTAATCCACACTTATGGCAAAATGCTTCACTCTTGTCAGGTTTAGAGTCTGTGATTTGATTGATTGATTGATTGATTGATTGAACGATGGTGTCCGGGGAACCCCCTCAAGTTGTCAGACTGAACTTAGATACATAGCTTGATTCACCATCCAATTAGACAAGATTTAAGAATAGTTGCAGTGTTGACAGCTTGAGAGGCCGTTCCCCAGGTGGCCCGGATTGACCAGAGGCCCGGAGCCGCTCCCTCCCTCCCTGCCTGCCTCCCTCCCTCCCTGCCTCCCTCCCTGTCTCCCTCCCTCCCTGCCTCCCGTGACAATGTGCAATGACTGCAGGCCGGCAATGGCACAAAGGTCACGTCAAGTTGACGCTTCATCCAAGCCGCCGCCGCCGCTGCCGCCGCCGCGTCCTTTGATATCAAATCAAACCAAAATCTAGTTTGGCCTCCCTCGGCGATTGCGTCAGCACGCATAGATCTAAAAGGCAAACGGCGCGCGTGCCAGCGGACACGTCCTCCTTGCCGCCGCCGGCCTGCGGGCATTGCACCTTCTGGTCACGTGACCATTGTAAATTAGACTCCGGCAGAAGAGAAAGGTGAGTGGAGGTTGTCTCGGTGGAAGTCTGACATGAGTTGCTTGCTGTTGTTAAAAGTCAAATGAAGAAGAAGAAGAAAAAAGTCAAAAAAAAACCATTGAATTTGATGCAAGTGCTGATTTCAGACTTCCGCAAGTTTTATAACGTGACGATTTATTTAACCAGCATGCTCAAACTAACCAGCATGGATGAAATTTGGATGCAGGCTGCAGGCTGCTTTTGTACTTTTCTTTCAATAGAATCCTTTTTGAATGACGTATGTATATTGTTTGAATGTTAAAGACCAATTTAGTGTTGAAAATACATGCGCTTGATAAATGATTTGAATAGATGTTCATTTTGGGCCAAATATGGGATAGTATTTTATTGTTCTCATGATTACGTTTTAGTGTCTCGTTACATTGACAATTAGAATATCTTATTTGACTTTGACTGAATATTTTTGCAGTAAGCAGGCTTCCACTTTAAACTGGTTCAGAATGAGTTGAGCGATTTCAACACTGAAAGGCACAATGACGGCAATCCTGGGGTAGCCAGCCATTGGAAGGAAGGCAGGCAGGCAGGCAGGCAGGCAATGTTTCAAATTTTCCTCGCAGCACGTACAGTCATGAAATCAAATCCCCTAATCAGCCTGCAGCTCTGTGTGGCATCGTTTGGCTTTCCGTAGCGTGAGCGCTGACGGCATTTTGCCGCCCGCAGGTGGGCTCGGTGGTGGCCGTGGGCTGGATCCGCTCCAGGAAGGCAGTGGACTGGCGCCTCTTCAGGAATATCTTCCTGGCGTGGTTCGTCACCGTTCCCGTGGCCGGCCTGTTCAGCGCGGCCGTCATGGCCGTCTTTGTGTACGGCATCCTGCCCTACGTGTGATGGAGAGCGCCGCCGCCGCCGCCACCGTAGAGGAGGAGGAGGAGGAGCAAGGAAGACAAGCGAGTCCGAGAGGAAAGCCAAAGAGTTGCTGGCTTGCTGGAAGTAAAGGAAGCAGAAGAAAAGGCTGTGAGGAAGGTTGGTTGGTTGGGTGGTTGGTTGGTTGGGTGGGTGGTTCAAAATCTACAATACTGTACATACAGCTCAAAAAATGCTGTGCAAGCAATTATTACTCCAACTGTATATATTATTCATATCAATATGCAAGATTTGGTGTGCTCAACCAACTCATCTCACGTTAGCCAAGTGGAAAATGTGATGATGGAGGGCTGATCAGAATTTGGGACTTTCTGTGCTTCTTGATTTTTGATCATGATACCATACAAAAAAAAAAAAAAAAAACATGATTCACTACAGAGTTGATTTGTGTGCGTGTGTGTGTGTACGCGTGTCTGTTTGTATGCATTTTTAATGGATGTACTATACCGTAAATCTGTACTGTAAATACTGACCTTCAGGAGTTTGAGGGTGCGAGTGGGAGGAAGATCATGTTTTGTCGTATTTTTTTGGAACTGTCAGGAAATGGGTTCTTCTCGGCACCTTTTCATCATATTCAGAGTATGTTTCATCATGCTATTTTGATGAGAAAGCCATCGATTGGAAACGAGAGACGAGTTGCTCCTTGGTGTAATACCAGGAAAGCACAATAGGTGTCAGTAGAGCATCGCTGAGACTGTTGCTAACCGCCAATCGAATCAAAAGAAGAGGACCTATGAGCTGCTAGTTAGTTGGAAGGCGGCTGTATTTGAGAAAGAAAGAAAGAAAGCAAGAAAGCAAGAAAGAAAGAAAGAAAGAAAGAAAGAAAGAAAGAAAGAAAGAAAGAAAGAAAGAAAGGCGATTCTTTCGGGATTCACCGTGCCAAAGGCAACTGTTTGAATCGGCATGACGACTTTTCAAAAGGTGTAAGGTGCAACGAGAAGCCAAAACACTACAAAAATGCTCATAACTGCCTTGTTTTTTTGGTTGGGTCTCGCGCGACAACGAGATGCCTCAATGTGTCATATCGTGTTGTTGTTATTATTCATCTGAATCTGAATATGCAGAGCTTACTTTATCTTATCCTCCAAACCTGCTGCGTGACTCCTCGCAAAATGTCACCAGTACTGATCATCACCAGCTTTTTAACTGGGTCGTGTGACCGACCTGGAGATGAACAAAAGCATTGATCTTAATTTGTTTGTATTGATCTGAACGAAATCAACTTGCTTGTGGTCTTCGTTTTGTTTTTCTTTCTTTTCCTAAGAACAAATCTATGCTTTTGTGGTGGCCATTTGCCTTTCGTAACACGTTTGTTCCTTTCTGCTCAATCATTGCGTACTGACTGCGGTGTTTACATTGTAAACTCCCAACGGGTATTAGGGCCAGACATGAAAACAAAGTTCGATTTTTTTTAATTTTTTTGTTGTAATCCAATACAACATTGCATACAGTAAAGTGTGACTTGTACGACAACTTTCATACAATCGAAAATGTACGACTTTACTCTTGTAAAGCGTTCAAGCGTATCGCAAACTTGAGTTTCTCTTTTGTCAGTTTGGCCCTAACACTCTTTGTTGGGATCCATATCATAACTGGGGAAAAAAAAAAGAAGTCAACTTGCCTCACAATGCCAACAAGCGTTTTCACACAAACCACAAGTGTCTCGTGAGAGAGAGAAAAGAAATGTTTGTGTGTTATTTTTGTAGCCGCCGCGGCGCTAGAACGTCCCCACGTCACTTGAACGCTACGACGAAAAGAGTTTAACTAGAGAGCTTTCATCAAAACGATATATTTTTCTACAATATTTTAACTGGGGACAAGCTGCCGATAGTTTGAAATGGAACCTCCCGTGCTTGATGTTGTGGATGACGACATACTTTGTAATTTTGCTTCCCTCCTGATTGGGGAAATAGGCCAGGCCCGCCCGTGGCCCTCTTGCTAGCATTAGCCGTGTAGCCCTTTGGCCGAAAAGGAAAAGGAAACAGGACAGCGGACACAATATTTTACTGGGGGTGGTTACTCATTTGTGTGCGCGTGCGCGTGCATGCGTGGGGGGTCTGAAATTACAGCAATGGCGACACAAGTGTAAAAGTTACACAATGTGGGTTAAAGTTTAACTGGACTGTGTGTGTGTGTGTGTGTGTGTGAGAGAGAGAGGGACGGGACGGGACGGGGTGCTCAAATACAGCAATAATGGAAACAGAGTGAATTGTCAAAGACGCGTGGTCGGAATTGGTTAGCATTTGTAAGAGGACCATTGTCAGGCAGCAAGCAACGTGGGCTGATGTGTAATGACATGCAAGAAATCCCCTCCTCTTTTGTTGCTAACTCCCACCACCATTTTGTAGTTTGCCATTTGTTTCCAAAGTCAAAAGGGACGCACGTACGGTACGGTACGGTACGGTACGGTACGGTACGGCACGGCACGGCGCAAGTGACGGTCAACACCGACCTCTGGTAGCAAGCAGTGTGCGTTAAATACAACTAATGGCTGCTAAAGATAAAGAAGCTAAGCATTGAATATTTACCATATTTGCGATGGTACAGCGAACACTCGGAATGAAACGCACTTGCCTTTGTTTTCAAGATGTTTTTGACATACTACGTTTATACATCCATTTAATTGTTCATACAACACTCATCATTGTAAAACTTTCAAATGTTGTACACATCATGTTCGAAAGGACATTTTAGTGCAAACAAATCGTTACAACAGTTCAAAATGCAAATTGTTAAGATTTTGATATTTTGGACCATTTGTCTTTTTTTTTTTTTTTTTTTTGCTCATCAAATGACAGTGGCTTGCTTACCTTCCCACATTTTGAATGGCTTCTGGATTTTGGGATCTTTTTCATGAAATGTAATCATTCAAATGTATTTGCTTTGTGTCACCTTAACGTGTTTATTCGCTCGTGAATTTTGGGGGGTTTGAGGCATCAATCAATGCTTGTGGATTTTTCAAGGATATTTTCTGTTTCTTTTTTTGTTTTTTTTTTGTCTACGCCACGGGCCGAGTGTTCATTGACTACGTCAAATAATAGCAACTAACTCTCGCAAGGGATTTCCTTTGCTCGGTACGAAATAGCGGTCACCTCATGTGATTGTCGGTAGAAGGCGACATTTCTCCATTGCGATCACATTCGGTTGACCTCGTCGGGACGGATTGTGGCATCATTTTCGAAACATCAATTTGCCTGCACGAAATTGTCGTTGTCGCTCGTTGCCGTGTAGCTCCCCCCCGGTGCGCGTGAGTGGAGCTGCCAATTTGAGTGTGATTGACGTACGTGCATAATGTGGTAGAACGTGATAGTCCCTGTCCTCCCTCGCCTGGCTTCGCCTGGCCTGCGGCCTTTTCCAGCTCTGTGTCGTCTTTTGAATGTTTCGCGCTATTTCCTGTTCGCTCGCCGCCTTGCGTCTAATGTGTGGATTTAACTAACAAACAAACAAACAAACAAACGGGGGGGAAAAAAAACTGTAGCCTGCTTCAACAAAATCTTACTCTGATTTGCTTCTGTCGTACTGTAATGTCTTTATTTAAGATTTTAGTGAGGAAAAACAATGCTTGCATTTAAACTAAATTATGGGAATTAAAATTACAAAGAACAGTTACAGTTCATTGTGTTGTGTTTTTTTCTTCTATCGTGACTTCTTATATTTTGTGCCCTTATTATTGCACAGAATGTCACGCCTTAGCCCCAGCTGTTCCGCTAAGTGTCGGTTGTCTTGGTTTCTGTGTGCTGTGTGCTCGCCCCTCCCTTCCTGTGTGCTCGCCCCTCCCTTCCTGTGTGCTCGCCCCTCCCCTCCCCTCCTGTGTGCCTATGATCAGTTTGATGATTCCCACCTGCCTCTTGTTACCTGTCGTGTATATAAGTCCGGTCTGCCCCTCCCTCCCTCCCTCACTCCCCGTCGGATCATTGTTGTGTGTTCATGTCATGATGTCTTTTTGGTCATTGGTCACATAAGGTCACCCTGTCTTTTTGGTCAGTCACGTTGTTAGGTTTTGTTAAGTCATGTCAGTTGCCGAGTCTGTTAGTTTGCGTTCTTCAATCGACCAAGCTGGTCCAAGCTGCACTTGGTCATCCTGCTCCATTTCCATCCGATCTGTGACACAGAAGTTACTATGATGAGCGCTCAGGCATCTTGCTTTAAATGGAAAACGTTTGAGTGACGACAAAGCAGGTCTGTAAAAAAAAAAAAATCTAATCAATCAATCAATTAATGAATTATTCTGCCACTGATACATAATTTTACTTTGAAATCTGCTTTCCTGGATTATTCATGAAACGAAGCTTGCAACGCAGTTGAATGTCGCTTGAAGACAAATTGCATGGGAAATTCAACATGATATATAGTCATATGTAACACCTTTACTTTGCAGTTTTTATTCTCTTAGGCATCTTCCTCTTTTTTAATGCACTCCCAACTTTGAGTTATTTTCTTCGTGTTATCCACCACTTTGCTTAGATAAGATTCATTTGTGTCACAAAGGCTTCTGGGAAATTGAGTCCTCAGTTTAAGTTTCAGGACACTGCCCTGGGACTTCTAAATGCAAATCGGGACTATACACTCACAACCTCTCATTTATACGCTTTATCTTACACTTGCATACTGAACTATATACACACACACACACACACACAGAGGAGTCCAGTCCAGTATTTTGTTAGTTGATTTCCATCCAAAACAAGTTTATTGTGGTCCACACCGAAAGGTCGACTGAGCCCGCAAGTTCATACATTGCACGTCTTCTTCGTGAGGCGTGACACACTTCCATTGGAGCGAGGAGAAAAGTTGGCTGGGAAAAAAAAAATAAAAGAGCATACAGGATTTTTTTCCCCGCTTCACTTTCTTTGTGGTCCTCTTTGCATTTACGAGGCGTGCAGACCGCACACGGCAAAAAAGGAAAAAAAAAGGTCCAAGTGAATGGTTGTTTCATAAAAAGTTTTGTAGTGTGTCCAGTCATTGGAAAGCCACGTGATACAAGAAGATGGGACACAGGTGCGGCTGTCAATCAGAGTGTGTGCACATGAAGCTTGAACATGCGTATTAGCTTGTAACAGTAGGTGGTTGGGTTTTTTTTTTTTTTGGGGGGGGGGCACCTTTCATGGCCAGCGTGTGAGTTAAATGATTATCAGCTTTCATATAGATTTGTTTTGCTTTTTTTTTTTTAATAATAGATTTATATATTTCTTTGTCACATTCACTCGTCTAACTCGTATTTCACGTACGCACGGACGTGGGGGGGGGGGGGGGGCTGAAATGACAAAATCAGAGTAAAAAAAAAAAGGGGGGGGGGGGTTTTGCAGTCTTTTTGCTCCATCAAAGGGACGGAGAGGGGGGCTCTTTCTTGGCAGGAGTGGCGGCGGGATTGCTCTCTTTGAGGTTGAGGTTCTCCAGCGCCACGTCCAGCGTCATCACCTCCACGCAGCCCATGGACTGGAAGTCGACCAAGTTTCGCAGTGACCCGGGACGGCAACGACGGTGGTGGTGGTCGGCGGCGGCAGTGGCGGCGGCGTCGTCCATTTGGTGGTGGTCCGCCAGAAGCGTGGACAGCAGCAGCTCCGTCACAAACAAGCTTCTGTCCGCCCATTGCGCCTCGCACGCTTGACGCTCCGCCTCGGACGCGCGTGCTTCGCTCAGCCTGCCGAGAGCACGAGTGGGGGGGAATGAAATGAGTGAGGGTTCTGCGACACCTCACAATTGCTTGAAAGCAACTCACCTGCTGAGTAGAAAGTGTGAGCTGTGCGCCGTGTGCTGGGCGGGGCTCTCCGAAAGCCCGCCGTTGCTGTTGGCGCTCAAGTTGGGGTTGTTGGCAGCGGCTGAGTTGGCATTGAGGATGGCGTTGGCGCGCCCGCCGCCGCCGCGCGTGGCGTTGCGCGCCGTCTCCAGTTGCTGCCGCGCCGCCTGCGCCTGCTGCCGCTCGAGCTGGAGCTGCATCTGGAGCTGCTGCAGCTGCGAGGCCGACGGACCCGAGCTGAGCTGGCCGCCCGTCGAGCGCCGCACGCCCGACAGCTGCGATAATAGCTCTGCGGGGAACCCGAAACATTTTCTTCAATTGTACTGGAAGTCAGGGGAATCCAGAAAAAATGCAGACTTGTTTGATGGCTATCAAATATCTGTGCTGAGGTTTCTGACAAAAGCAGAGGAAGGAAGGAAGGAAGGAAGGAAGGAAGGAAGGAAGGAAGGAAGGAAGGAAGGAAGCAAGCAAGCAAGGAAGGAAGGAAGGAAGGTCTGTCTCCCTGCTCCTCTCCTGCGTTTGGAATGACTTGAAGCGGCAGCTCCACAACACATTCGGCGGAGCCCGGTTGCAGGGTCAATTGCGGCCTCGCGCCCTGGACTAAAATTGGCTGGCTGCGGCGACAGACATGGTGCTTTGCTTTGCGACGCACCTGCGATGGGGTCCATGGCCTCCCGGCTATAATTGGAGCTTTGAGAGGAAGAGTTCTGACTGGTGGAGAGCCCCCCGCCTGAGTTGCTGGTGAAGTGCATGTTGGACCTGCGGGCGCGGGGGCCGCCCAGTCCGCGCCCGGGATGGAACATCCGCCTCACGTGCCGCACGCCGCTCGACTCGTCGTGAAGAGCGCAGTTGAGGAAGCAGGTAGACATCAAAAAATGAAATCATTTCCCTTTCATTTATCTGCTAATACTTGGGGGAAGGATATCATATCTCTGGGTGCTCTGTGTTCAAGTGTAAGGTGGGCGGCAAAATCGTCCGTCACGTGATTGGGGTCCCCGCCGGGCAGCGCCGCGCATATGGGGCAGATCTGCAAGACATCAAAGCAGACCAAGTGAGGTGAGCCAGCCATCCGGCCGGTCAGCCGGCCGGCCAGCCAGCCAGCCGGCCGGCCAGCCAGCCAGCCAGCCAGCGAGCATCCATCCATCCATCCCCCCATCCCCAAGCTGCAAGTGTTAATAACTGCAAATGATTTAGTGACAGGTGGCCGGTGCAGTTCACGCAACTGATATGAAGTGAATGGCAAAATATCGGCACGTCGTGAGTTGAGCATATTGCGTCAACAGGGTGCGAAGATGAAAATGACTGACTCGAATGAATGTTGGTCTACTCATGTAAATAGCCCGAAGGTCAGTCACAAGCACATGTCGCCAAAGAGCGCCTCAGTGAGACGCACATTGATGGCGGGCGGGCGGACCTGGCCTTCCAAATCGAATCCACATTTCTCAGAGGACCGTCGCCACTCTGCTAACATTGGGCCTCTCCAGAATGACGTACCACTTCTGTGGAAGTCTCCGTGTGCTCGGCGGCCACGTGCTCCTGCAGGGACATCTCCGTGTAGCCCATTCTGCCACAGTAGGGACACGTGAAGGCCTGGGGCTGCTCCACCGAGAAGGCCTCTCCGCCGTAATACAAGTCTGGAGGGAGGGAGGGAGGGAGGGAGGGAGGGCCAGAGGTGTTACCACCGACCGCAGCATTTCAGCTCAAGCCAAGTATTGATTATCTAACAATCGCCAAGCCAGTTGAAGAGCTAGTACACATTGTTCGACTTAAGGTCTTCCAGCCCCTAACCAGACTGCCGTGCGCTACTCACCAAAGTCGACCCGCGTCAATATACACTGCATGGGGTGCTCCGTGGTGTGTCTGGTGGTGGTGGCGCCGCTCTCGTAGCACGACGCGCACAGGTCGTAGTCGTAGCAGATTAAACATTTGTAGCGCCGGCCCCGGAAGTTGCCCTTCAAACACGCATCGCAGCTCACGCCTGAACATGGAAGCAAAACAGGGCGAGGAGTTTGCTTTTAGTGCTCCACTCGGAGACAGAGAGTTTTTTCTTGTCCATTTGGGTGGTAAATGAAAATAACAATGATGAAAGTAGATACAATTGTCTTGTTAAGCATTAGACGAAAGGTGGGGGATGAAAAGGCCTCCAAATATTTAAGCCACACCTTCTCCCAATAGAGGCAGTGCACTTATTTATTTATTCGCCTTTTCTTTCTTTCTTTCTTTCTTTCTTTCTTTCTTTCTTTCTTTCTACAGTAAATACGCTTGGAGAAGAGCCGCCGCACAGAAGGTGCTGTCAGCCACAGCGCTCGCCCAGACACACGTGTCCCACATGTTAAAGGCATCAAGTTTGTTTTGTTTTTTTAACAAGGCTGCTCCCCCCCCCCCCCCCTTTTTTAGCCTTTTTGCAAGTGCATTGAGAAAATAACAGCTGCTTCCAAAATGGACATATTTGACAATATACAGTTGTCATGCTGATCATGACATTTGTTTGAAACAAAGGCGATCATGCAACTAAAGTTGACATGTGCCATGTGCTGACACTTGTGCAGATGACTTGGAAGAAGAGGGTTCATTTCGGGCCGCCGAATTGATGAAGCAACCTGCAGCATTAAGGCAGGCAGCTTTTAGCCTTTGGATTCATCGAAAACGACTTCTTCGTGTAGTCTAAGGTGGCTGAGTCGAAGGAGTAACGCCGGGCAAGGTTGGCCGCAAGGACATGCTTGTGCTGACTATTTGTCCGTCTGTCTGTCACGCATTCGCTCTGACGGACGGCAGTTTTAAGGGGCAGGATCGCCCCTGGTCTGCCGGTCGGTCGGTCGGCCGGCCGGCTCTCGGCAATCAACCGGCACTCCCCCGCTCGACTTCAGCCCAGTGTGGTAAGCCTGGCTTCCATTAGCCGCCATGCTAATCACACAGCGCGTTAGCTTCCCATAGCAAGACGTTCCGCTCAGTTCTGTTGCGTTGCGTTGCGTTGCTGTGGGCTTCTTCCGCCTATTTGACAGCGCCGTGCGGGGCTCCGATTGTCATTGAAACACGGACGTCAGGCATCGGATCGCCGCCGTCAAACTTGTCGTGATGACTGACTGGCTGACTGCTTGCTTGCTTGCTTGCTTGCTTGCTTGTTTGCTTGCTTGGACATGACACGTCGTGGCCGCCGCTAACATCGCCCCAGCGACGACTATCGAGTACATTCTCGATTAGCTTCGCTTAGCCGGTCGGTAGCGCTTCAGCAGCCGTCACCGTCACCGTTGTGACAAACGCCGGCCGGCCGGCCGAGCAAACCAGCGAGCGTCCTTGCTCGCTCCATCGCCGCCGTTTTTCTTACCTTCATGACGGGACATCCTACGATGCCCAAAAGCGGCCCCTAGCTCGGGCCTGGTTCGCAAAAGCGAAACGAGGAATATGGCAGAGATGAGAAGGAGAAGCCGGGGCTGGCTGGCTGGCTGGCTAGCTGTCCCTGGCCTCTTCCCTCATGGAGGATCCGGTGCGCTGCCGCTGCTTGCTGCCTGCCTGCCTTCCTTCCCTCCCTCCCTCCGTTCCTCCGTTCCCCCGTTCCCCCCTCCCTCCGTTCCTCGGTACCGCCGCCCGCCTCCAGCTGTGTCACCGCTCGCTCGGCGCATCGCTCATCCAGACACACGATGGCGGTGTTGTCCTTGCTATGGCACCACAGCCATGGACGGCTCTGACACAGCCAGGACGGTCGTCTAAAATAAGGTCATGCGATATAATATAGGATTGATTCTACGTATTCTCCTGGAAGTGGAGACAAAGGTGCTAAATGATGTCTCGATTCAATTACGCTTTGATTCGTTCATTTTTTGTGACGGCCTGTCAGGGGCAGAGCCAGATGATGATCGAGGGTGGACATGGCCACCCACCCGGCCGGCAGGCCAGACGGCCGGCCCTTGTCACTCTGTGAGCTTTTATGTCACCTTGGCCATGGCAAGCCAAAAGGACTTTTCTTTTGAACATTGTGGGACGTTGTCAAATAAGTGACATGACGTAGAACAGAAAGAGGATATCTCCACAAACGCCTGTGTCATCTGGAGAAAGCAAACATATGCTTTTTCCATTTGTTGTAACTTGATGAAGAGTGAGGAGTGCTTTGAATGTCATGCTGTATTAAATTGTATCATCTCATCCCCACGTTAACTTTCTGCAGAGATACAGTAGCGTGCTCATTCTGCTATCATTTCGCCAGCTGTAAGTTCTATTAATAATACGTCTGCACTTGAGCCTTGCGTAAATAGGTCACATGACTTTTGGAAGGAAAGAAAGAAAGAAAGAAAGAAAGAAAGAAAGAAAGAAAGAAAGAAAGAAAGAAAGAAAGAAAGAAAGAAAGAAAGAAGAAAAAACAAAGTTTCATCTTGTTCGAAATTTGCAAAAAATGATCACGCAATGATGCCAAGTGACAAAATGATGGGCGAGGCTGCTCACAGCTCTACTTTGTAATTCTTTTGCCAGCACAACTCCAGTTCCTTTGCCAGCATCACTTCTACTTCTTCTCAGCCAGCATCACGTTTGTCTCTCCATCTACTATGTAACGTACTTTTTTTTTAGTCCGGCATGGTTCCAACACCTTATTTTGCCAGCGGAGCTTCTTCTTCTTCTTCTTCTTCTTTTTCTTCTTTTGCTAGTACAGATTCCACCATTTCTTTGCACTCCTAATTCTTATCTATGGAATTCTACTTGCATTTTCTTTGCCCGTAGCTTCAGAATAGCCAAGAAATGTCTCCAAACAGGGCAGTGTGATTGGATGGATCCTCGCTTGGCCCACTACAAATTGGATGAACAATTAGGCTGTATTAAGAAGCGTGGGCCGCCATGGTGGCAGGTGACACTTCCTGGCTGGTGACTGATGAGGCCTACACACACACACACACACACACACACACACAAAGAGTACTATTGTTATTGTAGTGCCCATTCTGGGCTTCATCACTTGAAAGTGCACTAAGCTGATGGTTTGGCGGAGAGCCAAGCAAAGAAAGGAGCAAGATGGTGGTGGAGAAGAGGGGGGGGGGCGCTTTCATGGGGGGGGCTGCCCCAGGATGCACACCCCATCCCATCCACAAGCTCCAGCAGCAGCAGCAGCAGCAGCAGCAGCAGCAGCAGCAGCAGCAGCAGCAGCAGCAGTCAGTCCCCCCTTGCTTCCACATGAGTCTTTGAAGACATTCCAGTGAAGGTGCACGCTCCTGTTGTGTGTGTGTGTGTGTGTGTGTGTGTGTGTGTGTGTGTGTGTGTGTGTGTGCGTGTGTGTGTGTGTGTGTGCGTGTGCGTGTGCGTGTGCGTGTGCGTGTGTGTGTGCGTGTGTGTGTGTGTGTGTGTGTGTGTGTGTGTGTGTGTGTGTGTGCGTGTGTGTGTGTGTGCGTGTGTGCGTGTGCGTGTGTGTGAGAAGCACGTCGTTTTCTTTTTCTTTTACTACGGCTTCCTTGAATCTAGGCCACGCCCCCGACGTAAACAAACGGGGGCTTGACCAATCAGACGCGCGGCAGATCAGCCCATGATCAGATGACTGAAGGACCGGAGGAAACCATTTAAAACTCTAATGAGTGAGTGAGTGAGTTCATACATTTTTTGGGGCACCGGAGTGACTTAGGGAGGGAGTAAGTGAGCGAGTGAGTTAGGGAGCACCGCGGCGACGTACCGAGCGAGCGAGCGAGCGATCGATCGATCCACCAGCACCACCGACCGACTGACTGACTGAACGCGCAAACCGCACCAGAGCCGGCCGGCTTTACGTGCTCTTTCTTTTGTCACTCCAAAACGCCGGACCGACACTTTTAAAACAACAATCCAGAATCCTCCTTCAGATGAATTCTAAAACACACTTGCTGTGGATTCTTCTGCTGTGCGCGGCTGCCTTTACGCACGGACAAAATGGTAAGAAGCCTTCGCTTTCTTTGGATTTCTTTTGCGCAAAGCGCGCTTCCATTCATTTAAGTGCGTGCATTTGATATCGCTACAGTAAGCGTGCTGCTGCGTGTCACAACAGCTCGTTTCCTTCCTCCGCCTTTGTTAAGGTTGAATCATTCCTTCAAAACGGAGCAAGTGCGCTGAGCACAGTCAAATGGGAGTAGATTCATTTCACGCAAAGAAAGAAAGAGAGAGAGAGAGAGAGAGAGAGAGAGAGAGAGAGAGAGAGAGAGAGAGAGAGAGAGAGAGAGAGAGAGATGTGTGCCACCTTTGATCCACCACAAGAGGAAATAAGATGAACTCACGTTTTACTTTGAGCGAGCTGACTTTCTCTTTTTTTATGGCCCGTTTCCAGCAGCCGGGCCGTCGGGTTCATTCGTCCAACGTCAAGCACACCAATATAGAAAAAAGCTTCAAATGGCATCACCCAGCGGCCTGTAATACTTATTTGCACAACCTTTATTGAATGTAGTATTTGAATAGTGAGTCGCTCATTTCTCATTTTGTCTTTCTCTATCATGCACACTCCCATTGGAATTATGTTGTGCAGATATGCGCATGTCATAATGATGATGTGTAATTATGCCCAAAATATGGCTCCTGCAGCTGTGTGGAAGACAGCAACTCTAAGAAATAGGATTCATTCCAAGTGGCTTTGGAGTCACGGGTGGGAAACCTCGACAGCCTGCTCACGGAGCATGATGATCGGCTCGAGCAGTGGGCCGATGCTTGAAATGGCCCTCCAACTTCCACGTGATGCTCTGACCAAATCAGACGCTGTATGAGAAACGAAAAAGGTCCGGTCTTAACGTTGAGCTTCTTCCGCTCAGGTGGAGACGAGTTGTCGACCGTCGACGTCTCCGTCAAGTACAACATGAGGAAGAGTTTGGATCTGGACCAGAAGGGCTGCTATCTGGAGGCCGGTAACAAGGAATGTCTCCAGCGGTGCGGCTTCAACGCCACGGCCAAGACCATCTTCATCATCCACGGCTGGACGGTGCGTTGAAATACTCGTCGTGCTTGTGGGAGACAAGCGGATGGCGGTGGATGAAAGGCAGCTATTTGTTCATCTAGATGAGTGGCATGTTTGAAAGCTGGATGCAAAAGCTGGTGGCCGCCGTCATGAGGCGTGAGAGCGAGGCCAACGTGCTTGTGGTGGACTGGATCTCCATGGCCCAGCAGCTGTACCCAGACGCCGTCAACTACACGCATGCCGTCGGCCGGGACATCGCCGCCATGCTGGACTGGCTTCAGGTACTTGGAGAAGCTCTCCGAATTGCCCATCTGGCAAATATGTGCTCGCCTGATGGACTGGAAGGTTCCACCGTAGCGGCTGCCTGAAATGTCTGCTTTTACCGGCTGCTGCTTTGCTGCCGCAATGGGACCGGCCGGACAAAGAGTCTTGGGCTTAGACAGATGGTCCAGGCGGACGGCGTAGCGTGGGAGAAAGCCTTATCCCGCCCGGTCAACCGAGCGTGGCCAGCGCCATTTGTTCCTGTAGCAGCTGCCGATGTCGTCATTTTTTTCCCTCCCTCCCTCTCTCTCTCTCAACAGGATGAGCTGAATTTGCCTCTGGAGAAGGTGCACCTCATCGGCTACAGCTTAGGGGCTCACGTGGCAGGCTACGCGGGGACGCACGTGCGCGGAACCGTCGGGAGAATCACCGGTACGTCGCTCCTCTCTTAAAGCCCGCAATCAACTGTAGCGACTCGCGCGATGGTAAATATCGAACGGCGTTTGCCATGGTCACGGGTACGACGATGCGATCACTCCCACTAGGTTTGGACCCGGCGGGGCCGATGTTTGAGGGCGTGGAGGAGGAGAGGCGCCTTTCTCCCGACGACGCCGACTTTGTGGACGTCCTCCACACGTACACGCGGGAAGCCTTAGGAGTGAGCATCGGGATCCAACAGCCCATCGGCGACGTGGACATCTACCCCAACGGAGGCGAAATCCAACCCGGGTGCTCGCTGGGCGACGTGCTGGCCGTGGCCGGAAGTAAGTGGCGGCGGCGCCGCTCCCCGGTGGAGCCTGCCGCTTCGAATGACGTGGTCCGTCCTCCCTGGCGGAGCCGCTTCGAATGACGCTGTCCGTCCGCCTTTTGCTCCAGACTTCATGGAGGTGATGAAGTGCGAGCACGAGCGAGCCGTGCACCTGTTTGTGGACTCGCTGATGAACCGGGAGCACGTGAGCTTCGCCTACCAGTGCACCGACCCGGAGCGCTTCAAGAAAGGCATCTGTCTGAGCTGCCGCAAAAACCGCTGCAACAACATCGGCTACGAGGCCCGCAAGATGCGCAAGAGACGCAACAGCAAAATGTACCTGAAGACGCGGGCCGACACTCCCTTTGGAGGTGAGGAAGGGAGGAAGGGAGGAAGGAAGGAAGGGAGGGAGGGAGGGAGGGAGGGAGGGAGGGAGTCGCCGCCTGCTGAAGATACCGTGTTGGAACTCGATTGCCTCTCGCTGACTGGGACCGGGGTTGCTTCCACTTCCTCCTCCTTTTTAAAAAGCATTCTATTCTTTTTGCAACTTAGCTTTGATGTCTTTTTTTTTTCCTAACATAGACTCAACTTGTCTTTGAGATGACTCAACTTTCCTCTCTTTTTTTTTTGGGCTTTGGCTTTGAATTGCTTTGCTAGCAAAGACTCGACTTTGACGTTGCTTCAACTTGGTCTTTTGGCAACATTAGCTTTGACTTTATTGGCCAGCATTGCTTCGAATCTAATCTGGCCAGGTTAGCATCTGCTTCTTTTGCCAACATTGCCGATTTCTGTATTACCAGTATAGCTTCTATGTCCTCCTTTGGCTGCTTAAAAGGAGTGGAAGCTTTCTCCAAAACATCCTGAGACTCGGCATCCCCATGCAGCTGCTTTATTGCTTGTCGTTGTTGTTAATTAACCTCAAGTCTCGTGATGACTCACAAATGAATCATTAAGCCAACGTTGTTGTTATGTTCAAGGTTACCACTACCAGATGAAGATGCACGTGTTTGACAGAAAGCAGGCGGACAACGCGGACCCGACCTTCCACGTCAAGTTGATCGGAGAGCATAACGACACAGAGGACATCTTCGTCGATGTGTGAGTACCACGTCGGACGTATTTGAAAAAGTTGCTCGCTGGCAGCCCCGGTCCAATCCGCTCCTGTCTTTTCATGGCGCAGGCACGAAAACGCCATCGGCCTGAACCTGACCAACACCTTCTTGGTGTTCACTGAGGAAGACATCGGCGACCTGCTGAGGATCCAACTGAGTTGGGAAGGTGACGGCGAGTCTTTATATTCCGTGTGGAAGAACATCAAGAAGAGCTTCTGGGCCTGGAACGCCCAGCCTTCCGTACCTGTGCTGCAAATCCGACGGATTCGCGTGAAAGCCGGGGAAACGCAGAAGAAGTGAGTGGTGACGATGGATGAAAAGACACCTGACGGTAAATGTGTTTGCTAAATGCTAACGGAGTCCTGTTTTACAGGTTCACCTTCTGTGCCCAAGACCCGTCGAAAACGGACATTTCTCCCGGCCAATCGCTAACCTTTGTCAAGTGTCGCGATGGCTGGGAAGTGAAACCAAGAAAACGGTAGGAAGCCGATGAGCACCGGCCTTTGCCAAAAGCAGATTTTGAATGAAAGCTTCGCTTCTGCTTCTCTAGCCTTGATTCTTGTTATTATTTTGCAAACAGTACTTGCGAGCAAATATTGATTGTAAAAAGATTGGACGCTCCTTCACCCGCAGGCTGCCCATGTAAAGCCCTGACCGCTCGATGCACCACGACCACGGGGACCCAACACGGCTAAAGCGAAGGAGCGCCGCCTTTGCATTAACTGAGCACTTTTTCGAAAGGAAGGAAGGAAGGAAGGAAGGAAGGAAGGAAGGAAGGAAGGAAGGAAGGAAGGAAGGAAGGAACAATAACAACCAACCAACCAACCAACGCACAGCGGGAGGTGTTTGAGGTGTCGGACATTTGAAAGTTCACCCCAATGGTTGGTTCCCGGAAACTCCCAGCGCTCGCCGAGAGGCCGGCCGGCCGGGCGAGGGAGCGAGGGAGGGGGGGGACTGAGGTCAAGGGCGGTCTTAAAAGATCACTCGAGAGAGTTACAGAGGAATGTGAGCTTGAATATCAGTGGGTGGAAATACACCAGCTATTGTAGTCTCTGTACTGTATATTTGAAACATTTTGTTTTTTTAGTTTATGGAGAACAAAATTGAAGCACTGCAAGACCAATGTTATTTATCGTAGCACATCCCGTAATAGTGTCTGTCGTCGACTGGATTCCCGGACGCAGTAATTGTCCGATTGCGAGTGTGCCTTTCTGCTGCTGAGTGAGAGAGATTAGCCATACACTGTACATTTGGAAGAGATCCCCATGTCATTGCACACGGCCGCCACTTTGTGCAATGCTTTGTGTTACTGTACCTTCTGTGGGGTGGGTGCCTTTATGTACATAATGTAAATAACCTTTTGAAAATAAAACAAATTCACCCATCATTTCCATTCGTTTGCCTCCTCTTGAGATGGAGAGATCGATTAGGGTTGCAAGCCGTTTGAAAGTTGGGAAGCTTTCAAAGTCAAAAAAGTCAGCTTTATTGTCAATTTCTACGGCAATCCGTGGAAAGGATCCAGCAATCATTCAATTCGACGCACCCGACAGTTGTGTTTTGGAAATAGGCTAGGAAGCCTCTGGGAAACCCAAATAAGCACTGCTGCCGGCCCATCAGGAAGGCCAATGTCCAAATTGGAGACACCTGATGATGGTAAATGTAAAACCCCTGACCGCTCTCCCGAGCATATTTGGTGAACGAGCTCAGCTGACGGACCAAATGACAACACCGTTTCCCAATAAAGCAAAGTCAAATAGCAATCGAGTGAACCAACATGAAACCACGCTCCGTCCTAACTGTGACCGTGCACGGCCAACGGCACACCGTCGTTGGTTCTGACCCAAATTCAAATGTACTCAATCATGTACGGAAAAAGAGAACTCAAGTGGCTCACCGGCAAAATCAGCTTTCTACCAAGCGGCAAGGCCATTCGCAGTAATTGGATGCCTTGCAAGTTTGCCGCCGCCATTGTAATATGTAATGTAAATGTAAATATAAACAAAGCGCTGTGATGGACTTTGCGTGCTAATCAACAACATTCCTGCGTGCTTGTAAGACATTTTTCAGTGCCACAAAATGTGGCCGGCCCCTGACTCCTTTGACCTGTCAATTTCTTTTTTCCAAGACTGCTATGCGTCAGTCAGTCAGTCAGTCAGTCAGTCAGTCAGTCAGTCAGTCGTCACATGAAGTCCAGCGCTAATTCCTCCTCGCTATTCTCGTGTCCAGACTACTTTAGGGACACCCTCACCCTTTCTTTCCCCAAACGCTATTATTAAGGCTGTCTTTATCCACTCACGGCAGGCACCATGTGACCCATTTTCACTAAGCTGGAGCAACCTCAAGTCGTGGAAGCGAGGACACAGACGTTTGATGTTGTGCCTCGTTGCTATGGTGATTTGCTCGGCCGTCTGCCTCTGGCGGGCGCCACGCCGCACAGACTCAGCGACTGCATTTGAAATGGAACTTTTAAACGCGTCACGCTTTTTGTCAATAGACATAGCGCTGCTTTGACCCACTTGGATAACAATGTGGCGTGCTTTGTTGTGATTTTCTGAAGACACTTTTGCCGCGTAGTCGTTTCCCATACACAATTCCTTGGATTTATTTTTTTTCATGGCGAGGGAGGGAGGGAGGTCGGGAGGGAGGCAGGCGGTCGGGTTAGCGGCAGATACCACCAGTCTTGCGCTTGGTTCATTTATTTGGGTACTTGAAATAAGATAAGGTGTCATGTTTTCAGAACATCCCCTGACTGGATATCACGTAACATGGATGGATCCAGCCGATGAGATTAGATGGATCAAACCATGCATGCCGTACAATGATAGCAGGGGAAGGAACGTGCGTCATTGCTGAACGGCAGATTGCTGGTGCACTGCACTGCTCTTCCCAACCGAGACAACAACAACAACAACAACAACAACCAAATCTCACCCACCGCCATTTGGGAGCATTAGCAGATTTTGGCACATGTTGCATGACACCAGCTGCTGCCTGCCACCTGGGTGGCAGCGGCACCATGCCATGCCATGCCATGCCATGCCATGCACACGCTCAGGGAAGTCCTCCGCTCGGAGCAGTAGTTCTTAATAGTTGTTAACGTGACAACGGCGGCGGCGGTGGAAAGTGCCTGGATGACCTCAAAGGACCCACCTGAGCGAGCGCTCCTGCTATGCCAGAGCGTCGGATCCTGGAAGCCAGAGTTGAAAGCTCGGCTCACGTGCATTGTCTGGCTGGCTTTCCGAGTAAGAGGTCCTGCAGATTTTCTAGGAAAACCAAGGTGAAAAAGGGGGCTGGCTGTTACTTGAACAAACAAACCATCGGATGTGAAATTGTCAAGATGTACCCGTCGACCTTGAGCAAGCAAACGCCTTGTTTGTACTTACAGTATGTCATCTCCACACGGCAGTCCTTCGTGATGATGAGACCTAAGTGACAACTTGGTAGTCAACTTATCCATAGCATCTACCAGGCCCAAAACTACTGGCAGTCCTTCATTTGCCATCATCCTAGTTTACCAAAGTCAACCTTCCATGTTGTATGTGCTATGACGTGAAGGAGCTTGCTGGACAACGGAGGCCTTGAAAATCATCGTGTGTGTGACATGTGGACAGTGACATCAAAAAACGATGTTGTGTGCAATTTTTCCTTCAAGCAATCATGTCACCGAGCCGTTGTCTGGCATCCTAAACATCAAGTCGACAATTGCTTGGTTGTACTTTTTGCGTACAAACGCATTTGTCCAACCTGAAGCTTTGCCGCTATGTACCGAATCACCTCAGTCACATTGTTTCCATTGCTCATGTGCTCGTCATTCAATGCGACGACGCCCTTGCTCCTCACGACCTGTCTCCAGGGAGAGCCGTGACGCTACGAGAACACGGAACAGCACCGAGTGTGACTATTATTATGAAGCAATAATCGAGCGGCGGGCCGGGGGCCGTCCAATCAGGAGGTCCGGCGGCCTTAGCTAGCGTTTCAGGCTTGTTTGTTTACGGGGGGGCTCATGTTACACGCGTGACATTGACGTCAGTGTTACAGTGTCACCGTGTCACGTTGATTTGCTTTTGTTTTTACGCTCCACGTGTTAGCCCCCGATGGAAATAAACAGCGTTATGTATTTGAGTACATGACATAATAGGACTTACTGCTATTTTAGAATCACTGACGCATTTCCTTTTTTGCTACTTTCAAGAAAACAAAAATAGGACATTTAACTTGACAACATTGGGCTTTGACAATAATGCAGAATGATTTGAAGCAGTTTACATTTGATTAGACAAATATTATGACTCCCCTCCTGGCCCTCCCCTCCCCTCCCCTCCCGGCCTGGCCTGGCCTGGCCTGGCCTGTGTCTACCTGTAACGATTGCAATGGCCGTCACCTGCCCCTCGTTACCCGTCTTGTATTTAAGTCCTGTCTGCGTGTCACTCCCTGTCGGATGGTCGTGTTAGTCAGTCCTGTTGTTAGTCACTGCTCGTTTTGTTTGCCACCCTGTTAGTCCTGCTATGCCTGCTTGTTCCCCTCCTCCTCTCCTCTCCTCTCCTCTCCTCTCCTCTCCTCTCCTCTCCTCTCCTCTCCTCTCCTCTCCTCTCCTCTCCTCTCCTCTCCTCTCCTCTCGCACCCTTTTCCCTGGTCCAAGCTGCATTTGGTGGCCCTGCTCCACTCCGCACGTGGAGCTATTAGGTACGTATTTTTAACTATTGCAAAAAAAAGGTCATGGGTGTGCAGCCAAGTGCTTTCGCACATCCGCCGCCATCTTTATTACTCGGAGAGACTTTTGTAGTCCAGACAACTCATGAATGCCGATCAAAATGTTCCGTTGTCGGATGCGTTCATCCACGCAATTCGTGACGCCGCCTGATTCTTGGGAAACATAATTAACATGTGTTAAATGCATTTGTTAGCTTCTCGCTAATGCCGGCATTAGCTTACTGCTTAACTTGACTGCAGTGCTTGTTGACAAGACGTGGTCATAAATATTGCGAGGGGATTTATTTTGTTACGTGCTATGTACGTATGTATGGACAAGTCTTCTGCCGTTGACATCTTTGAATCCATCCAAATGTTTGCGGAAAGGGAGGCGCACATCTTGCGGCCTGGGGGGAGGAAGGGAGGGAGGGTAGGGTGTGAAGTATCTTGTTTGCATTTCGAGAGACGGCACCAAAAGGGCTTGCACCTCAGAACAAGTACGTAGAAAAGAGGGACCTGGGATGCCATCAAAACAAGGAATTCAGGCAAAAGCATTGCTGTTCTCACTTGCGTACGTACGTGTATATATGGACCGCAAGTGAATGTAAAAAGAAAGGATTTATTGGCGTATGTCCACTTTGAAGATTAAAATACTAATAGCATGGCCTACTTTCACAACACCAATTTGTGGCTGAACACTGCCATTTGAAATCTGTTATGATATGGGATTTATTTTGACAGTATACGACCAACATGTTTCTTTTTCCGACCGCTGACACTTTCCTGACTCCAAGTCTTGAGTCAGCTTTGACAGACAGCTGCAGCGTACGAGAAGGAAGGAATGAAAAGTGTTTCAAATGAATTTCTAGAATTCACTGGAGATTGATCACCTTTCCATTGGCTGCTCTGAGTCGCAGCGCAACTCGCATTTGTTTCCAAATGTGCTCCAAACGGTAGCTAATGTTAAAGCACTTTGTTTCTGCGCTTTAGCTGAGGAGAAAAAAAAAAAAAAGTTCATTTGAGCTGAGTTATTCGAATCGAATTGAAGGTGATTCTCCCAGCATGTAAACACAGCCACTTTATCTGCACACAAAAGAAGCAAAAGGGCAACTCTGGCGAATGCTTGGACTCCCCACTCGCTTCTCTTGGATTACGCCAACTATCCAGTCATGTGGTACAGTGCACACTGCACAGACAGTTTTTGCCTGAGAAATGGCATTTGGGCAAAAACAAAAAAAGGAATAACAAGCCGATAACTGAAATCTCTTGTTAACATGAGCAGAACACAACTAAATCCTTACTGATAAGAGGGTGTGCACCTAACTACATTGTCTCGGTTCTATAGTTGACTTTCCCAGTTTCAAATGTTTTATTTCATGCCTCTCCAGTATCTATGCATCCAAATAAAAAAAATAAAAAACGGAGGCGTATTTTCACACTTTTTGATGTACGTCATTTATTTAAATTTAGATGAACATTCCCCAAAGCACGAAATTTGATCACCACCAGTCAATGAAACAATGCTTTATTCAAAGAGGCAACACACACACACACACACACACACAGATGACTTACCTTTTTGCAACATTTTGGTTCTGAGAAGAGAAGGCTGGGACTTTCTCATGGGAACAAATGAGGAATGCAAAGAAAAGCGGGAAGGAGGGGGGGGGGGGATAAAAACGCTCTCATTCATGTACAGTAATTCTCATTTGAAAAGGAGGTGTGTTGAAATGGTTTTGTTTTTGTCGGCTTGAAATGAGCTTAAAGTCACAGCTAGAAACGAGAACCTTTGGGTACAGGAATGCTTTTGGCTTTATGAATTGAAATACTTTGGGGAATTGGAACCCTTAATGAAAACAATAACGGCTAATCTGATGCTCGAAATGAGCGCCCCCTGCAGCAGCGTGTTTCTAATTGAATCTCCGACCCGCTGAATTGTTGACTGACTGCTTCTGTCAACAGGGCCGCTGGGCATTTTAATGGTGTGGATTCAGGTCAGGCCAGGCCAGGCCAGGCCAGGTCACTGTGTGCAATTTTCCCATCCCATCCCATCCCATCCCATCCCATCCCATCCCATCCATACTACAGTAGAAGAGATTTGAGCTGCAAAGTCACATGGGCGATGTGAAGATCAAAAACACGGTAGCGTGTCAGCGGAGGACAGATCCCACCTCAAAGCGAACATCATCCCTCATCAGGACTACAGTGCCTCGAGGATTTACTGTTAATCTCTTAATGCCAACACATGTTGCGCGTGAGCGAGACAGCGGCCGGCCAGTCGGCCGGCCGGCCGGCCAGCTCAAGTGCAGCGAGCTCACTCAATGACCGATGATGACTTTTACAGCGGTGGGGCAGCGACAACGGACCACTGTTCACATTGGGAAAGTCATGGAAACAGGATCGTCAGAGGCAAAGTGAATGGTGCCATTTTAGGCCTCATTAGGCTCTTTGCTTGCAAGACTTTATCAACGCTTTGAAGTTCTCCATCGATCACACGGTGTGGTTTCATTCAAGTGTTCCTAGCTGTTGGCAAAGACATCTTAACGGTGAGACGAGAAAGAAAGAAAGAAAGAAAGAAAGAAAGAAAGAAAGAAAGAAAGAAAGAAAGAAAGAAAGAAAGAAAGAAAGAAAGAAAGAAAGAAAGAAAGAACGAACGAACGAACGAACGCCATTGAGTCCAAGTCATTACATGAACCACCAATGAAAGACTGACTCACTGTCCTCTGATTTTGGAGCATCACAAAGTGGCGGACGGAGAAGTGGAACAGATGTTTTGTCTGTCTTCTCCTGCTTTTCTGGATGAGATACAGGAAAAGCTGGAGCGGTATTATCATTGACAGGTAGGTCATTGCTTGAGTCAGCAGGTGAAAAGCTGCAAGGGTATCATCATTGCAGCAGGTTTGGCTGCTGCTGCTGCTGCTGCTGCTGCTGCTGCTGCTGCTTCACTTCTGCTCTTCTCTTGTACTTGACCTCCATTAGGAGCAACTCGTAACAACGGTCCAAAAATGTTGTTGCCTTTCCGAACCGTTGAAAGGCCACAACCTTGACACCGTGAGAGCAACGGGCGGGCTAAGCCCGAGCTGACTGTGCCGCCTCCCGTCAAGTCAAACCAATTGGAACCAATCACCTCTGCTTTCCTTCCCATCACCGCCTTTATTAGGATGAACAAGGCACTGTAGTTTTCTGTTACGCAAAAGACGACGGTCTCCAAATCAAACAAAGAATGTTTTGACGAGCTGATCTCTCGACCTTTCCATCTCGCTCACGTATGGGAACGGACGGACGGACGGACGGACGGACGGACGAACGGACGGACGGACGGACGGACGGACCACCTGAGTCCTGACCCCGTGTTATGGGATTCTGTGGGAATGCGAGTCGAGGAGCAAACAGAGACGACGGTCGGTCCTGTCTTAGCTTGACGCCGATTATGCAACCGTCGTCCGCAGATGTTAGCGTTCCCAACCTCAAATTACACTGCGCTCATGCACCATCTAAGTATACATGTCGGCGGCATGCGACGAATGTTTTTTCGGAGGTGCTCATGAATGGCCTTTGGTGGTAAAGCGCACGCACGTACGCACGCACGCACACACGCACATAATGAATGGCGAGGCAGAGCAGCTTAGAAGAGATACAAGGACAAAAGACAAGTGGGTGCGACGCCAGGCCAACAGTAACCTCACTTCCGCCTGCCTGCCTGCCTGCCTGCCTGCCTGCCTGCCTGCCTGCCTGCCTGCCTGCCTGCCTGCGGGCGGGCGGGCAGGCGGGCGGAGAATGTGAGAGCGGATTTCGTAAAGCAGCCGCAAAAACTGAAAAAAGGGCAAGGGAGCAAGGGGGAAAAAATGACAAGGGACGTGATTGGCTCTGAGCGTACTGCTGATTCTTGCTCCGTTGTGATTGGTTGAGAGATATGGCCTCACCTTAACTGAGGGTTACTACGGTTCAGTGACGTGGAGATTTCCTTCTCGGTAAGCGTGCGTGCCTCGTGCGTGCGTGCGTGACTCGTGCGTGTTTTTCAAATTAGCCACAGACAAGTCAGCATGTTCAGACACTCTGCACATTCCACGTCTTTCAGTCACTCACTCACTTCCCTCCCTCCCTCCCTCCCTCCTTCCCTGGCGTATCGCTACCATTGATGCGCTTCCGGTGGCCAGAATGTGTAGATTCCGGTGGCCGGATGATTCCGGCGTATGAAAGGAAAATGGGAATCGTGGCTGGCTATGTTGTCCTTTATAGGGTAGTGTCAGTGCTCTCGAGTAATTCCTAGGCAATGTATATGGAATGTCCAGGAATAAGGGTAAGAACATTGCTGGCTTTGACTAAAGTTCTGCATACAATGTAGCTAACTTTAAATGACGTTGCGTTATGTATATTCGTAGCGTGCCAACCAATGTCCAAGCATTACTGTTCTCTGCCAAAGTGAATATCACAGGGTGACTCGAACCCTAAGCTAAACCGTTAGCCCAACCCCCTTTTTTAAAGGGGAGGATTATCATGTCCAACTTGCATCCGATGAATCCGTCCGTCCGTCCGCCTTCCATGGGAAAAAAAGGTTAGTCACCATTTTCCGCGCATCTTCCTTCCTTGAAGTTAGCTTGCATCCAATCCGTATTCGCAGTAATGGAATTGAATAGAGCCTAATTTGAAGTCATTGCCTCACCAACCTTAACCCTGACCCCCCTGGTCCTCAATTTTCCCCAACACGGGTGACCTGTGTGGTGACCCCGAGCTCTCTTTGAATATCAGCCAATGAATGCGCGGCAACAAAAGGGACTTTGTCTCACGTCGGTGGGAACGTGCTCATGATGAGTTGGTTACTTGAAGCTGAGCGTGCTTTCGTTTGATTTTCTTTTCTTTTTTTTCCCCCCCCAACTGCTGCATCACAGCTTCCTGTTGAAGCTGATAGTTGAGGACATGACAATGACAAATGAGTAAAAGTGAATTTAAGGTTGCCTTAAAGTCCATTCAGGGATTGAAATGGAAAACAAAGTTTTATTGTACAAAACAAAACATTTTAATGGCGTTATGATTTGCGGTATAACCTCAGCACTCCTCTACTTTTAGGACTCGCTCTTTTCAACTGTGCCCTGATTTTTGGGGGAAGAAGTTGAAAATGAAAATGAGCCATTTCAAAACTGCATCATGTTGAAAGTGTCGCAAAGAACTGCTGTCTAGACTGCTAGACGGCTGCTTTGCCCATTAGCTGTTCCAATCATTCCTTATGGTGCTGTGCTCTCCCCCCTTCTTTTAATAGTTGATCAATTCACAGTAGGCTCATAGAAGTACTTTGATACATAAATCTCATATCATGTACTATTTGAATGGCTAAATCGTGCTGTCATTGAATCCAATTCATTCTGCTATCAAAATAACCGCAAGTTCTCTTGACGCCTACCCGGCGAGTCAAAATGGCGTGCCGGCACCTTGGCAACAATGTCAAGTAAAGGTCATTAACATTCCTCGCTCGTAGTGGACAAAAGAAGCTCCGAAGGATAATGGCAAGCGGTGGCTTGCCAGAACGGCAAAATGAACGTCAGCTCGTTTCATGCTGACGCCGGAGACAGGCTTTCGCTGCACTCTTGACATTTTGCTGGCAATTTTTGCGCCTATTCACTTCGGTTTGGTGCGGCGGCGGCGGCGGCGGCGGCGGGCGACGGGCAACGGGCGACGGGCGGCTGGGCAGCTGGGCAGCTGGGCAGCGGCTGGGCCGTCATGAGTCAGAGACACATTTACCAAAATGACTACATAGCAAGCAACTTCTCCTTGTAAAGGAGCAACGTCAATGAGGGAGGGAGAAATCAAGTCCCTTTAGCTCAGACATCCAATTTCCTCGGCTTTTCCTGCCGAGACACAGCACAAACAACATAGTACGAAGAGAAAGGCCAACCGGCCGCGGCGACCCTGTTTGGTGCCACTATGGGGCAATGGAAGAAAGGGGGGGGGGGGGGGGATCTTAGCTCTCAACCAGTGGCCTATAAAAGCTGGAATACGGAGAGAGAGATTTGATGGCTGTCAGTAGAGTTTGCAACTTGCATTGAGTGCAGCAGTAACAAGTGCCTTATTTTGGTGCTTATATAATGAAGGAAACATGTGCAGTGGAAGGAAGGGAATGTTCTCATCGCATCACGCAAACATTTGTGGCAGGCCCAAAGGCTTTGGCTACAGAAAGAAGTTCCCATCACTCGTTAACGTGTGCAGCCATCTGCAAGACACACTCGCTTCATCTGGGCACCACTTCATTTTGCACACCCCAACAACGACACGGATTTGCCATATTATTTGTGACCGGCTTTGGAAATAATGGAACTAGGTTTTGAAGTTCTGCACACATCCATCGATACGGTGGCCGGTGTCGACGTTTTCAGTTGATTTTTACTACACAAATGACGACGAGTAGAATCGGCCTTCGAAAAACGATCAGTGTCAATGTCAATTTCGCAATTTCACTCACGCCAACGTCAATGTAATACTGAACACATAAAAGAGAAGCGGCAGCGAGCCAGTTGACTCAAAGTCAAAGTGCCCGTGCCATTGCACCCGCCACCGACACCGCCACCGCACGTTGACACAAACACATAGAGTGAGTGACACAAACTCCAGTCACCTCTTGCACATCCCACCATTTCTCACCAATCAGACGTCTGGTTAGGAGTAAACCACATGCATGGCTAGACAAATTGAATAGCAGACAGACCGACAGACAGACAGACCGACCGACCGACTGACCGACCGACCGACAGTTGTTATTGCGAATATAGCCAATATTGAAAGTTTTTGAGTCCCAAGTCACCATCAGGCAGGAAAGGTTGTGCGTGTGTGTGTGTGTGTGTGTGTGTGTGTGTGTGTGTGTGTGTGTGTGTGTGTGTGTGTGTGCGTGCGTGTGTGTGTGTGTGTGTGTGCGTGCGTGTGTCACTCCTCTTAAAGTCTTTTTAATTCCACGGATCTCGCTCACAAATGAATACGAACGTTCTTGAGTCAATGCTGAACACGTACGTACATAAGTCAAAGTAAAAAAAAGTCAAAGCCTGCTTTATTGTCAATTTCTTCACATGCCAAGTCACACAAAGTTATCGAAATGACGTGCCCACTATCCCACGGTGACAAGACAGAGTTCACAATCCACATACAAGTAAACGACACAAGAAAAGTAAAACGAGAAGGCAACATCAATGAATAAATAAGAGCGATAGCACGCTAGCTGCTCCAGATGCACAAGCGAGCGAGTGTCATGTTGGCAATGTGACAGAAAGCGGATAGCGGAATGTCATACCTGCGTCAGAAAGAAAGAAAGAAAGAAAGAAAGAAAGAAAGAAAGAAAGAAAGAAAGAAAGAAAGAAAGAAAGAAAGAAAGAAACGCTGCTGGAGTGAGTGACATCAAGTCCCCACTCTGAACAAAAGTGTTATGCTTCCACTAAGCGGACATATAATTAACAGTGAGCGGCCAGGCCAGGGTAAATACGGATAATGGAAGGTCACGGCGGCCACAAGTATATTTAACTGAAGCAATGTTTTGTTGAAAGAAACACAATTGCTCTAATTCAACACACGTGCGTCTTGTGCCTGCCTGGAGGATACAATTACACATATTTGAGATGGTTTTATAAAGGAATCCAGATTGTCATTACTGCTCACTTTGTGTAAATGGGGGTTGGGGGGAGTCTTGTGTACATGACATTGCCAATCATCCTTTTTTTTGTAGGACTTGTTGGAGTCTATCCCAGATGACTTTGGATGGGAGTGCTGGCAAATTGCAGGGTAGGTACTATAAAACACCCATTCACATTGATCAGCCTCATATGCATGTTTTTGATTTTGATTGTGTCTGATCAAATAATCTAACTGGATGCGGACAAAACGTTGTACAAATCATCTGGATTTTGTATCATTTAACCACAAATGACAGTTAGCAGAACTGTGTGGGACAAAATCGCAGCAATGAAAATCAATCAATCAATCAATCAATCAATCAATCAATCAGTCAATCTGACAAGAAACGTTGGAGTGATCCTGACCCGGTACTTTTGTGTTATCATGCAAACATAATAGAACCTGTAACCTCCTTGGCAAAGGGAATCATTACGCAACATTGTTTGTTTAATAGTGGAAAGTAAACAGAGATGGTCCAGAAATTGAAAAACATTTGCCACAGATGCAGGAGCTCCAGCAAGGTACCTGCTGCTTGAGTAAAACTGAAAGTCGAACAAATCACATCAAACGTCCATGGAAATACGTCTAATGTTGGGTTTCTATCCAATTCCAAAGTATGTTGCATGAGACCCCAGGTGTTTGGGTAATGAGGGAGGGAGGGAGGTCATCTGGCTGAGAAACAGGTGCCGTGCGTCTTCCCCATCAAGGCGTGCAGGGAGCAACACCTTCCTTCCACAAGGAACATGCACCCCGAGGTTGCTGGACGTGTAACCGTTCATGTTTTGGAAATGTGAAAACCCAACGCTTCAAATTCTGGATTGTGCAGGTGCAACCACCTACTCACTGTTGTGGTAAGTGAGCGAGCGAGCGAGCGAGCGAGCGAGCGAGCGGTGCATGTTTGGCTTGTTCATAATGTCACAAGTGGTCCCCCCCCCCCCCCTCCCCTCCCCTCCCCTCCCCTCACCCACTTGCTATCTGATCTGACATTTGACACCTGTGCCACAGCACACCAGCACCATGAGACTTTTTGAAAATGGGTGGTGGTCTTTCAAATAGAAAGCCACGTCTTTCTGTTTCAGTCCCATGAGCTGAAGGTCTTCAATTGAAAGGCATGGCCCGCAGCCGCCGCCGCCGCCGCCGCCACCTCTGATGAATAAAGTTAAGCTCTTCAAGTCGGATTTTGCACTAATGCTGACTGGTATTTGGAGCTCTTGCGTGGTTTGAACTGTGATCAAACCAAAGTGTGTTTTGTGCTCCATTCAATTCCTTGAAAATGAATTTGTAGCCTTCTCCTGAGTGGCACCTTTGAACAATGATGCCGTGCTAGCTCTCCGCTAACGGTAAAATGTGAGCGCTAAAGTGTCAGGATAAGCCTCCTGGAACATCTGAACTTTGCTTGGGCTTAAAATTGGAATACGGATCACGACACTTTTGCACTTTTATGGCTCCATATGGTAGCAGATTAGTACGCAGTCAGGTGACGTGACGACTGTACAATGCTCTTGTGCAAACGTGTTGATGACATTCCAAAGCAGTGAGGGAAAATGCCGCAACATGTGTCATAATGAGCTGGATGGGACGCTTTTGCAACATTCTTACACTGGATTGCGTTCGTCTCCGTCCTCCGCGCGGATAATTGGAGGCGTACTGGCGCTCGGCATTGATCGAAACATGACGGCTCAGGTTGCTAAGCGTAAAAATAAGTACATTTTTCAGATTGAAAATGCAATGAGTAAAAGGCCCAAGCGCTCGACTCTTGGAGCTCACGAATGGTTTTGCCTTTGAACGTTGTGTCCTTACGGTAGTATATGTCACCTGAGCTTGACACCCAATGGCACACCTGTTCACACGCTAGCCCCCCCCCCCCCACACACACACACACCCCGCCTCTTTCTCACCCTGATGTCTCTATATCAGACCTGTTCCACCAGCCCCCTGAAAAAAAAAAAAAAAACACCTACTTGTAAATGTCATCGGAGGCACAACCAAAGTGCCCCCCCCCCCCCCCCCATTGTTTGCCTCTTCAGCGTACATCAAAGTGCGCAGTGCGGGAATCGTGATCACTCACTCCTGTCTCTTCACCAAGTAGCCATGGAGTGTTGTGAAGAATCTGGGCAGCGGACAAAGTTAAGAGTCAGCAAAGAAGTCCAAGCCAGACTAGTTAGGTGAACATTTTGGGAGAAAAAAAAGAATGAACGTTTATGTAAGCTAGGTATAGAGCATTCGATACGGCGAAACCGTGGAAAGAATGTTGGCTGTGGACACTGCACGCTCAGAGCTACAAAAGGTGCTGAATTTAAAAAAAGCACCGGACCGTAACAGTGGTGAGGAAGCGTGCCATGCCTTTCCAAATATATTCGGTCGGTTGCTTTGGGATGGACAGATGTGTTCTTGAATTCATTTTCTCAACCTTCATTTGAGTGTGTTGGTCACACATCATGTGGTCGGTCCAAAACATCAAAAGCTATCATGCGTGTTTTGGGTTTTTTTGGGACGTGGAGCAAAGTCCCAGAAAAGCTACACATTGCAAAAGGCTAACATGCAAATTGAAAGTTTGACTTGAAGATACTTTTACTTTTAAATGGTAACTCTAAGTGCAAAGCCCTAATTTGAAATCCTGTAAGTGACTTGCCAGTGAGCGAGGGAGCGAGTTTACGATCAGTGTGCAAGTCAACAGGCAGACCTGATGTGATTGCTCGTCCTGCTGCTGCTGCTGCTGCTGTTTCACTGCAATGAATTGATGTTCCGCTTTGGTGCCACGGGAGCACATTTCCAGACGGATATCAAACGATGCCAATTTGTTGCGGGGCCTTTTACAGCTGCCGCACAGTGACGGACGGATATCTTCATCAAATCTGCATATTATGCCTTGGCCTCAAAGTGAATGAACCAATGGAAAGTTCAAGTGGATGTGTCCATTTTCTTGATGTATGTATTTCCATCATGACTAACTGGGATATTTTTCCAGCGTGGCTCCCCAACACGGAGGGAGGCCTCTTGTGTTGAAGATTCATAGACATACCAACTTGTTCCTCTATGGCAGAGTAAAGTCAAGTGTTCTGATGAGGTAACCAGTGGTGATCTTGGACACGTGATATCCACAGAAGAAGCCTCACTTTTATTCTATTAATACACTCTTACATGAGGCTAGGCTGTCCGTGCCAAAAAAGGTGCAACAAGCTGAGGACAAGGGCACCTTCACTTCTCAACTGTCTTGATGGTAAATACAATGCATGGCGAGTATGTTTGCATTGTGTGGCACAGCTGTTATCTCGCTCCATCTATGCATGGATAATGTTTTTTTTTTTTTTTTTTTTTTTTTAAAGGACGGCAGCCCATTGGGCAGAAACTTGTGTTGACTCACTGGAAAGAGAAATGGCGCACTGCAACTCGACGCCTCGCTTCACGCAAAAGAGCTCGGACTAAATTAAGATTGGCAGCGGCGGGGCAGCAGAGGATGCAAGGGCGTCACCCCATCTCTGACGGTGGCGGCGAGCACCGCATTATTTTCCTTGAATAACAATCATGGGAAAAAAATGTGCATGACAACTCACTCAGGTGTCAAACTGCCGCAGTGTAGCGCCAACTACTGGCGAGAAAGACTTATTTGATATCTGCTTATTTTTTTGTTCCAATTCTTAGCGCTGCTAGCAGAAGCCTTCCCGATCCATTGAAAGAAGGCCAGTATCATTATTATTATTATTATTCATTTTTCATTCATCTGTGTTGTCTGGTCTCCTGACATATTTGCAGCCTATGAACTCTTGTAGCTAGCTCCTCTTCAATGCTCAAGGTGGGGTGGCGCATTTTAACAGTCGGCGCCAGCTGACGTCTCATCTTGGCTCGGGAACTCTGGCCGAACCCGGGGGAGCCATGAGCAACAGCCAACTTTGACAATATTTACTTGCGACTCTCAAGAGTATCTACATCTGCCCCGTCCCCGTCCTCTCCTGCATGCTTGAATGGATATCCATCCATCCATCCATCCATCCATCCATCTGTCATCCATCTGTCATCCATCCATCCATCCATCCATCCATCCATCCATCCATCCATCCATCCATCCATCCATCCATCCATCCATCCATCCATCCATCCATCCATCTGTCATCCATCCATCCATCCATCCATCCATCCATCCATCCATCCATCCATCCATCCATCTGTCATCCATCCATCCATCCATCCATCCATCCATCCATCCATCCATCCATCCATCCATCCATCCATCCATCCATCCATCTGTCATCCATCCATCCATCCATCTGTCATCCATCCATCCATCCATCCATCCATCCATCCATCCATCCATCCATCCATCCATCCATCCATCCATCCATCCATCCATCCATCCATCCATCCATCCATCCATCCATCCATCCATCCATCCATCCATCCATCCATCCATCCATCCATCCATCCATCCACCCATCCACCCACCCAACACACTGGCTTGTTGGTATTCCTGCAGTATATCTCAATGGCATCTCTGTGTTGTTGGAATCAATCACAGGGCCCCTCATGAAAAAGCGCATTACCCTCCGAAGTCCTCCGTTTTTGGGTGTGATTCTGGACATTGAGATGCCTAGAAAGCGGGCCAATGCCAGTTTCCATGGTACCCCCCCGCCGAATCAAAGGGAGTCTTCTCTGAGCCCGGTGTGTGTTTGGGAAGCCGGTGTGAAAAGATGGCTCTGTATGCCGGAGGTCCCGGCCAGGTCCGCTGACAGCCGCTTTACACTTCTCCCCTGCTCGGTGTGGAAGGGGAACGACAGAAGCCACGTTTGCCAGTCCTGGCGAGGCGCCACTCGGGGGAGTGGCTCACTGTTGGGGTTTACGAGAGGAAGTAAACAGACCATTGCGTACGCTAATCAAAGCTTCATGACATGACCAGGCCTCAGAAACGGAGATACGTATTTTTGCAAAACATATTTGATATTAGGGCTGGCTTACTGACAGAATACAGAATTTCTTCTGCAAATGTTTACAAATGACTCACGTCTTTGCAACTGGCACGCCTTATCATTTCTTTGCCTGGACGTATCTGACGGATCTTGGTGGAAGCTTCTGTTCAACGGCCACGGTGACTCACCGGCTGGTAAAGAGGAGCTCACGCCCGGAGACATCCTGAAAAGATTCCCCAAGAATGTGAGTTGACCGATAAGACGCTTGAGTCTGACTTGGGAAATAAAAGGTTGACCAAAGTCGAGTCGTTCCTTTTTTTTGAGATGGCTTGTCTTCATCAAGGTCACGGGTGAGAAGGAGCCTGATTGTTCGACGCAGACAAAGCTTCATTTGCTGACCTGACATTTTGAAGCTTCAAATGGCAGCACGCTTGAAGGGGATATTTAGGGACAACCAGTGCCACCAGCCTTTCCGGTTATCTGGAATCAAGTTCTCGGACGCCTCCGGAATGTCAAGTTAAAGTTCAAGGAGTTCCCGTCAGTGTGTAATTTACGCAACCACCATTAGTATTGACACGACCAACTCAGTGATGTGTTACATATTTAACGGAGCCCACGTTTTCCACGATTTCATGTTTCAAGGGCTCCCCGTGTAGCGACACACAAGGTAGGTTTGTTCGCAGTTATTATCTTAGCACCACTGTGAATACAATAATTCCGCTACGGATCGTATCATTCCTAAACAAGCACGGGGCAACTCTTACCACGGAATTGAAAAGGGGCTGACTCGGCTTGGAAGCTGTCAGACCAAAGCCTGACTTTGCACTATACATATATACATAGCAGCTTCATTTCTATTGTGGCATGTGAAAAAAGCACCTGGGACTCCCCACATCGTGGCAGATGGAAGAGCAACCACACACCCACTCAGGTTTGGAGCCTTCGCTCCAAGGGGCCAAACATAATAATAATAACCTTTGGATCGCCACTGCGTTTCGTCAATTTGCACGCAGAGGTTCCATGTTACACGGCCAATGAAAGCAGAACATAACCACATTATGAACGGTGGAAGTGCAAGAGAGTCATTTGTTCGTCATCTAATTCGAGGGGGGTCAAAGAAATGCGACCCAGTCGTACATTGGCTTTTGATTGACAACTTGCCGGTCTGTTCTCAACACACGTAAAACAAAGCGCAAACCGCATTCTGAAGTCAGCATTCTTTCCCTTCACACCTTGAGCCCCTATTTTGGTTTCCATTTGTTGTGCCAACACACAGCTCATTCCTCGTCAAATCGTAAGGGGCACGGTCAAATACAACCTTTTGGCTCCCTCTGCTGGATCTAGTGCTCCACTGCCGCTTTTTGTGTCAAATATATTACAACGTAATTTTTGGGACGTGGCGGAGTGCAGTTACAATCAAGCGCATGTATTTCCACCGCCGAAAAAATGCAGCGTTTGAAATATGAATAATACGACAAATGTATTTTGTCTAGCACTTCCGGGTTATTTCCAAAGCAAATACATCGGAACAAGATGGTAATCGTCGTCACCGTTCATTTAATAAAAATGGCGAATGTGCCAATATATCATACCATGACTTTAATAAGATAACTATAATTAATGAACTGATAGAAAAAAGTCCGCATTGTCAAGTTCTTCGAAATTTGGCGTGTCATATACTGCGTTCCAATGTTAAAGCCGGAAACGCCTTGCTCTTGCTCTTGTCTCATGACGCTTATCTTTGGTCGTGTCTATGAGTCCCCGAATGGGATGGCGGCCATCTCGAGGACAAAGATAGCGCTACATAGCAACCTGCTTAATTCAGCGCTTTTACGTTCATTCGGAGGTTGACTGGGAAGCTGTAAATGTACGTTCTCGATTCGTTGTCTTTCACGAAGGGGGAACTCGCAGCTTTCCTCCTCGAAATAGCATGATTGTTGATCTACAATCCCCAGTACTGTACTGTACTGTACTGTACTGTACTGCACTGTACCCTACTTAAAATAATATCACATGCTGCACGTTGGAACCACTGATGACTTTCCGTTCGTGGGTCTCGCGTACTCCTCCTCTCATCTCTTTGGCTGCCCAGTTGATGCTCGGCTGGCTACTAAAAGTACTTGGGAGCTGTGAAAGCAAGGTACCTTCCCCCAAAAATGACATTTGCTCTGAAGGAACATCAAGTTTCATTCCTTCTGACCGACCGGGCACTTTCTCAACCAGACGAATTGACCCTATTACAAGAGCTGTGTTGGAAGCAGTGAAATACGTCAATAGCTGCAATATGGGAGACTTGACTTTGAGCTGAAGTCATGGTACGAAAACGACGAGAACGGAATGCATGATGAAAAGGTCTCTTTTCTGTACTTTTGCGTGTGAACTTTTTTGAACAGATGCTTTTTATGATGTGATTCTTTCTGACCTCTTTTGGTCATATCTCACATTGAAGGGCATCACATTTGGTCACCGTGGGAACAAGCTGGACCTGTACCACCCTCCTGGGTGGTCTGAGGAAGATAAAGCTACGCCAGCGCCCCTATTTGTCTACGGCGGTGCTTGGTCCTCCGGGGAACGCTACGTTGACTGTCTGCTGGAACACCTCACCCAAGAGCTCAACGCCACTGTCATCTGTCCTGACGACACGACTTATCCAAAGGTTCAGACGGCTTTCTCCAAAACTGAAATATAAAGTGTTATGAGTTAAAACAGCATTGACTGAAAATACAATCTAGGTGACTGACGACAGATATTTTCTGATTGCCAGATCAACGTTTTAGGGATGGATGGATGGATGGATGGATGGATGGATGGATGGATGGATGGATGGATGGATGGATGGATGGATGGATGGATGGATGGATGGATGGATTCTTGCACTTGTAAGTGGCTCTGAATCTTCAAGCTGCGTTCCAAAATGTCGCAAAGGAAACCGGAGCTTGCGTTGTGCGCTCAAAATAGAAGACATTCCACAACGCAGCAATGCATTTTGTATTCATGGCGGTTGTTAATGAATGTCTCAAGGGGGTTGGTTCCCGGTTGGCGTCTCATCAAACTCTATTCGTTCTACACTTGTGACTCGCCCATCCACCGTCAAAGCAAATCAACATGAGCTTGCTAAATTGGGCTGCTTTTCAGACTTGCTTTTAGCATAACTCGTTTCTTCAAAGAAGGAGCATTATTAAGGCTGCGCTTCTATCATGTGTTTTGATTGACATTTGTTGAAGAAGCCCATTTTTAGTTCTTTTGCAGGACAATGTTGTTTTAATCGGGCGTTCGGCGGGTGCGCATTTGCGCGCGCTGACCACGCTTTTTCCTCATCGATGCCAGGGACGAGGAGCTTTTCGTCGAGGCCAGCAAGCAGCGGGACCTCGCGTCCACCATCAAAGGAGTCGTCGGTAAGCTCTCGTCGCCTTGTTGTTCAAAATGTCATCCATGGGTATTTTCAACATTGAAAAAGAGTCCATTTGGTCATCACCGTTGAATACTCTGAAGCAAACTGTGAGGGAATTTCTCAACAGGTCTAACATCATGGAGCATTATGAGCACGAGCAGAAGCGAGGAGTGGAATATGTCTCGCCATGAACGGAGTGGAGAACTTCACGTATTACTCGCCCACGTACTTGCTGGGCACCTTCGACCAGGAAAAAGTGCGCAGGTAAGATGCCAAGGAACGGCAGCAAATACTTTCGGTGTGGCATTGTGGCGCCAACCCCGGGTTCTCCTCTTTTCAGAGTGCCGGCCGCCGGTCGGTTACTTTGATCCACGGTGGTTCGGGCGCAAGCTTCCGCCAAGTTCTCGGAGCTCCTCACCTCGCTGTCCGTGAAGACGTCGCTCTATTTGTTGCCCGCTGTGGACCACACGGAGATACGTAGATGATCGCTGAGCTCGTGGTGGCCGAGCGACGCTTCTACCACGCCATCTTCAGCTGTATTAAACACGAGTACAGGAAACTTGTCAAAGTCAGCTGACCTCCCTCCCCTCAGAAGATTGAAAGGAAGTTTATTTTTGTAATATTCCATATTACCTCTTATGATTTGTGGCTTTTTCATCTGGATTTCAATCAAATATAAACTTACTATGCGTGTTGAGCTATTTAAATATACTTGTGCGCCTTCATTTAATTGAGGCGGTCTACAAAATACATTGTTTGCTCTTACTCGAATGTGACGTTGCATTTCTGTGATGATGATGATGGACTAAAACGCGATGCTTATGTTTGTAGAGCTATTGTAATTTGTAATAAATTGATCTGTGAATTATTGATCATTGACAAGTGCTGCAGTCTTTTTTTTTTCTTACAGAATGTGAAATTAGTGTAGGTAAATAACATCAATCTGTCATTTGTTAAATTTCTCCATTTTATTTATTCTCCTCAGGACTGTGAGTGCTGTGGCCAAGCCGGCCCGAATGGGCAGGTTTAAATGCACTGTCACTTATTATTGTTCAAGTTATTAACCATTTTAGCCTAATGGGAAGTTTAGTGCTTGTCTAACTTTCTTCTTTTTATGTCCTCTCTTTTAGAATTGGCACATATAATTGAGCCCGCTGAATTCTGCCTGACAACAGGTGACCATGCAGTGAACGTGCCGAGAGCAATCAATTTGAGTCATTTCTTTGATTATTATTTTATCATTACTGTTGTATGATATAAAAAGCCGCTGTTCGTTATTCGAAGTGGTTCAATGGAGAAATAAATCACCCTGCAGTGGCAGGCACCACGCGTGTCTTGCGCTGTTATTTTGGAACGCGCGTTCACGAGAGCACCCGCTCGCTCACGAGGCGGAGTTTCTCGAGTCGTGTGTCGCGAGCGGGTTGGTGGGGTCGGCCGGCGCTCCGGTCCACTCTTTTCTCGTGCAGAACGCAATCACATTGCCAAGCCGTCTCGTCTCGTCTCGGACTACGCGCCTAAGAAGACAAAAAAGAGAAAAGTGTCTGCCGTGTGCGAGCGAGCGAGCATGTGAAATGTGAAGATGTTCTCCTTTGGGAAAAAAGCCCCGAAGAAGTTGCTGTTGCTGTGGATCTGCGGACTGCTTTGGGGCTCGCTCCCGATCGATCGAGCGTCGGCAGGTAGGTGCTACTTTGCAACTTTTCGACACAAATGACGATCGAACGAACGAACGAACGAACAAACAAACAAACTTCTCCTAAAGCTGCGCGTGTGCTTTGTAAAGCCACTTTTGGCAGCCAGGCAGGCGACCACGACCAGTAAAAGTGTTGTTAGCTGTTGCTAGCTGTTACTTCCGATTGCTGTCACTCCAATGCCGTGATTTGTCATCATGTCCGCGTCTCGACCATATTACATTAGGGACAGCTACACATGAGCATGAGTGTCTGTTGGCATCCAATGCAAAAGGTGCAACAATAAAAATGCGCTCTTTTTCACCTTGATAACGCAGTGGGCGTTGCAGCCCAATGGAATACGCGCGCGTGTGCAGATGATCTATTCAACGTATTTTGAATCGAGAATTAGAATCCCCCAAAGATTGAAGGAAGTGGACTCTTTCTTTATGTTGTTGACTTTCATTAGCCTCATAGCATACCAAAGTCATTTTGCACTCACTGTCTCAGTATAAAATCATGCTAATGTACTTTCTAGATTTCGTTGAAGCTCATTCAGAAGAGTCTGGTGATGACAAGAACACACAAGCGACCACAGGCTCTTTTCAAGACGAAGGGCTCAGGCTGCGCGCGCGCGCGCGCACGCATGTGTTCTTTTGATGGCTATAGACATTGTTTACACTCGTATGCCTTTTCATTAGCCTGGTGTGCTTGATTTCATCCCCCCCGTGTAGGGCTGTGCCAGTGGGCATAATCAGGAATCATTTCACTCTGACTCACTCCATCATGCATTGAAAATATCAGCAGCCGTGGACTCGGTGTGTTTTGTGACAATAGCGCTCAAGCGACTCGCCATGTGTCCGATGTCTGTATTTTGCGGTCGGTATCGGCAGCATCCGCTAGTATAGGATAAGTGTCCAAAATGGTCTCCCAATGGTACGAGCATTCCGTTAGCGGCATCCGTGATGAGCGGAGTCTTCCCTAAGAGGCCGCCGTGTAGGGCTTTGACAAACAAAAAGAGACACTTGAGTCAAGTTGCATTTGTTGGCTAAACTTTGGCACACAAGCAGTGACAAGCTCTGGTCTTGACTCTCTAATTAACAATAAAGACTGACTGGCTTGGCTGTGCGCTCAAGTGACAGAACATGCTTCCTTGGACTCGTAGCTCTCGCACCTCTCCTCTCTCATTGCGGCTGTTCCCAAAATGTCCACCCAGCCGTGTTTGTTTGGAGAATTTCTGCCACAAAACGGCTTCTCTGTGTCTTTGTTTGGAAGAATGCAGCTCTGCACAGCCAAGTGCATTTTGAGGGGAGACCGGTGCTTTTAAGCGAAGCTAAACTAAGCTAAGCTAACATGACAGTCGGTCTGACATCATCGTGAATCCCACCCAGAGTGCATGTTCATCCTTGTCACGACAGTAAAGGGCAAAAGTGTCACTGTCTTATTTGAAATGGTCTCCACTGAGAGGGGGCAACGAAATCAAAGCAAACAGTTCTCAATTTGCCTTCAATGATCTGACTGACTGTCCGACCGACCGACCGACTGGGAGTTTAAATCCGGGACGGTCAGGTCATAAGTGCTAATTAAACGTCACCACCACAAATAGGAACAAGGCAGAAGAAACTGCAACGGAGCCAGTGGAGCAAACAGACCAAGGCTGAACGATCGAACCAACAAATTGTTAACTTTCATAGCTACTCGTTATGGATTTTTTTTCTCTATTGTGAAGACTCAAATAGTCACACTGGTCACATGCGTTAAAGGTCCTAGCCTCATTGACTGCGGATGAGTGAATAGCATCATTGCCGTAGGCTCAATTAACACGCTTGATTGCGTTGGTTCGCCTGGAGAGACAAAAGAGGCTGGCAAGGAAACCAGCGAGAAGAAGCAGATGGATCTGTGCGGCTGTGGGAACCTTTTATGTTCAGCTTGAAGGATGGGTCCAAACTTGCCCACCTCTGTTTCTTCACTGGCATTCAAATCAAATCTTTGCTAAATTCACACGGCCTGCTGAAATTGAAAAGCCGCTTTTCTTCAAGCCTGTCTGCTATAACTTTTGAAAGGCGCTTTTGTGACTGTGCTGCTGCTGCTGCTGTTGTTGTGGTTGAGTGTAAATATTTTGGGACAGCCGGTCCATGCGCCGTAAAGCAAAATGATCATGTTCGCTGTCAGCAGGCTTTCCTTTGGTGCATGTAAAGCGACTCTGCATAATGTTAAATGTTTTCAGGCAAAAGCTTGCTGAAGGTTCAGGAAAGTTTAGGTGAAGGTTACTTTAAGAGCCTCTGGAAAGAAATGTAATGCGTTGTCAAGTGTGTGTGTGTGTGTGTGTGTGTGTGTGTGTGTGTGTGTGTGTGTGTGTGTGTGTGTGTGTGTGTGTGTGTGTGTGTGTGTGTGTGTGTGTGTGTGTGTGTGTGTGCGTGTGTGTGTGTCTGTGTGCGTGCGTGCGTGGACGCTACCCTGGTAAGAACAAGCAGAATGCTAATTAGCCGGGTGCTTTTCTAGCTAAATGTCAGATGTGTGCTATATTAAGAGCACAATACTTTACTGGCTCTTGTTTTATCTGTATTGTTTTTTTCCTTGCCATTGCTGTACTTTGTTGTCAAAACTGCAAAAAGGTGTATATATACATACATATGAATAGTGTATATATATATATATATATATATATATATATATATATATATATATATATATCTTTTTGCAGTTTTTTTTTTTTTTTTTTTTGTCCTTTCTCACAAATGTGCCTCATTGCCCTTTTGGCTATTTTTCTCCAGCGTCCTTTTATGGCGACGGCTTTGTACAGCTGAAGGCTACAGAATCGTCCGACCATAACAGGCTCCGCTTTCGCTTCCGAACTTCCAGTACCGACGGGCTGCTGTTTCTGGCCGGCGGCCAGAGCGTCTACTTTCTGCTGGAGCTCAACGCCGGTCGCCTGCAGGTGGGTACATCCAGCATATGTGCTCAAGCATACATTGCACGCACGCACGCATGGCTCGAAACAAGGGAAGAAAAGTCCCACCGGCAACGTCGCTGAGCGTCCCGAAGCCAGGACTCCGGCTCCCCTGACGGTCGCTCACCCCCTTCTTCCTTCAACAGGCTACCAAATAATTGTGTTCACTGGCACAAGTGAGCAATTGTGAGTCAGGCTCCAGCGTGTCTCGCTGGAAGCCGGCGCTCGCTTAGCGGCCGCTCGACAGCGGCCTTTGACAAGCACGTCATGACAATGATTTTGACAAGGTGACACGATGCGCTCGGGGTACGGCTCAAGGCGGAGAGCTAATGATGCTCTTCCGACGCCACCGTTGTAACGACAGGTGACGTCCTTTAACGCGAGGCCCATAATGCGCTGTGTTCTTTTCCCCAGCTGAAAGTCGACTTGGGATCCGGGGAGCAACTCCTGCGATCCGAGAGAGGCACGCAGCTCAATGACCTGGCCTGGCATTTTGTGGAGGTGGAGCATTCCAAGCGCAATGTCACTCTGACAGTCAACAAGAACTCCCGCACGAGCGCCAAGATTCCCGGGCCCCGTCATGTTCTCCACATTTCCGACGGTATCTACGTAGGAGGCTCCTTTGGCCTGGACAGATTTTACCTCCCCCGAGACCTCGTCGGCTTTCGAGGCTGCGTGGAGGATGCGGTGTTCAACCGGCACGACTTGCTGTCGTCGCTGAGGCCGTATACCGGATTCAAGATGGTCCACGAAGTGTCGCCGGGTTGCAGTCCCCAGTTTTTTGCCACCGAAGAGGACCCGGTTAGCTTCTTTAGCTCCAGGGCCTACGTTTCTCTCCCCCCCTGGTACGGCCAGCAAGAAGCCGTCTTCGAGTGTGTTGCGCGTACTTCGGCCAGAGATGGCCTACTCGTGTACATCTCTGCCAAAGAGGGGGGCTTTGCGGCGCTGGAGCTCCGACAAGGCCAGCTCGCCGCCGCGGTCGGCGGCGGCGGCGGCGGCAAAACGGAGCTTCGTTCCCTTACTTTGATCAATGACAGGAAATGGCACGCTATCAAGATGCGCTTCGATTCTCAGACGCTCCAATTAGCCGTCGATGGGGAAACGGTGAAAAGCACTTTGGGCTCTCGCCCAAAGGGGCTGCACTTCAAAGGCTCCCTTTTCGTCGGCGGCGTCGACGACGGCACCAGGGCGGAAGTCCGAAAGGCCGACTTGACGTCCGTGTCGGGAAAAGCCATGCGCGGAGGTTCCTTCAAAGGCTGCCTGAAGAACATTCAAGTGAACAGAGTCAAGATGGGGCTGGCTCACGCACTCGTCACCAGGGATGTCTCGGTGGGCTGCCAACCCGAGAAAGAACCGGCGCCGTCGACCGGTCCCACGGGCGCACCGGAGTCGCTGTTCTTCTTGGTGACCCCGACGCCGACCCTCGCAAGAGGTTTGGACAGAAGGTACGGCTCGAATTTTGTGCAGCTAAAGCCTCTGATCGTCGACGAAGGCGGCCGAGCGTCTCTGGAAGCCAAGCACATCAAAGTGCTGTTGGATTTCAAGACGCTCGGTATTCGTCAGTCTCAAATCGTATTTGAAATTCGAGAGCGGCCGACGCACGGTCAGATCAGGCTGGATGTCGATGAGGACCGAGCCGAGAACACCTTCGGCATGTTGGACCTTTGGCACCGACGGGTAATGTACATCCACGGAGGTTCCGAAGATCCCGACGACTTCTTCTTGTTTTCCATCGCTTCCAGCAGTCGCAAAGAAGTTCCCCGTTATCTTGGAGCGGACACGTTGTATCGCTTCAACATTACGGTCACAGCCACCAATGACGCTCCGGAGCTGAGTCTCCCCGAAGGCAATCTTTTTGTCTTGTTGGAAAACTCCAAGAAACGTCTGAGCGCAGATGTTCTGAAAGCCACCGACGTCGACAGCGACGCCGCCCATCTCGTTTTTAGCGTGCTGGGGAACCTGAATGCGGACGCGGGCTATTTGGAACTTGACAACGACCCGGGAACGGCGGTGAGCTCCTTCGCTCACTCGGACTTGAGAGAATCGCGGGTGTATTACGTTCACGTAGGTGTTCCCAACTCCCGGATCGTGCTTCGAGTCAGTGACGGGGAGAAGGTCAGCAACACCGTGGTGCTGAGGGTGATGGCTGTCCAACTTGAATTTCAAATTGCCAACAACACGGGTCTGAATGTCAGTCAAGGAGAAACGGCTGCCATCGGTTCGTCGCAACTGTCGGTAGAAACCAACGCCGTGGACCAAGCGCTCGACATCCGTTACGATGTGGTGGAACAACCGCGCTACGGCGCGCTCCAGCGACTTCACTCCAGCGGCGAATGGAGGCCCGCCGACTCCTTCTCCCAGAGGCTTTTGGAAAAAGGCCGCCTGAGGTATGTCAGCACCTACCGCGACATTCAGACGTCCAACGCCAGCGATTCGTTCAAATGTAAAGTCACTGTGGCGGCAAGGGCGAGCGCTGAATTGCTTTTCCCCATCACCGTCAAATGGGCGGCGTACAACTTGGTCAGGAACCGAATGATCAACTTGGATAAAGTCAGGAAAGTAACACTGAACTCGGACTATCTCTTTGCCCAAGCCACGGGTGTCGTCGTCTCTCAGGAGAATCTTTATTTTCGAGTTCTCACCACCCCAAAGAAAGGAAAACTACTTCTCCGCACGACGGTCCTGACAAAGAACTCCACTTTCAGTCAAAGGGACGTCACGGACCTTCACGTGCACTATCAACTCGTCGAGCGGCCTCGCGAGGACACGCGTGACAGGTTCAAGTTCCACCTGTTCTCCAAGCACGCTCAGTCCCAGAACTACGATTTTCAGTTCTCCATCAAAGCCGACGCGAATCATGTTTTCGTCCGAAATACAGGACTGGTTCTTCGAGAGGGCCAAAGTAAGCTGATCACAGAAAAGGAGCTGTTTGCAGAAACCTTACTTACGCAGGAGATGCACTACACGGTGACAAGTAGTCCCAAACACGGAAGGCTGGCTCGCACCACGCGCGCCGACTCCAGCGATGACAGCGTCCTCACCTTCAGCAATCGGGATCTCTCGGACCAACGCCTGGTGTACGTTCACGACGACAGCGAAACCAGCCACGACCACTTCACCTTCATCGTTTCCACCGCCCAGGGTTTCAAATCGTTCGTCGCCGATGAGGAAATTGGCTCCAAGGAAGGAACGTTCAACATATCCGTTCAACTCGTCAACGATCAAAAACCGCTACGGCTCATCGATCGAGTTTTCCACGTGGTGAGAGAAGGACAGAGGCTGCTCACCCTCGACGATTTACGTTACCACGATCCCGATTCGGATTTCGACGACGGCCAGTTGATTTATACCCGTCGCGGAATTCCCGTGGGAGATTTGGTGCTGGCCAACGACACCGCTCGTCCCCTGTTTGAATTCCGACAAAAGGATTTAGGCGACAAGAAAGTGTTGTTCGTTCATAAAGGCGCAAGCCTCGGCAGGTTTGTGCTCTTTGTCTCGGACGGCAAGAACTTTGTATCCGGTCTTTTAGACGTCAGTGCGCAGGAGCCTTTCCTGAAAGTTGTCAACAACACCGGCCTGCTGGTACAGAAGGGACACTCGGCCACGTTGTCCACCGCTAATTTCAGCACGGCGTCGAATCTGGACATTCGCCATGACGGAGAAGTGGCCTTGGAGTTGAACGCCACGCCTCGGCACGGACGACTCTACCGAGAAGAAGTAGCGGCCGAGTCCTTCACGCTGTCGGACCTCAAGAGCGGATTCATCTCTTATCGACACGATGATAGCAAACATCTGGCAGATCATTTCAACTTGACCATAAGGGTGAAGGACGTGCGGCTGGCGGTGAGGATCGACGTCAAGGTTTACCTGGAAAGTCATCGGAGGCCGCCCAAGTTGCAGCATCGCAAACAGTTACTGGTCGAGGAGGGAGAATCGGTCAAGATTGACCAGACTGAACTCCAGGTGAGTGAGAGAGCGAGCGAGCGAGCGCCGCACACGTTTTAGTTGTCTCGAAAATGTAACCGCAGGCGTCGTTTCCGACTGACGCGCACGCAGGTCACGCACGAGGACAACGTGCCGTCCGAGATCGTCTTCACCGTCAAGACGGGTCCCCGCTACGGCTTCCTGCGACATTCTGCCGAAGCGGACCCACGTCGCGTCGGAAGCCGGGACTCTCCCGTCCGGACGTTCACTCAAGAGGACGTCAACGGCGGAAAGGTCCGGTACGTGCAGGTGGAGCCCAATAAAGTCAACGACACCTTTGTGCTGGAGGCCACCAACGGCGTCAGCCGCGTCGCTGACATTAGCATGTGGGTGGATATCGTACCCCGCCTCATCCCGCTCGGGGTCTCCAATTTCACTGTGGAAGAGGGCGGCTACAAGGCCCTGAGCAATCAACAACTGCAAGTCGACAACGGACACTTTGCCGGAAGCAACCTCTTGTTTCACCTGAGCGAGCCCCCGCGTCACGGCCACGTCGAGCACTCCCGCCAGCCCGGCGTGCCCCTGACGGCGTTCAGCAGGAGGCAGGTACGATGCGAGCGAGCGAGCGCTGACAACTTGTATTCATTTCAACGCGCCCGCTAATCTCTTCGAGGAGTCGTCGTACGAGCAAGCTAATGGTTTCCAAACGTTGACCAGGTGGAGCATGAATTCATCTACTACGTCCACGACGGCAGCGAAACGTCAGCAGACAATTTCACGGTGGTCGCCAACGACACGGGCCAGGGGAAGCGGAGCGAGGCTCGCACGCTCTTCGTCCGAGTCACGGCCGTCAACGACGAGCCCCCCGTTATCACCGCCAACAGGGTCCTCAGGGTGAGTGAGGCGGTGAGTGAGTGAGAGAGGCAGTGAGTGAGGCGGTGAGTGAGTGAGAGAGGCAGTGAGTGAGTGAGTGAGTGAGTGAGGCGGTGAGTGAGTGAGAGAGGCAGTGAGTGAGAGAGGCAGTGAGAGAGTGAGAGAGGCAGTGAGTGAGTGTGCTGCACTGCTGCTTTGATTTTCAACGCTACGTCTAGCACGGACGGCTCTTCTTGATGCATACTTGTTCATGGCTCTTTTTCTATATGGGCATACATAGAAGTGATGATGGATCATTGCATTTTGTTGGACATTCTCAACAGATGTGCGCAACACTTTGCTGTCCACAAGGGGGCTCTGTTGGACGTCAGATGTTTGGGCAATGGAAACAAACTATTTGAAACAATCAGGAGCTTTCCTTTCAGCCGGCTGGCTGGCTGGCTGCTGCTGCTGCGAATTGAGAAAGAACCCACAGTTTAATCACTGGCGCTAAGCCTGTCATTTCATCTCCCCAAATCACAAGGATCTGGGAGAAGACGAAGAAAAAAATTCCACTTAGAATGACAAGATGAGTCTTCACCTTTATTTGGAGCGAGGTGACAACCATTCCGTGCCCCTCGTAAAGTCCAACGAGACCTAACCGACACTGGCAACAACAAAGGCAAAGGACTGTACTGTCTGTCCTCGTCTGGATCTTCAGCGCAGCGCAGCGCACAACTGCCTTTGGGAATGACGACCTGCGTTACGCAAGAGCTGCTCTGGCGCAGCGCCGTCGACGCTCAGCACGAGGGAATCAAAGTTGCTGGACTGGTGGCCAGCCAATCACAGGGCAAGAAAAGCACGTCAATGAAATTAGGAGGTGCAATTTGACATTTTGACGTTGAAAAGAGAGTGGGAGGGCAGATTGAAATGGTTTCAGTCATTCTTTTTTTTTTCCCCAATCAAATCAAGCTATACTTGATTGTAAATGCCTCACCATCGAAAATGTCACTCATGCTGTCCTTTCGTGCTTCATCCGGAAAACTTTTTTTTTTTTTTTTAATACACACACACACACGTCAGTTCTGCTCCATCGGATGATGTGCAATGGAAAACGGCTAAAGGAGATAAAAGAGCAGTATGAGAAAATAGCCTTGGAGCTGCCCTATCGCAGCTCGCGTCCATCCACTGTGTGTCATTTGGAAGTAAAGGGCACACGCACACACACGCACACGCACACAGCTGCCTCCCTCCACTGGCCTTCAGCTGCGTAACAGTCTCCTCCGTGTTATCGCAGCAGTTTTTTTGTGCTACTTCGCATTCTTCCTTTTCTGTCATTGAATCTTACTTCATGGTCAAAATGGGTTAAGTGCTTTTTTGAAACGAATTTACTCTTCAAAGGTGCAATTAATTGATTAACACTTTTAGTCTGGCTCTTGCCTTTTTTTTTTTTTTTTTTTTGTCTATGTCCAGGTTTGGGAGTCGTCAGTGACAGAGATCAGCCTGGAGGACTTGAGGGCGCAGGACCTGGACACCCCCCCGGAGGAGCTCCGCTTCACGGTGACCCCAGCCAGCAACGGCCACCTGGCGCTAAAGAGTGCCCCCACCACAGCCGTGCTCAACTTCACTCAGGCCCACATCGACCAGGGACACTTGCTCTTTGTGCATAAAGGTAGAAAGTCCTTTGGGAAGTAACGGTTTCTTTTGCATCCGCTAGGAGGCGCTGCGCTGTAGACGTCAACACAACTTGTGCAGTTGAAACCAAATTGGTTTCAGTTCAAATGTAGGCTTGTTGAGTTAAGTTCCAATATGTGTATCACTTGTAATAGTGCAATTGGGGGGGGGGAAAAATTGCACACGTTTCATGTAGCTGTCATGAGCCATCCAATTGTTCATGGAATGCGTTTCTTTTCTTTCTTTCAGGTCCCATGTCTGGTGGGTTGAACTTCCAAGTCAACGACGGCGTGCATTTTACTCCCCGGCAGATCTTTAGCATCACCGCGAGATCCTTGGTCCTCAATTTGGCGCAAAATCGCCCCCTAAAGGTCTTTCCAGGTAAATCCAACCATGACGTAAGCCGCCGCCGCCGCCGCTAATAATTAGCGGCTAATTGTTCTGGATGACGCAATGCCTTTCGTAACCAAGAGAAAACAATTTTCAAGTACTTGGACTCAATTTTTCATCAATCATTTTTCACCAACTGATGTGAGGTCAAAGCCCAAGTCATCAGAGTTGCCGTTCATGATGTTTTATGGTAGCGAGCTCTGCTATTTTTATACACTTGAGCTCAAAGTAGGCTGCTGCAAGCTTTTCTGGGATTTCCAGCCGTCTGGATTGCGAGGAAAAGGAGATTACGAGGGGAGCAACCGTAGGTTCCAGAGTATTTGAAGAGCTCGTCTTGTCTGAGGAAGCAGGCTGTTTTGGGTTTTTTTTGCAAACGACAATTAAAGATGCCTCGAGGGGTGCAATGATTCACTGTCACGGTGCAAAGTGATGAGTGCCTTTTCATCTTTGCCAATGCCTTGGCTCTTTGCTAAATGCTTGCATTGCGCCTCACATTGGCGGTCGGGCGTGGAATGGCTTCACAATGTTTCCGACAAAGACCAGGACACGGCGACTCCAAAACGTTGTCATCGATCAAGTGTACGTGTTGATTCACTCTTAGAAAGACAAAGGGCTTGTGGTGGAGATTCGGACGCACCTAAAAAGCTTTCGTTCCAGCTCGTGACAAAAACTAAGCGGTAGTTTTCCTTTGTGCAGGATCTTGGAGGGCAATTTCAAATGAGGAATTGCAAGTGGTAACCAACGATGTCAGCGATACCTCCAAGCGCACCGTTACGTTCGACGTCATCCGACATCCCACACTGGGGCGCCTGGTGAGGAAGCAGGCGGATAATTCCTCCGTTGACATTTCCACCTTCACGCAAGATATGGTTAGCCAGCAGGAGATGATTTCAATGACCGTGGGCTCCGGAGCCAGACCCGTTCCGACGTCGCCACGCCTTTGTTCTTTGTGCGTCAGGTGGATCGGAAAGAGGTCCTGTACGTCCAAAGCGCCATCGAGTCGGTGGGTTGGGAAGCCGCGGACTCGCTGACGTTCTCCGTGAGCTCACCGCCTTCGTCTCTGGAGAGCGTGACCTTCCAGATCCACATCTCCTATGAGAACCGACGACCCGATGGCAACACGGTCCTTCTGGCCAACACGGGTAAGTAACCGCGAGAGTTGATGGTGAAGACGCAACGCGGCCAATGTTCAAACGGTACTTTTCCTTATGTCAGGTGCTGAAGTCGCAGAAGGAGGGAGCGTCATTATTGACAAGTCCAAGCTGGACGCCACCAACCTGCTGTCCAAGCTGCCGACGCCCGAGCGAAGCGCCCACCAAGTGTGGTTCCAGGTGACCTCGTTGCCGCAGCACGGCGTGCTCGTGGTGGGCGAGAGAAACCTCACCAAAGAGAAACCCAACTTCTCTCAATTCATCGTCGACAAATACGGCATCACGTACGCGCACGACGACTCCGAGAGCAGGCGCGATGCCTTCGCCTTCAGCGCCTGGGTCAACCCGAAAGGCCAAACGCCTCAAAGGCCTTTCCGTGACACGGACGTGGTGGAGGAGTCTTTCCGCATTACCGTCTCTGCCGTCAACGATCAGCCACCCGTGTTGAAGACCCGAGCGCCCGGTCTGACCGCGGTGCAAGGAGACGCGGTCGCCATTAAGCCGGAGAACCTCAGCGTTGAAGATTTGGACAACCCCCCCGATGAGATCGCCTTCTCTGTGGTTAGCCAACCCAATAACGGATACCTCGCTCTTGGCGGAAGCTTAAACCAATCGATCGAAACCTTCACCCAAGCCCAGATCAACGACGGACGTGTTTATTTTGTCCATGACGGTAGCCCCGCTTCAGGGGTCTTTTACTTCAGCGTGACGGACGGCCACCATAAGCCCATTTACAAACTCTTCAACCTGGACGTGACAAACATCACCATCTCTCTAGTCAACCATACGGGCTTGACACTCCAGCAAGGTGGCGCTGTGGTTTTTCTCAACGGAGACAACCTCGGCGCCAAGACCAACGGCAGGAACGCCACCATTCGCTACCGGCTTTCCAGACCGCCAAAGTTTGGCAAACTTCTGCTGGGCACCCGGGAGGTGTCCGACTTTGATCAGGAAGACGTACAGGCGGGACGGCTGGCTTACCGCATGAGCGATCTTTCGTCCGCCCAAGATAGCTTTGAGTTCACAGCCTTCACCTCTGAGGCCAACCTGAGCGCGCAAGTGCTAAACGTCACCGTGGCTCCTCTGATCCGGGTTGGCCCAAGGGTGAAGGCTCCCAGCGGGAGTGTCCTCAAACTGACCCCGGCCTACCTGGATGCTTCCAAACTGGCTGAAATGTGTCGCTGCGACCCGGTCTTTGAAATCCTCTCACAGCCCAATCACGGCAAAGTGGTTCGGCCAAAGACTCAAAAGTGGCGGCAATCGGAAGCGCTGGAGTCTTTCACCTTCCGGGACGTTACGCAAGAGAAAGTGGCCCTGGAAGTCAACGCCAACATGAGCGGAGTTCAACAAGTCAACGACTCTGTGGGCTTTTTACTAAAAGCTGATAACGTCCAACCCGCCAAAGGGGACTTCCATTTCACCGTGGTGCCGTCGGACGCTCCGACCACCGAAAATCCCGCTGCTGTGACCTCATCATCTCATTCTCGGACAACAATCCAGACTCCGAGAAAGGCGGCGACTTCCACAGCGGTCGTCGACACCCGGCAGTCGAGCAAAAAGCAACAAAGGTTCAAAGGACGCGAGCGCTGGGGGAAGGGAACCAGCATTTTCAGCACAACTCTGGGGAAGCCGACCACAGGGACGGATCATTTTCCATCCTTCATGAACACGTCCTACCCGCAGAAAAGCTCCGGTCCTCTTCTGGTCGTCTTGCCTCTGCTCGCTCTGCTTCTGCTGGTGATCATTTTGGTGGTGCTGGTTGTTTTTCTTCGCCACCACCACCACCGACGACGGGAGCGCGGGACCGACGTGCCGAAGGAGCCGCCGCCGCCGCCGGGCCCGTCATACCAGAGCCAGAGGAGCGCCGCCGTCCCTACGGTCACCGTCACCCCATTAAGCCCCGCCGCCGGCACGGGTAGCCCCGCTCTCAGTCACCTACTGGTACGCAACCAGCGGCGGTACAATCGTGACACGGTCGAGGCCAACATTCTTGTAAGCTCTTGGAGTCGTGATTCTTCCACCGCGCTGTCGCAAACGATCCAGACTGCCACTCCTTCGCTTCAGAGGAATCAGTATTGGGTTTGACTTGTTGTCTTGGGGAAATGAATCTTCAAGCGCAGCAAAGGGATTTAGACCAACTGGGTTTTTTTTTTTTATTAACAGATATCGCTCAAGACCTTTTGTACATATTAAGTCAAGGTAGCGACACTGATTTTCATTCAACTCTGTAAGATTCTGTTCAAAAGATCATACGGAAAACTTTTCAGATAGATGTAGCTAAAAATGGCCGTCATGTATCTCACATTAAGATGGGACGAGAAGACGTAACCATTGTGCCATCAAAGAGGCGCGGTCACAGAAATGCAGAAAAACCATCTAATTGGGTCAAGTCCATCCTGCTACCGCCGCCGCAACTGTGAAGACCACCAGAGGGTGCTGTTGTTAAACGTTACATACGGAGTGACACCACTGTAATGACTGATGTAAATTTAAATGTAAAAAAAACAACAACAACTGTCAAATAATTCAACGTAGGATACAACTTTTGATGACTGGACAATGAAAATTTCTGCCATTGATACTGCCCAAGCATTTCACCACATGCTTTTCTAAATAGATGACTGATTCGATTTCCCCCCCCCCCCTAAACTCAGGTTTATATATCTTACTCATTTGTTTATTTGTATGTGTTGCAAGTTGGCTGCTCTGGAATGCAATGTTTATAAGTCCAATCACTGATTAGAAACTGTTTATTTAAACGAATACATACATTTTACTGCCTAATGTTAGTACTACGAGCATGTGTAAACAACAAATTGCTGTTTTTCAAGTTAACAGTGTATAGTGCTGTTTTTTTGTGATACGAATGCTACATTAACATTTGTTGCCATCACTTAAGCAGGGAAAAAAATGACTGAAATCTTTCTTTGTATTTATGATATGGAATGTTTAAAAAAAACAAGTAGCAACTGGTGATACATTATTTGATCAGGATCCAATGTACATGATTCAAATCTCTAAATGATGTAACCTACATGATGTAGCAGCATGCCATATTTTATTCATCACACATTTTTATTGAACCACTTTGAATTATTGTATGGTCTCCCCAACAGGCTTAAAAGTTTCCTTGAATTCTTCTTCGGAAGGTTTTAGGCTCACGCTCAGAACAAGAAGTACTATTTGATATCCTTTGTACTCAAATGACATTACAACTAAATTCATGACTACGTATTATTACTATTCTTATCTAAGACCGTTTAATGATGCCTGCCCCTTTTCAACTTGATGGCACCTGCTCAGCACTACTCGCTATGAGCTTGGCTTGGTCTTAGCGCTGGATACAGTTTGATACCTCACACTCTTGACTTTGCTTTGGTGGTGGTGAAGTGGGACAAACAGCAACATGTATGGAGGTGAGAGCGTGCGTGCGTGCGTGCGTGCGTGCCTGCGTGCGTGCGTGCGTGCGTGCGTGCGTGCACGGAGCAAGCCCCAATGTTCTGTCCATGTAATATGTTTGAGGCAGTCCAACGAAATCCCGGACGATTTTTGTAACGAGACAACGATTCTATTTGTTGTCTCTCCAAAGCGTCAGTGTCGGTGAGTAAGGTCTCGCTACACTTTCCGCTTGCGAGCTGATTGGCTGAGCCTTAATGGGCGTGGTTTGCATCCTTCGCCCGAGCAGCTCGGTTCGGCTCGGCTCAGCTCGGCCTCTTTTTTTTTTTTTTCTCTCTCTCTCTTCTTCCTCCTGCCTCTTGCTGCTTGTGAGCGCGTGTGTCAGCCGAGCGAGGCGCATCGCATCGCATCGCAACGCATCGCATCGCATCTCAACATGACGGCCAGCATCCGATACAAAAGCCGGATTCCGGTCAAGACGGGTGAGCCAGCCTCATTTGTCGCTTATTGTCGTCTCGTTTGGAAGCCGTTTGATTCAATCGAAGCGCTTGGTTTGGTTGTGTGTGTCCTTGCACCTGCTCCTCCTGCTCCTCCTGTTTCATCCTCGAATCCTTCGTGTTGATCGTGGCCCACAGAGGAAACGGCCGAGGTAAGATGTCTTTTTTTCCATTCCATTCTTTCGATGGAATTTAATCTCTGTTTTTGAGAATCATTTTCATTATGAATGCATTGTGAAGGATGCTAGAGGAGGAGGGAGGGAGGGAGGGAGGGAGCGAGAGACCGAGGGGGCACTGTGCTGGTAGATTCGATTTCATTTTTAGAAGTGGAGCAGCATCCATTATGGCCAGCCATAGCCATCCTCTCCTCCTTCAGCCATTATCATTTACCCTACATCCATTTTGAAAAGAAAGCTGAAAGCTATATGGCCTTCAGGACCCCCATCCCCCTCATCTCACCTCTGCTCCCCCCCCCCCCCCCCCCCTCCCACACACACACACTCCCCCATGTTTGCATGTGCTGGGTCCTGAATGGCTGATCATGCATTCATAATATGCCTTTATTCGGTTGCACTGTGAGCCCAAGAGTGGCACATTTGTAACAGGGTGTATTCATTGTCAAAATGGGTCAAGTAAAAAAAAAAAAATGATATAATTGCATTGTCAATGATGTTGGATAGTTGTGGTATATTATTCATCCTTTTAATTTTTAGTATTTCATTTTGTGTTTTGTGTCATTATATCCCTCATTCTGTATTATGTTTTTATTTCTTATTTCATACTTGACATTTTTTTATTTTACAGTTTGTATTTTTAATGATTTATTTTTGTGCTTTATTTTATTTAAAATTGGATGGATGGACGGACGGACGGACGGGCGAATTGACTGATGGACTGATGGACGGGCTGACGGACTGATGGACTGAAGGACGGACGGACGGATGGATGGATCACGAGTCACAATTGAGGCTAATGTGATGTTAGTGCATTGAGCTCATGTGACTCGCAAAGATCCTCAACTTTTTGCATCACAAATGGTATCAAAGATGTCATTTTCTAATATTGCCATTGAATGAAATAATATTGAAAGTTCAAACCAATGTAATTTCTTGAAAACATAAATTTGACGTTCCCAGATATCAATTTTATTATTGTAGTTTGCAGTGCTATACTTCTGTATCTTTTTCCTGAAACAAGTGTGACTTTGCTTCGTGAAGCTGCTGTGTGTACAGATGATCACGAGATTATGGGGGTGGACGGACGGCTAAGAAGGGTGATGTAAGGCCACAATGCTATTAAGCCTTTAATGACCCTCTCACAGTGGCAATTTACTCCAATCCGCCCTCATTTAAATACTCAAAAATGGGGATTTCTAAAACATCTGATAAGCTATTATATTTAGGGGGAAAAAATCATTATTGGATTATACATATCCATATATATATATATATATATATATGAATGCACTTTGTGGATTGGAATCATGTGCCTTATAGGCGGGCATCTCCACTACCTTAAGGTACCACTTGTTCTTGCCTTCCAAACACCACAAGCCACATCCACAATGTGCACTCTCATGTGTAGGTCATGTGACCAGAGGGGTTTGCAATGATGTGAAAATGGGACATATCACAGTAATGCCATATGTGCGGGCGGGCATGGTGATTAGTGCACCCGAGTGCAAGGTGACTTTCCCATTGCAATCTCCATAGCAAAAGGTCTTCTTGATGCTTCTTCACTATCTTTAAAGCCCAGGTGTGAGTTCCCATCCAGTTGTTTGTTGGCTTCTGCTTAGTCTTCGGATTGAATGATGACCTCCTGTAAGGCCTTTCCTGGCAGATAGGCCGGCCGGACAGACACATTTTCTCTCTCTCTCACACAAACTCACTTGGAGCAAACCCGGTTCATACACAAATCATTTTGCAGTCACATGCTATCAGCTCACACACACACAAGCTGATGACTTTTGCTGGAAAACTGGGATTAGGATGACGGCTACAAGCATTAAACTCCCGCTTTTTGCGCTAACGTGTTGCCAGGCAACAGGGGGGGGGGGGGGGGGGGGGGTTTCTGACCATGTTAAGTATTGCGGTGAGCCGTCCACAAGCTTGTGCGTGGGTTACTGGGCTCATTGGTTGGATTGGATTTTGATGTTGGACTACTCAAGTGGGCTTTTGAAGAGATGTGTGTGTGTGTGTGTGTGTGTGTGTGTGTGTGTGTGTGTGTGTGTGTGTGTGTGTGTGTGTGCGTGTGTGCGCGTGTGTGCGTGTGTGCGCGTGTGCGTGTGCGTGTGCGTGTGTGACAGCTGGCCTCTGAGACAAAGGCGCTTGAGGCTTTGTCTGCTGTGCTGTGCTGTGCATCTGCTTTTTTTTTTTTAATGAAGACAAAATATACACGAGCGCACATGTTACACTCCCTCCACCATCACCTAAACCAGAAATAATTCAAGCAACAAGGAACACAATTAACTTGTGCTGATTGAACTGTTTGAACTATTTTGGTTATAATGTGTGTGAGTCAACTATCGACCACGAGATGGCAGCACACTTATTTAGTTTTGAGAACGTTTGAAAAGTCACTCAACAGGACGTCGTGTATTTCTTCTGCACAACCTAATTATTGATAAATGGTTGGTGGAAATGGAAAAAAAAACAATGACAACTTTTGTCCAACATCTCCATGTGGCGTGTGCAACTCATTGGACTTAACAGGGTGCGCCTGCCTAGCTGCTACTTGCATGGTGGGAAAGAAAAAGATTGAGCTCATTTCTTCCAAGACGCTGCCCACATGATCTGTGCCACGGACACGCCACGGACACGCCCCCCCCCCCCCCCCCCCCCCCCCCCCCACACACACACACACACGCATGCCCACGACTCTGTCACATCTGGAAAAAATCGCCTGCAACTCTCGTTGCCGCAAAAAGCAGCTCCTCTATCCATAGATTGAAAACAGTGCTTTAGCCTCAAATTGAATGTGTTTTGTTCGAATGATAACGGGAGCTGCTTGGCTGGCTGGTGCTAAAGCTAAGCGAGCTATTTCAGATGAAATTGCGACACCGATGAGCATGTGGCCGGACGGACTGACGGACGGACTGACGGACGGACGGACTGACTGACTGACTGACAGGTTGGCTTTCCTTATAGCTTAATCATTGTTGTGAGTGCAGGTCCACACTTGCCGTTTTAGTGGCTTCACGTGTTGTTTCTACGAGGGCCTCTTTGCCCCGCTTCCTGCTCAGACAGGCTCTGCGTGCGTGCGTGCGTGCGTCTCTCTCGCTGGAGCTCAGTAAAGCGGAGACTCTTTCTCAAATGAATGAATTTCTATGAGGCCTTCCTTTCTTCGACTGGTTTCCTCCCACCCACCCAGCCAGCCAGCCAGCCAGCCACCAATTGGCCCCGCTTCGCCTGGCTTTCCGATTTCTTCGGCTCGGCTCGGCTCTGCTCGACGCGGCGAGATGTGAATTCCTGCGTACCTGTCTGAACAAGGGCGGACGCCGCGGCGGCAGGCGGGCAAGGAAAAAACGTTGCTTTTGTAGCTGTGCGTGTGTTGAAGCGTTCCGTCTGTTCTGTCCCGATCCCGTTGGATTCTTCTTTGACTGGGTGGGCACTTGTAGCATGGATGCCATCATGCTACAGGAGAAACTCGTGGAACGACTCCTGTGCCCGCGTGTGAGAACGGCTAGACAGAAGGTAACATGGAATATACTGTATTGGGAGGCGTTTTGGTTGGAAACGATTTGAAGTAAGCACTCGCAGCGGAAATTTGTATGGAACAGTACTGGTACGGCGCCATTTTTGGACCCCTTCTTATTATTTTTTCAAATTCTTATTGTTACTATGCAGTATTCTTTTATTTGGCAGAAGTGGGGGGGGGGGGGTCTCAAGTCACGTGACTTGGAGTCGAGTCGACTCAAGTCATATGACTTGGACTTGTGTCGACTGACTCGCTGATTTTGATTTGCGACAAAAAGTGAAAAGACTTCACTTCCGCTTGAACCCGTGACAAGTTGTTCTGTGCACATGTCAAAGGCAATTTGTTCGTATAAAGTGAAAACTGACTTTTTTTTTTTTTTTTTTTTTTTTATGTCGGCCGGCCACGCCACAAATCTGGTAACTTTGGCATAACGGTCAGTTGTGTAGCCGGCCGGCAAAATGTCAACATTCATTCCATTATTGACACCATTTTTTAGACTGCCGCCCCTTTGTTTGTGTAACTGGTTTGGCCATAACAAAGCTAAGTATGGGCAAAACAATACGCAAATCATTCGTAGCGGTTACTGTAGATGGGGAAAAACAAGGAGTTATTTGTATTGGCTGGGAATGGAACCCGGCTCAACTGCTTGAGAGGCAGCTATGCTGACCACCGTTCCACCAATGCTTTGTGTGGGGCTTTTTTCACTACAGCACCCTCTGCTGGACTTGCAGCACCCCTTGTCAATTCCAAAGTGACAGATCGGCCGGCCGGCCGGCCGGCTGGCCACCAGAATGTCGCCTATGCTATGCTATGCTATGCTTTGTGATTTCATTCAATGACTTTCCATTTTGCGTTAGCGCCTTCCTTCCTTCCCTCCCTCCCTCATCAGTGGACGTTTTGTGTTCTCTCTAAAAACGCCAGCTGTGTGTTTGCACAGTCAGTCGTGAGTTTTTTTGGGGTTCTGGTCAATGTGGCGTCTGTGCGCGTGTGAACGTCCTCGACTGTCATGCAGCCAACCTCCCTCCGTCTGAGCGTGTATTTAGATCTCGGCGCCAAAAGTGATGTGGCGATGTTTTGCCGCAGTGTGCAGGAGAGAACAGCCTTTGCTTCTTTCCATCCAGTCATGGCCGATGGCCTCTCCAAAGTCACTCTTGCTTCATTTTTTCCCAATGACGGCAGAGGGCTGGCTAGCTGGATAAAGTGTATGTCGGTCGGTCGGTCGGTCGGTCGGTTCTCCGCTTGCCACCAGATTTGATGAACGTACTGTAAACTCGGAGAAGCACTTCCAGTCAGCTTTCTATTGTGGAGCGCGAGCCGCTCGACGCTTTGAACTGTTAAATAGAGTGGCGAGAAATCTAGCGCAGTACGGTGGGTGAGCTGTTTGCTCCTCCATCCGTTTGTGAGTGCTTGAAATGCATCAGAACAAGTCCTCTTCTCTTGTCTTCCCTGCTGCTTTCTACCCGTGTACGTGTGTTTTCCAGGAGAAGCAGTATGTGGGCTTTGCCACTCTTCCCAACCAAGTCCACAGGAAGTCGGTGAAGAAAGGCTTTGATTTCACTCTTATGGTGGCAGGTGTGTTTGCTTTCTCTGTCGCTTCTCAAAGGTCAAATGAGAACTGGGGCTGGGGGGGCTTTGTTGGGATCTGATCAGGTGAATCTGGAATGGGCAAGTCCACTCTGGTCAACAGCTTGTTCCTCACTGACCTCTACAAGGACAGGAAGCTGCTGAACGCTGAGGGTGAGTGGCGTCGCGTCGCGTCACCTCACGCGATGCGTTTGCGCCGCTATTTATCTCGCGGGCTTTTTCTGCTCTTCTATTTTTTCATGTGGTCACGGTGACCAGAACGCATCAATCAGACAGTGGAGATCATCAAACACACCGTGGACATCGAGGAGAAAGGAGTCAAGCTGAAGCTCACCATCGTCGACACGCCGGGCTTCGGAGACGCCGTCAACAACAATGAATGGTGAGCTGGCTGCGGGGGGGGGGGGCTTGCTTGGAAGACGCTCGCACTTAATGTGCTGACCTGCATGTGCAGCTGGAAGGCCATCACAGACTACATCGAGCAGCAGTTTGAGCAGTACTTCCGAGACGAGAGCGGGCTCAATAGGAAGAACATCCAGGACAACAGGGTCCACTGCTGCCTCTACTTCATCCCTCCCTTTGGTCATGGGTAATAACATATACTACATGCCCACACACCAGAGGTTGGCCATCAAGGTGGACAAGGCCGTCCTTCTCCGACGCGGTTTGGCGCAGTAGTGTATTTGTAAAGCCGCGATGCTTTGAAATATTGTGGTAGCAAACGCGCAGCCAGCCAGCCAGGCAGCCAGCCAGGCAGCCAGCCAGGCAGCCAGCCAGGCAGCCAGCCAGGCAGCCAGCCAGCCAGCCAGCCAGCCAGCCAGCCAGCCAGCCAGCCAGCCAGCCAGCCAGCCAGCCAGCCAGCCAGCCAGCCAGCCAGCCAGCCAGCCCATTGACACACACGTCTGGGCTCAGGTTGCGCCCAGTGGACGTGGAGTTCATGAAAGCTCTGCACGAAAAAGTCAACATCATCCCGCTCATCGCCAAAGCCGACTGCCTCACCCCCAGCGAGATCAAGAAGTTGAAGGACCGAGTGAGTGCCAGCGAGCGAGCGAGCGAGCATTTCTGTCTTCCTGCTGCCACGCACACGTGTACAGTATATACTACGTACACACATATTCTGATAGAAATGTCGCTCGCGTGTGCGCAGATACGAGAAGAAATTGACAAGTTTGCCATCAAAGTCTACCAGTTCCCCGAATGTGACTCGGATGAGGACGAGGAGTTCAAGCAATTGGATAAAGAGCTGAAGGTGTGACTTTCCTTTCCTTTCCTTTCCTTTCCTTTCCTTTCCTTTCCTTTCCTTTCCTTTCCTTTCCTTTCCTTTCCTTTCCTATTCTCTGGAGAGAGAACACAACGCGCTTTTGTCACTATTGCTGATGGCAGGAGTGCACGCCATTCGCCGTGATTGGCAGTAACACGGTGGTGGAAGCTCGAGGCCAGCGAGTGCGAGGGCGACTGTACCCCTGGGGAATCGTGGAAGGTGATGATGTCATCATTGTCAACGTGCTACTTTTCAAAGGCCGATTGAGGAACGTAAAGCGTTTGCTCCGTGCAGTGGAAAACCAATCGCACTGCGACTTTGTGAAGCTGCGGAACATGCTGATCCGCTCGCACATGCACGACCTGAAAGACGTCACCTGCGATGTCCACTATGAGAACTACCGAGCGCAGTGCATACAGGAGATGACCAGGTGAAGTCCGCTCTTAGGGAGCAATTATGATCCAAAAGATGTATGGTGTGAGCGCTCGGCTCACGTATCCTGCGTTACCCTGGTCCAGGTGCATCTTTTGAATTGTGTTGATGTGTGCCCGTCCGCTGGCCGGTGCTTCACCGCTTTCTTCTTCTCCCAGTAAACTGACACAAGATAACCGTATGGAGAGTCCCATCCCCATCCTGCCGCTGGCCACCCCCGATGCGGACACAGAAAAGCTGATTAAAATGAAAGATGAGGAGGTAAGAGGACAAGCTAACGTTTGTCAGCTGCTAGCATGGCAGAATGTTTTCCCAATCAAATCATGTACGGTGTGATGTGATGGGCTTGATTTGCTGCTGAAAGTTTCCTTCTTCCTTGTTCAGCTGAAGAGGATGCAAGAGATGCTGACAAAAATGCAACAGCAGATGCACGACAAAGACTAGCAACACCGATAAGGCCGCATTTGCTTTTGTGCTCGAGTGGCGGCGGCGGCGGCAGCGGCAGTACATTGCCGTTCAGTGTGGGGCTTTGTAAAGTTGCTTCTTGAGTCTAAGTCACCCAAACTATGAGTCCCTACCCCAAGTGTGATTCAACAATAGGACAGGCTCATTGAAATCAGTGCACTTCATTTCTAAACACAGCGCTTAACAGTGCTTTGGGGCTATTTTGTCAGGGCATGACAATGCGTGCCATTTCCATTGGAATGCTCTTTTTTATTCCGTGTGTGTTTGTGTGTGTGTGTGTGTGAAGCCTCTCCTATTGGTCTTTGCACACTTGCTTCCCGTTGATCTCAATTCATCTGATGAGCGATAAGGAATGCATTATTCATAGTGGTTGAGGATCCAGAGTAGATCCTTTTTATTTGTTGTCATTGGTCGGCTGCACTTCTTGTTGACGTTAAGTGTGACCGCGCGCACGTACCACTAATCATGATGATCTGACAGGGTAAGCATGCTGCCGTTACTCGTAGAATCTGCTTGACACTCTCCGCTGCTTCACAGCTGACACGTGTGTCAAAACCTGTTCTGACATTTGTTCTTGCTTTTGTGGAGGAGCAAATACTGCAAAGTTGACACCTTTTTGGGGGGGAAAGTGTGAATTGTGCCAATGAAGATGAGCAGTGTGTGTGTGTGTGTGAATGAACCCCAGTAGAAGGAAAAGTCTATCTTCCTTCTGTCCAACTTGACAAATAATAAATGTGGTTTCTTGCCATTCTGTTCATGGTTGTTCGCTTGTTCAAGCGCCCGTGGGACCATTTTCTCCATCGTTTCTCGCAAGCCATTCTTCCTTACATTGGCATCTGTAATATCTGAAAGGATTTCGCTTTCCATACATTGGCGACCTCCACTATTGATTTCATTTATGATCCTAGGAGAGACAGAAAATATTAGTATTGTATTTAGGTCAGTGGTAAAAGAATTACTCTTGAAAAAAAAAAAAAAACGTTTGTTTTTTTATTATTTTCACTATATTACAAATGTCAGTTGTGCATTTTGCAGTTTTGTTCCAGCCTTATATTTTCATTTTAAGGCATTAGAATAAACAGAAAGTTGCCAACGGTAACCACGATGTGGCTACCGTTGGCGTGTAGTTTTTACACGTCTGACGTGTAAAAAAAAAAAAAAAAAAAAAAAAAACATCGCCGATAAAGAGAATTGGCACATTTTGGTCAGCTCCCGACTGGCCGAGGGCGGCCTGTCAATCACACGCCGCTGTCCCGCAAGAGCGGCTCGATGTCGTCGGCGTGGCCGGGAGGCGTGGCGGGCGGGCCGGCGGCGGGCAGACCCGCGCTGCCGGGCCTGCAGTCCGAGCACGTCCGGATGGCGGCGGCCGGCGCCCGCTCCTCGATGAAGGCGGCCACAATCAGCGCCAGGACCACGGCGCAGGCGCCAAACAGGAAGGGGGGCCCCGGAACGCTGGACTTCTGCAGACGCAGCAAAATCTTTGCATTTGTCAACATCATCTGCCAATCGACCAATTTGGCGACTTGATGGCCATTCGGATTCCTTGATTGGCCGGAGGTATGCGAGCGCTGCGTGTGTCGCACGTCTGGTCCGTGCATGCGTACCTTAATGTGTTGCGCGTCCCGTCCTTCTGCAGTCTGCACGTCGCTGAGCTCCACATTGAAGAGGAAGAAGATGAATCCGTACAGAGCGGGGCCCAAACCGTTGCACAGACCCCGGATGCCTGTGATCATGCCCTGGACCACGCCTGTGCAAACACGCATGTAGGTTACAAACACACACACACACGTATACCTCCCGACCCACGCCACAGAGACCTTGCCGGTCCGGGGCGGCGCTGTGCGAGACCAACGCCGAGACGGCCGGGAAAGTGATGGAGGACATGGCGGCCACCGTGCCCGCCGCCCACATCATCCTGGAAGATGAAAAGGTCTGCCACGGTTACCACGGCGACACTGCAACATGGCGGACCCATTCCCCAAATGACTCACCAGGGCTCTGAGCCAAATGCGTACCAGGCCAGCTGCAGGAGCTGGAAGGTCAGACCCAGCAAAACCGTCTTCTTGTTGCCCAACGTACGCATCAGCACGCCCAGGAGAAGCGTCTTCAACAAACGCACGCACGCACACACACACAGTTTGCCTTTCGACTTCCGCTTCCAACAATGTGAACGGGGACACACCTGCGCAATGATGGACAAGATGCCCACCATGGCGATGAAGGCGGCGATGGCGGCGGGGGAAAAGTCGATGACCTGCAAAGGTGCGTGTTACTCGTGAGAAGCGCACGTCGTCCTCGTGTTTTGTGGAGTAGCGCGTGCGTCTTTGGACCTGTCTGAGGTAGAGGAAGAAGCTGGAGTACTGGCCGGCCTCCGGCAGGTACGACAGGAAGACGGCCACGCAGATGAGCATGACGGTGGAGTCTTTGCCCACGCGGCGCAGCGACTAGACAAAGGACAACGGCAGCTCCCCGTCAAGGTCCCGCAAGGAGAGAGAGAACGCCGCCGCCGCCGCCGCCATGGCTGCCGCCGACTCACGGCAAAGGGGTCCGCCTGCTCCCAGGAGAGCGGGAAGCCCCAGGTGGCCGGCCGCATCTTGTCGGGCAGCGACTCAGGCACCGCCAAGAAGACGAAGGCGATGTCGGCCACCGAGATCACCGTGGCGATCAGGACCACCAGGCTGTCGCCGTAGCGCGCCGAGAGGTAGGCCCCGATGGCGGGGCTCGTCACCAGGCTGGCGGCGAACGTCGCCGACACCTGAGAGCCGGGCGCACGCACGCACGCACGCGTGAGGGTGGGTCCGGGCCCAGGCGGAGGATGCCTTACCAGGCCGTACGCCGTGCTCCTCTGACGCTCGTCGGTGATGTCGGCCACGTAGGCGAAGATGACGGAGAAGGTCACGGCAAAGACTCCCGACACGGCGATCAGGGCAAAGTACCACCTGGGGACACGCAAGGACGACTTTATCACGCCGACGTGGACGGCTTATTTGGAACCGGGCCTGCCTAGTGGGTTTTTTTCCCCACACTTCCAGCAGTACCTGAAGGCACCGATTTCCAATCACCCATTGGAACCTCAGCTGGCCGCTATATAAGCGCAGACAAAGAGCAGCCGTGGCCCCATTTGGTCAAGTCCGGTTTCAAATGGCAACTGGCCAGTCCAAGTGTTTGAGCTGCTCTTTGGCAAGCAGACCTTTCTCTTTGCAGGAGACCTCTTGGCTGCATTTGTTTGTCCAAAATCCACCAAACTGCTAAGTTTGAAATCACTTGTTAGCCAAACCGCTAACTTCTGCTAATACTTAGTGTCGAGGGCTTTGAGTTTGTCATGTATTCAATTGCTAGCATGCTAACATGATCTTATGCTTTGAAGGGGAAAATCTGAAGGTTATGGATGTGAATGTTGCGATGCTAATGCTAGCCTATTGCTTGAGATTGATGGTGCTGCGGTATTTTTGGTCCAGGCAGGCAGGCAGGCAGTGCGGGTGCCTGGCGTTGGGACAGCCGGTCGGTCCACTGTTGAACCTGAGCCCATGATTCGGTAAGAGACTCGGCAGGCCCTTCTCTCCTGCTTCCGCACACGTGGGAAGAACGAGTGACTTTTTGCTGCACCGCTGTGGATGGGCTCTTCTCGTTTCTCTCAATGTAGCTCCTCCAGTTGCATGCTAGCACGTTCCATTCAGGAGCGAGGGGGGGTCCAAATGTTTTGGGGCAATCAAACGATGGGAGACTCCACTAAGCACGACGTTGCAAATTCCAAGCACCCGCTTGCTTTTTGTTCTACTGGCGCCCGCTGCCGCCGCCGCCCGGGGATCAGGCTCCCACATGATGGCCGCGTGAGGATCACGTGACCCTCGGCAGACTGGGCTCGCCGGCCCGGCAAACTCACCGGGGGCTGATCCTCATGAAGGGGATGGGCGCGCACGTGAAGAACACCGTCATCAGGAGGAAACGCTTCCTGCCCCAGACGTCGGACAGGGCGCCGATCACGGGAGCCGACAGGAATGACAGAAAGCCCTGAGATAGGCACAAATACTTGCGTCAACGCACGCACGCACGCACGCACGAGTTCATCTCAGCAAACCGGACCAGCGCTCACTTTAACACCTTGCACCAGTCCGTTCATGAGGAACGTGTGCTGCGGGAAGGTTTCATGAAGAACCTGAAAGCATAAGCGCCAGCAGCAACATCGAGTTACCACCAAAGCCTAGCCTAGCCTCGACGCTGCCACGAGTAGGCGAGTGTCTCACAGTCAGCATGGGCGTGGTCAGCAGTCCCCAGGCAAAGAACTCCAAGAAGATGACAATGACGGCGTGCGTCACCTTGGCTCGGCCTCGCCCGTGCTGCCACCCGAAAAACAAGACAAATCCTTTCACTTCCTCCCCGTTGTTGTGACCCACTTCCCATTGACATCTATCATCTCTCCTGGTTTCCCTTTCGTGCCTTGTAATAGCCGCAAGAGAGGCTCTGGTATATTGTTGCGTGGGACAATTTTTGTTTTTGCTACGAGCAGTCTATGGGCAGTCAGTTCAATGCGCTTCCAACACAAAGAGAATCGTTTAAAACAACCACAGGACCTTCTGCGAGCGACATGCCAACGCACAGAACAAAACGCCGGAAGCGGAAAGCATCAATAGTTGCTATGTTTTCACACAGCGGCCCTGACCACACATAGCAACAACCTGAATAATTGACACTGAATCACTGTTTTGTTTTCTTTGTTTTTAAACCTTCACCTTGCACAACTTCACAATGACGTAAGAAAAAAAAACTTTGCTATGACGTCACCGACGACGGAAAAGACAGGAAGTTGGTCTGTTTACATTGTTGGCGTCCCAAATGTGTCGAAGATGCTCGCAGGTCGCCGTTTGACGCAAACGAGAGAGGAAACCCTCAACTTGATATTTTTTCCTGTAGTCTGCTTGATTCGCCGCCATTGTTGCTGGCGCCCGCCCGCCCGCCCGCCGACATAAAGGTTAGCCGTCGAAATTGAGCTAAAGGGTTTACCGAGCTCCGGACCAGCATGACGTCGATATGGTTCGACTCGTCGGCAGCGACCTTGCCCGCGATCATCTCACATGTTGGAGCATCGCCGCCTCGGGGTGTCCGCGTCTCTTCCAGCGTGTCAGCTCGTCGGAGGTTTGGCTTGGCGTGGCGTGCCGTCCGTCCGTTCCATCAACCAATCGCTGCCCCTACCGACCGAATGCAGCTCGCCGCCGGAAGTGCGGTGCCAGTGGCCCCGCGAGACTCGGCTTGAGCTAATCACGCGTTGAGGCTTAACGCCGACCACGCTAGGAAGAATTACGATCAACTTTCCTTGTGTGACTTAACAACACAAGACGACGTTGATACGATTCGACGCTCTCGCTCCCGCCAGCCTGTCAGACGTTAGCCGTCGCGTCATCACGAGCAACAAAACGAAAGGAAACGAAGGCCAACTCCAACTGGTCTCAGATCAGCCCGTGCTGTTTGTTGCCGGAGCGGCCGGGCACACCGAAATCACCAGAGTCGGGAAAGAAAATAGAATCCATATTTTGAAATTGTCTTTATTTTGTTCTCTTATGATTTTGTAATAAATGGCAACGCCAGTCAGGCGAGCGAAAGCAACATGTTTTGAGGGTGTCCAAAGATACGCCTGTTTTGAAGTTTAGTTGCGAACGTGAAACCGTGCCTTTTGAATGCGATCATACCAACGAAAATGGCTTACTCCACACCAAATAAGGAGTTTCTATTGAAAGCAATCTCACATTTTCCACGTCTGCCACAAAAGCGCTCCGTTTTCAAACAGGCTTTTAAGTGAACCGCTTGTCGCTTGAGGGTCCGCTCCGCTTCGGAGGCGCTGAACGGCGTCGCTCGCGCACACAAGTCGTCGCCACCGAAAACGCGAGTTTGCTTTTGAAGCCGTTCTTTTGTTTACATTCAGACACACGGCTAGGGGGTCAAAGGAGCAATTTCCCATGGCTTCCACCGCCGCTTTGCTTTCGACCGCGGTGGATTACTACAACGACGAAGAGGAGCTCGACAGCGTTGACGACGACGACGAGCGCAGCTTTCGAGGGAGAGACTCCGAAGAAGGTAAAAAGAGAGAACGGACTGACATACTGGGAGGAAAACAAACAGCAACGACAACGGCACCCTTCTCTGTCTCGCTCGCCAGGATCACACGCTTTGCCCCATTTGCTGCTCAACTATTGCCCCCTCTACTCCGATTCGTGGTTTAAGCAATGCCGATGACGGTGTGTGTTTGGAAATGTTTTGGACGGCGGGATTCCTGTCGAGGTGTAGCGCCATCAGCTGGCTTATGCTAACAGTCGGGTATGCCTTTCATTTCTAATTGTGGTGATTAGGGCAAAGTGGCTAGCTAACCTTGTTACATATCATCGCCGCGTCCGTCCGCGTGTCTTGTTTAAATTGTGTTTCTTGATAACATAATTGCTAAAGTAGGCGTTAGCGGTTAGCTCCACAAGCGGCTAGTAGAGTACACCCCTTCCCCTCCCCTCCCCTCACCACACCACACAGCTATATACACACACACACACACACACACACACACACTCACTCACTACTCACACCACAACACTCATTGATTCCAAAGAGACGCGAGGACATTGCGGTGAAAGGCAAAATAAAGAGACGGGACGACGTCAAGGACGATGAGCGCTAAGCCAGGTTCGCTCTCAGAACTTCACGCACGCACACTTTTGCTTTGGGTGGCCCGTCGAGCCGCTTTCGTGTTGAAATGGAAATGCTATGCCACCCCCACAGCCGTCCTTAAAACAGCTGACCGACCGAGCTAACTCGAGCTAGCACTACGAAGCTCTACGAGCTCGTGTCATCTTCAAGCGTCATTAAAATGTCGTGCAAAGCGAGTGCAAAATTGTTTTGTCGAACTGAACTTGACTGGTACCAGTTGGCTTTCGTAGACAGACAGGCGAACAAGAAAAAGCCGGCTGGCCGGCCGGCCGACCGGCCTGCCTGCCTGCCTGCCTGCCTGCCTGCCTGCCTGCCTGCCTGCCTCTCCTTGCTTGCGGCAAAAACAGAGAGCTTCCTTGTCACTTGCCATTTCAAATGACGGCCGAACCGAGCCGAGCCGCAAACCCCCTCGTTCCGTGACTGGACTCTCGTTTGGTTCCGAGTGCCAGGCGCAAGCCTTCTTGTCTGCAGACATGAAAGTAACGATTGATTCTGCACAAGGGGTGTCGAATGAATCTGAATTTGGCCGTGGTTGAATTTGGCGCTCAAGCTTGCAGGGGGGGGGGGCAAGATTGCCAGCCGTAGCTTGTTAAAACACATACGAAGTACAGCACAGTTAAGTGGCATTTGTAGCACGTGTCAAAATGGCATCGGAGCTAACGTAAATTTCCAGCCAATGTCAAGGCTTAGCTTCGGGACAACCATCTGGTTTTTGCGCTCAATTCCAAGCAATTAGTCCGCTGCGAGCCGCCTTCACAAGATTCCCCCCCTTCTTCTTCTCCTCTTGTCGACGTCCGTCGCAGACACAGAAGACGCCAGCGAAACGGACCTCGCCAAGCACGACGAAGACGACTATGTGGAAATCAAAGAGCAGTACGTCTTGGGCCGGAGCTCCTGGCAAGCTGTTTGCGTTGGACGGGTTAGAGGTCCCTCACCTGCTGTGTGTGTGTGTGTGTGTCCGTGTGTCCGTCCATCCATCCTCTACAGAATGTATCAGGACAAGCTGGCTTCTCTGAAAAGACAACTGCAGCAATTGCAAGAAGGTGCTTGTTTGTCCAGCCTCTTTTAAATGTTGATTACTAACTGAAGCAGACAAAACCAGTGTTAAAAAAAAAAATCACCTATCCTTTTTTTTTTTTTTTTTTTTTTTTTTTTTGCAGGCACTTTGCAGGAGTATCAGAAGAGAATGAAGAAGTTAGATCAGCAATACAAAGAGAGGCTGCGCAATGCAGGTGAGCCACGAGCCGTTCCGAGGGAGGCCTCCTCGCTGATTCTTCGTTTTGTTTTCAATGTCCCTTGGCCATCCACTACCAAAAATACTCTCGTATCCGGTTGTATATTTTCCAAATTCGACAGCCTTAAAATGCCACAGGTGTCAAACTCCCGGGCTGGGAGTCAAATCCGGCCCCTGACATAATTTCATGCGGCCCGTGAGGGAGAATCACCTGCGTCGACTTGGCATTTCTTGCAAATTGTCTTGACTTTTAACAACACCGAGCTGAGATATTGGGAGATTTTTTTTTCTTCTTTTTTTGGGGTCATGACAACGACGTTGCTGTTTTGTGCTTTGCAGATCTCTTTCTGCAGCTGGAGGTGAGTTTGCCCGCTCATAGGTCAAGGCCCGCCCGCCGTGTTGTACCCCGTGGTGACCCACCCGCATGGCGTTCAGACGGACCAGGTGGAGCGAAACTACATCAAAGAGAAGGAGGCGGCCGTGAAGGAGTTTGATGACAAGAAGGTGGAGCTGAAGGAGAACCTCGTCGCCGAGCTGGAGGAGAAGAAGAAGTTGATTGAGAACGAGAAGTTAACCATGGAGCTGACTGGCGGTGAGGTGAAGATTTCCAGCAGGTCTTTGCAGCATTTCATCTTCTTCTCTTCATTCAGATTCCATGGAGGTCAAGCCTATCATGACGCGCAAGCTGAGGAGAAGACCCAACGACCCCGTGCCCATTCCGGACAAGAGACGCAAGCCGGCGCCTGATATCCTTTGCCTGCCTCGTGCGTCGGACTCGCGCCACTACCGTTAGCCTTTTTTCAGCTCGGCTCAGCTCACCTTAACTGTCGCCACCGCAGCTCAATTATTTGCTCACAGACGACCAGATCATGGAAGATCTCCGAACATTGAATAAGGTGGTCGTCATCCCCGAGCTACGTAACCCTTTTGCCCTTTGGCCTTCATAGCTCAACGTCTCGCCGCCGTTTTTGTCTTGCAGCTCAAGTCGCCGAAACGAGCAGGTACGGGCCGACTCGCAGCGGGACCCGCGTCAGCTTGGGAGGGGGGGGGCAGCGTCGGGCAATTGTTCACTTGAAACCATTTTGATACCAGTAGAAAGCCCAAATCTCCACGAGTGAGCCACCCACCCCATTACACATCTCTGTCTCTCTCTCTCTCTCTCTCTGCCATGCAGCGTCGCCGTCGTCTCCGGTGCGCATGCCCTCGGCGCCCGCCGAGTACCCGGCGCAGCGCTTCGAGGCTCGCATCGAGGACGGCAAACTGTACTACGACAAAAGATGGTGAGTCCGCTGCCCGGAACTTCCCCCGGAGGCTCAACAGTCTTTGCGTTTGCTTTCCCCAGGTACCACAAGAGCCAGGCCATCTACCTGGAGTCCAAAGACAACACCAAGATCAGTTGTGTCATCAGCTCAGTGGCCACCAATGAGGTGGGTGCTCCCTTCTCTTTCAAAAAATTAAAAATTAAGCTCGTGTATTTTTGTGGTTGTGTGTAGATTTGGGTGAGGAAGACCAGCGACAGCACAAAGATGAGGATCTACCTTGGACAGCTGCAGAGGGGAGCCTTCGTCATCCGGCGGCGGTCGGCAGCTTGAAAAGAGCCCCCCCAGCCAAGTGTTAATTGTACATTCGCCCAAACAAACGTTGGTTGTGGTTATATAAGTAGGCCGTCCATCTGATTTTTATTCCCTTTTGACAAATAAACGAGCTCAAGCCAAGCAGCGTTTTCCTCATTGAAGGCTTAGGGTTGTTTGGGGATTTTTCCATTCAATTGCAATGGCGTCAACTTTTTTTAGTCGATTTTTTTCAAATCAAAAAATGTCAAATGTTTTTACACCTTTAAGAACATCAATTGAGAATTATATTTTGATGTCATTTTTTTTCCCATTTCATTTTGATGCTGTGTAAAGGGGAAGAATTGTCGAAACAAAACAACGGCCTGAGTTGATCAAAAATCCATTCAAACCCTGAAAGAACCTGTTACGAGAAAACAAATGTTTTTAAAAATGCTAGAGGGAATTCTTGCTAGAAATTGTAGTAGTGGTAAAGAGAAATGATGCTAAAATACAACACAACTTTATTTCACGAGCTGCAACTGTAACAAGGCACCTTAAACATCTCGTATTCAAAAAAACTGTACTGGCCAAATCGTGGCGCTGTAGGTGCGGAGCTGCGGGCAAGTGGGGGTCCAGTGTATTGGGCACCATCTACCCATCCATCCATCCATCCATCCATCCATCCATCCATTCATCCATTTTCTGTACCGCTTAGTCCCCACAGGGGTCGCAGGTGTGCTGGAGCCTATCCCAGCCGTTGTTTTTGAAATCCACCCAAAGAAATGCTGTGGTACACCAAGAAAAGGTGCTTCTTTTCTTTCATTTCACCAAAGTAAATTTGGAGTTTTGCAAAGAAAATGGATTATGGGGGGTTTTGACGGTGACCCTGATTTTCTTGTATTCGTTCCGCTGACATGAAATGGGCGTGCGTCACCCGCCAAGATGAGCACAGCTTCTTGTGGAGGTGGAAAAGGCAGCGTGCGTGCGCGCGTGCGTGCGTGCGTGGCGCGGTCATTTGGGCGCGCTGACTTGATGGTCTTGACATGGTCTTCTATTCTGGCCGGCGTGACTCATTTCCGCCAAAGGGCCAACGCTGTCAAAACCAGTTTGTTGCCCGCATGTCTGATCTGAGAACGGCGTCGAAGGGGATGGGAGGGTGAGCGCAAGTGGGCCAAGTTGACGGCCAAGGCGTTCTCGGCGAGGTTCGAGGGCTTTGGAGAACGCCTGCTGGTTGGGTTGGGGTGGGGTGGGTGGAGCGGAGCCCCTATAAAAATGGCGCAGCCAACGGGGCTGGCCATTGGCTCCTCCTTTTTGTAGGCTTCTCCGGACTTGGATGGCGATGCGCCCGCAACCGCTCGACAAGTCGCCAAACTTCTCTTGACTTGCATCGGACATGTCGGAGGGAGACTTTTACGCCGTGGGCGGGCGCCAGAGGTTTCCGCGCGACCCTTTCGGAGAAGCGATGACCTCGCGCTTCCTGGCGGAGGACGACTTCGGCATGCCGCCCTTCCCGGACGACCTGTCCATGGACTGGCCAGACTGGGCCAGGCCGGGCCGGCTGGGCTCCCGCCTGGGCGGCGGTGGCGGCGGCTTGCGGGCGGCCTTCCCCGAACGCCGCCGGCCCCAGTCCGGGCCGTCGCTCTTCGAGCCCTCGTCCGCCGCCGCCACTGCCGCCCAGGCGGGGGACCCGTGGAAAGTGTGCGTGAACGTGCACAGCTTCAAGTCGCACGAGCTCAACATCAAAACCAGGGAGGGATTCGTCGAAGTGTCAGGTGAGCAACATCTCAGTCTGTACTTGTTGCTTTTGCTGGAGTTTGGCCACGCCTTTCTCGTCAAAGTGCACCATCGCTGCGCTGCGTCATCATCCGTCTACAAGTGTATTCTTTTTGTCTTTGTTTGTGTTTTTTTTTTAAACATTCGCTCTCATCGGAAACCATTTGAAGGAAAACAAATCGTGCCTTATATTGACCTTTTGGGAAGTTTTACAAACGATGAAAGAAGTCATTTTAGGGAAACTTCCCATTTATTCTTGCCATCATCGGTTACAGTTTTGTCATTTGACTTTCCAGATTGTCATACATTTTCTCATTCTCACAACATATTGTCATTTTCGCTCATTTGTTGGACTTGCCATTTCATTGAATGAATATTTTGCGTGAGTGTGGTTCCACGGGCCTGCCTGCGGCGGGCTGGCAACACGTGAGATGACTCATTGCAAGCTGGCATTGTTTTGCACCACTACAATTTCGCAACCGGTGACAGCGAGCATGTCGACTTCTCGGTGGCGGCGGTGACTGCATGTCCAGCGTTGTCTTCGGCTGGAACTCGGACACCTGTTGCGTTGCATTCCTCGAGCGTTGCTGTCGCTCCCCCGGCGGCGAGCCGGATTTAGCTCCGAGCTGAGCCAAGCCGAGTCGGACAAACAGCCCGCTGCCGTCAAAGCGCCGGACAGAATGTTCCGGAAGTGACCAGTTGTTGACGTTGCGCTCATGGAGTTCAGGCGCACGGGGGTTAGAAATGGGCAAAGTTCAATGCTTTGGCCAATTCCAGGTACCGCGTCATATCCAAGCCCTGCCCCCTTCCATGATTGTGCGAGCGGTCGGCTGGGTCAGTCAGCAGCTGTCGCTTGGGGGGGGGTGGTGGAGCGCATGACGGCCGGCCGCCCGGCAGCCCGCTTAGAAACGGAAGACCCGATCGATCCTGATCGATTGGAGCAGCATCGGTCAGGAAACCTTGGCCTAGTCTGTGATTCTACTTGATTCGGGTCAAGTCATGCCTGAAAAGAAAGTCAGCCATTTTGTCTTTCCTGCCAAAACAAAACAAAATACGAACCCCATCCTGAAATTTGCACCTTCAGTGTTCTGTGTTCTCTGAGCACCGCGCTTGTCTTTTTCCCTGCAGGAAAACATGAAGAGAAGCAGGAGGAAGGCGGCATCGTCACCAAGAATTTCACCAAGAAGATCCAGTGAGTCGCATTTTGTGTGGGTGCATGGCGTCAAACACGTGCAGCTGAGTAGCGCGCGCATAAGACCAAACAAAGAAACAAGCAAACAAAGAAACAAACAAACAAGGAAACAAACAAACAGCTATGTGTCAATAGGGCCTGCGTGGACGGGCTGCTAAAATTCCCCTTTGTCACTCGTGGCAGCGTCAACAAACGACTTTCAACCGCGCAATTGTTGACTTTTTTCCCCAAGTGGCTCGCCTGATGTGCACGTCGCATCGCGGCCAACGCTGGAACCCGCGTTGGCACGTTCGCCTTGCCAAGTGAGAAACGGCTCATTGTGCCATTTGGCTTTCAACTCGAGGCGCGTACAAAGCGCCCGCCCGCCCGCTCGCTCGCTCGCTCGCGTGGAGAAAATGAAAAGAAATCGAGCAAAGACAGCAAACAAATTGTAGCGCTTGGAGGTTGTGCCATTTTCCATGTGTTCTGTTCGGCTTGGCGGTCAAGCCCATCTCAGGGAAGATTCATCCAGCCTCAGCTGTCGCTTGGATGGCCCCCAATTCGCGACTATAAATAGGCGAGTGAGGTGATGTTCCCAGCGGAGCGTCTGGCGCCCCTTTCTCCGTCCTCTCCACTCCTCTGCTCTCCTCACTCTCGTCTCGGCCGTGATGGCCATATTTGGCAAAACCTTTTGCGCGGATCTCCCGCTCTAACGTTTTCAAGCCCGTTTTGGGAATGCCGACAACTTTGTCGCCGTACAATCAGAGCGCCGCCAAGTGCTCAAGTTTGGAGTTGATGAGAAACAAAGTCCATTTTAGAAGCACAACAACATTTTGCCATGTTTCCGTGCTGAGCTCAAGCGCGTTTTGTGTGTGTGTGTGCGCGTGCGCCCCCCCCCACCACCACCACGCACACACAGGATCCCGACGGACGTGGACCCCCTGACGGTGTTCGCCTCGCTGTCGCCCGAGGGCGTGCTCATCATCGAAGCGCGCCAGACGCCGCCCTACTCCCTCTTCAGCGACAACGCGCCGCCTGAGGAGGACGCAGACTCGGCCCTTAAGCTCCAGGAGGCGTCGGTGCACTAACGCCAAATTGACGCACCCCGCGCGACCTTCTTCACCTTCAGCGTGGTTGCCCAATAGCCTAACGTATCTCTTGACGCGCTGATCAGGGGCAGCTTTTCAACCAAAACGAGAACTTTGTACATTTTGGTTGTCGTTTGACCGGCGCTCCACCTAAGCAGTCGGACACGTTGGCAAATCGTCATGAATGCTCTCTGTTCACGTTATGCATGTCTTTTTTTTTTTCAATAAAAGCGGATGTATTAAAAGTATAATCGAAGTATCTGCCATCATTATCGCTCAGTACTGAAAAGGAAAATAGAGCGTGAAGAAGCCACGCCCAGAATCGAGCAGGAAGTCAGCACACGGGCAGCGCAGGTGACACACACATGCACACCGTCATATGTGGGAATCGAACTCATGGTGCCTGCACACAAGACAGACAGGCAGGCAGGCAGGCAGGCAGGCGGGTGTCGCCATCCCCACAGCGCAGGTGAGTTCATTCCTCCTTCATCTGCCCCCGCTCGCTCCTTTACCATGCGGCGCAAACGGAACCTAAGGAGCCGTGCTTGATGGCAGTTGTGTTTGAGGAAAGCTTCCTCTGTTTCCAAGCAAAAGGGCTCTCAAGAAGTCGTCCGACACGCTTGTCACGTGTTGTGAAAAACCAACACAAACTAAAAGAAGCGAGTTTGTGGTCTCGCTTTTATGGCCCGCCCCAGTGATGCGTCGAAAATGGGTTTTGTTGCGGTAAACTGTAATCGTCGATGTGACCAGCAGAGGGGAGGTTCCATTGTTTTCACTCATGTTGGAAGTCAGCCATACGGAACGAGGAACACACACTTCCGGTTAATGGCGTTGTGTGAAAAATAAAGTTAGAGCGCAAGCTCGTTGTTCGAGACAAAGTTTAGTCATTGTGAAAGATGAACAACACACTTTTCCCCTCAACGTGAGCAAGAAGACAAGCGAGGAAACGTGATCACAAAGCTTGCACACATTTTTCCAAGACTGTCTTCACATTTTTGTCTGTGAACATGCAAAGTTGCTGTATTGATTGGAATGAATTGTGCTTGAAACATGCAGAGACGTCAAGTGGACATTTATTAGGCCCGCCGGCGGCGGCAGCAGCAACGGCGGGAGGGACATCAGCTTTGGCGCCGGCCTTCACGTGGCCACTGGCGGTCATCAGTAAAGGCTGTGCATGGGCAGAATGGCAGCCGTGGCGCTCTTCTCCAGCAATTTGTCCCTGAGCCCGGGCGACAGGACCCGGTGCCAGACGTAGCGCGGGTTCTCCACGGGCGGCGGCCCCCGGGCAGGCGGCGCCGGCGGGATCCCGGTGCCGTCCTCCCGGCGTGCCACGCCGTCGGGCTGCAGGGCCACCAGCGTGTTGAAGCACACGCCGTCCGTCTTTCCGTGTTGCCGTCCGTCATGCTGCAGGCTCAACACGCCTAGCGTGTTGACGTTGTGCTCGTAGTACGCCGACGGCACGGCGTCCCGCGCCACCGTGTCGGCCGCCCACGTGACGGCGTGAGTCTTCAAAGCCGCCGCCGTGGGGAGGTGGGGCCGGGGGCCTGAGGGACACGGCATTGACCCGCCTCAATGGCGGCAAAAAGGGCTTCCCGATCCGCAGGGGGGTCCTACCTTTGACCAGCAGGAGCCAGACGTTGGAGTCGGCGCTGAAGATCAGCACCAGCCTCTGGACCACGTGGCGGCAGCCGGTGTCCAGAGGCAGAGTGACGGGATGCCAGGCGTCGCGGCGGTACCTGAATGGATGCCGAAACCGGCCCGAGAGAGAGAGAGAGAGAGAGAGAGAGAGAGAGAGAGAGAGAAGAGTCAAAAGGCGACGAGCGCCAGGCCGCGAAGGGTCCGAGTCCAAAAGCACGACGACTCGGAAGCGAGTCCGAGAGCACTTGGCTCGTAAACGCAAGCGGGTCTCACTTGAGCCCCAAGTCGATCAGTCGCAGGATGTCCCGGCCCCTCAGCGGGAGAGGGGCGCGTCGGTCCCACCAGGTGGCCTGGAGAGAGTCCCGATCCGCCGACAGCAAAGTCTTGATGCTCCCACCTGGAAAGGCAGACGGGGGAAAAGGCAAGGCGAGCGTTGGCGGCGCGACTGGGGCGGCGCCGCGACTGGGGCGGCGCGACTGGGGCGGCGCGACTGGGGCGGCGCGACTGGGGCGGCTCACCCGTGATCTCGGCCAGGAAGATAAAGCGGATCCACTGAGGTCCCTGCTCCTGGATCAGCAGCAAGGTGATTGGCCGGCACTCAAAGCCCGCCTCCTCCTTCACCTGCACAGGGAGCTGATTGGCTGGAGTCGGCGCCTTGTTGGCGGTGGCGACGTTTGCACTCGCCTCTCTCCGCAGCGCCTCTTGCAGACTCTCGCCGACCTCCACCCTCCCCGCCGGCAGGTACCACTTCTTGTAACAGTCCTGCTTGGCCTCCTGGACCATCAGAATCTCCTCCTGTCGCACACAAACATTTGGGTAACGACGGCGAGGCGAGCGGCGGCGTTGGCCTTTTTGCCGGCGTGCATCAGCCACCGTGTCGTTGAAGATGACGGCGCACACGATGTAGGTGACGTTGTTCCCGAGCGACGCCGGCTTGCTCTGCTCCAGGCCGATGTCGCACGGCGCCACCTCGCAGCCGAGGCCGCCCAGCAGACGCTCCACCTGCGCCTCCACTTGCTCCGCCGCCATCGCCTCCATGTGACGCACGCCCGACGGCCCGCCTCACGGGCCTCCCGTCGGCCGCTGCCGCGCGCCTCTGATGGAGAGCAGCGGAGTTGGGCCACGTTGGCAAGCTATTTGTTTTGAATGAAACCTTCCCTGACCACTATGTGGTCGTTTGCAAAGGCGCAGAACGCAAAGTAAAAAGTCTCATCATTTTTAGTTCGTTGTGATCAAAAAAAACAGAAGGATACTGTAAATATCATAATACGTTCAATGTTATTCATGTGTATGCAAACAATAATTTCCTAAGCGACTCGTCAGTGGCCTTGCCTTCTTTTCTTTCAATCCTCTTACTAGCTGAAGTGCGCGCCGCCGCCGCCGCCGCAAAGGGTCAGCGAACTGGAAAGTCAATCATTACTATCAGATGAGATGATCGGCCGCCGGCATTTAGCGAACGCAACATTTCAGTAAAGAGTAGAAAGACTTCCACGGACCTGATTTTCCGCTTGGTGTCAAATGTGCGGTGTTTTGACATTTGAGACGTCATCACGCTACCGGACGTACATTGGCTTTCACCTTCAAGTTTTACAAAACAACTTTTATGTGCTCTTGTTAGAGAATCGGAGACAACTGTGTGTGTGCGCGTGTGTGTAGGAGGGGAAGCGGTGGAAATGTGATATCGCGTTGTTTCGACGCATGTCCCCGTCTTTGTCCAGCGAATTCGAAGCTAGTGGCATTTTATTTTGAAAGAAGGAATCAGAAGTACGTACGTGTGCTCTCATTCTCAACATGCCAACTTGGCTAGGCTAACGAGTGAGCTAATGACGAGAAGGCCGTCTGTCCTTTGGACGCCAACTCAGTGACGTCGTCAAACTGCTGACTGACAATCAAGCGGCGAGTTAAAGTAAGTCGTTGCTGTGCCTGACGTCTGTTTTGTTTCTTTCAACAAGTCAATTCGTTTTCTTGAGGCATTTTGTGATTGCATGCGCGTCTGACACCTTCTCCTTCCCGACATTCTTAATTCGTCGCTCATTTGTACTGTATGTTCTTCTCGAACTATATCACGTACAAACACACGAATAATGTCAACCTGACATCCGCTGATTCGTCATCGCGCGATTAGTTTGGCGCCTATTGCTTTTCAGGATGTGTCCCCATGTCATTGAAAAGAAAGACGAAGCATTGAGCAATGATTAAAACGATTGACTTAAATCTTGTCCGGACTGGCCGTTGACTTGGCAGACTCAGTTACCATGGTTACCCAGTGAGCATCCTCACCGCTTTCTAGCATCCGAAATTGTTTTGTACTTCCTGTCAGCCGGCCGGCCAGCCAGCCAGCCAGCCAGCCAGCCCGAGCTCACCTGGGTCGACTGAGGAAGCGTTCTGGGTCGAAGCTTCGCTGGACATTTGAGACCTTTGCCCTCACGCCCGGTGGCCGCGGGTAGCTTCTGGCGTCTTCCGCGGGCATCGCAGATGGCGCGGCACAGCAAGCTGCAAACGCAGGTCTTGGCCCTGTACCGACAGTTCCTGCGGGCCGGGCGGGACAAGCCGGGCTTCCTGCCCCGCATCCGAGACGAGTTCCGTGAGAACGCCGGCATCAAGAAGACCGACGTGATGCATATCGAGTATTTGTTCCGGCGAGCTCAGCGGCAGCTGGAGCAGCTTAAGGACGTCAACACCAAACAGCTGGGAACCTTCGCCAAAAGCAAAGAGCGCAGCTGACACCCACCGGTTCTATGCCAGAGCCAGCACCTTTGACGTTGCCGACGTGCGCAACGTCTCAATGCACCACCGTCTGTCTGCCTTCAATCTGCATGTGAACGAACGTACGTACGTCTCCACCGACGCGCAACTTGACACGACGTGACGAAATGAGAATAGACACGCCGACATCCTGCGTGTTGTGCTTGTTCAGCTGCGTCGTGAGCAGTTTTCCAGACCAAGTTCACCATCATGTTGTAGTGGGACGAATTTTAGATCGTGATGTCACGTGAAAATGGTCACATTAAAACGTGGAATACTGAAGAGGAGCTTTGTTGTTCTCCCTTGTGTTGATTTATGTTGAACTTTGAAGACAAACTCGTGAAATATTTTTTTCCCAGTTTCTATGTGAGAGTCGAAATCGTACTCATCTTTGACAAATCCAAATGGGATCGAGTTTTGAAAACGTGCTCCACGGCAATCGCTCCCATCATGGCAGTGAGACCGCGCGGACGCCAGGTGGCGACAGAGCTTTAGCTTACAGCTAATGAGCACCAGCAAGACGACGAAGAAGAAGGCGGAAAAGTGGGAACAGGAAAGCAATATCGCCGGGACTCACCTGCGTGAAGCTGGCCCACCAGCCCACGCAAAACTTCAGGGAAATAGTTTGTTTCGTTTGTGCCGTCCCGTAAAAAGTTTCGTTTGTGCTGCAACCTTTTTTTTTTAGTTATGAAAGATTATTTTATAGGTCATCCAGAGTTCACCCAGCCCCCGCCCCCATCTGCACCAAATGAACCCAAAACGGGTGTGGAGTGAGTTGGGCAGAGTGACGACATGCTAGAAATTAAATGTGTAATAGCTACGAAATCTAGTGGTAACGCAAACGAACGGTAGCCATTTTGGGTTCATTTGGAGCAGATGGGTGAACTCTGGATGACCTATGCAATAATCTCTCATAACTAAGAAAACGTTGCAGCACAAACAAACATTTTTATGGCACAAACCAGCACGAACAAAACAAACTGTTTTCCTTGAATTTTGCGTGGGGTGGGGTGGGGTGGGGGCCAGCTTCACGCAGGTCCGTGACTCCCATTGTGTGCCTATTGCTTATGTCACTTTGTTGTTGAATATGTGGACGGGCGACGGACAAATGGGGCTCTTGGATTTTTTCCAGCAGGTAAATTCAAATTTGCACGGACGGTGAAGTCTCCCTCATATGCCGAGCGTCAAACGACGAAAAGTCGAGTCAAAATATTCTTCTCGACATCTCCTGTCGAGAAAGACCGCAACAGCGGCCGTGCTTCAGGGCTCCATTGTTTTTCTTCTTCTCATTTGTCCCACCTCACCCGCAGTTTGGCTGCTAACGCTGAGCATGACCCCTGTGCAGGTGACGCTGCTGAGGTGGCTGACCTCGGACAGCCCGGAGAACCGCAACCTGCTGGCGGCGGCCACCCGCCTCGCTAAGCGGCTGGACGCCTACAAGGTACGGCCACACGCCCGCCCGCACGCCTGCGTTCGCCAAGAACACATGGGCCAAAAGAGAGCGCTCGGGGTCCTTGAAGGTGCCAGTCAAGACTTCAATTTCTCTACTACTGATGAATTGATGGGTCGACGCGGACATCTTTGAAAAGTGGCGTCACTCCTCCTTTCACTTCAAAGGATTTTATTGGATTTGCTGAACGATCAAAGTTTGATCGGGCAACCTAGCGCCTCGTAGCTCGTCGTCTCGCTAGCCGCTCAAAAGGCAGTCGTAGTCACGGGTGCATCGGGATCACGCTGGCCGCGCTGACGGCAGGGCGCCGTACGTCTCGGTCCAGTAGGCGACGTAGCTCTGCCTCAGGTCGTAGCTGGCGAGACAGAGAGGAGAGCACGTTAGCGGCCGCTATCGACGGGAACTCGGCGAGTGAACGGCGAGTGAACAGAGACCCGACGGACGACTTGCTCATCTTGTGGTTGATGGTCAGGAAGGGACGACTGGTTTTGCCAAAGGCGGGCCACGGGACCGGAACCTTAGTGTTTCCTTGACTGGGATCGCTGGATACCGACCGGGGAGACACAAAGACAAAGAAGGAAATACTTGACTTGACTTGAAATAGGAGCGTCTCAACCACTCTGAGGTCGGCTACCACCGTACCCGGTCTTGGCGAAGTTGGTCCAGTACGCAATCATGTATCGGGACAGGTCGCGATGTCGTGGGAAGTAGATGAGCGGCGTCGCAAAAGGCTTGCCAAAGACGTACTGTAGGTCCTCGCTATGCTCCGCCTCCACCCAACGGGGGAAGCCCGGAATGCGCGTCTTCATATTGAACAGGTAGGAGAAGGTGCGGCCAGCGCTGAGGGACAAAAACGGGCTCAACTCGGGCAACTTTTCAGCCTCTGGCAGCCCCTTGGGGACTAACCCGCTTTGGTTGGCGTGGAGCTGAAGCGCCGTCTGGGTCGGCGCCAGGAACAGGAAGTCGGTCTCGATGTCAGCCACCGTCTTCTTCACCGCCGCCGGATCCGGGGCCGAGCCCCAGTGGGCGGAATACACGCGGAATGCCGATTCCACGGCCGCCGTACCTTTTTCTTTGGTCAGGCCCATCAGGAGCCCCCTCACGTCCTCCCTGACGACGGCGACGACCAAGATTTGGCTTAAGGTTTCATCTTGACCCACATCGGTCGGTACGGCATGGGGCTCACACGGTGGTGTTTGCCTTCCTGCGGTTGATGGAGGGCACGTCGACGCCCGCAAAGATGTGCCCGTCCATGGAGTTGACGCCGGCCATGTAGTCCACGTCGGCGGCGTTGTGAAAAAGGCGAGCGGGCTGGTCGGGGAGAAAGTCGCCGTCCACCACGGGGGCGTGTTCCAAGAGATCCATGACCACGCCTACAGAGGCCGCGGAGGAGCTTTAACCTCGCTGAGGAGGGGGGGCACCCGTCCGTCCTCACCGTTGCCCAGCAGTTGCAGGATGTCAATTTTTCCCGCCATGGTGAGACCCACCGGGTCGGTCATCTTAAGACACGTCAACATCAGGTCCTCGTCGCTCCGGTAACAGCCGACCTTACGGGCGATCTGCAGCAAACGGCCATTGTGTGATCGCCGATGAGGACAAAGAGGAAGTGATGCGTTGGCTACCTTCTTGGTGATCGCCATGGGTTTCCTCTGCAGAGCCCAAGGACTCAAGGCCACGCCGCACTGAGTGATGGCTCGCCGGAACAAACCTTTACTGTACGGGGACAACATCTACACGCACCACCGCGGTCACTTAGCATGGCGGCTAACGATATCATCTCTCTTTTCCTGGCCCAACCAATTCAATTTGTCTAAGGGTTAGCGAGGCCACCTGGAAGCTGACGCTGGCGGCCCCTGCCGACTGTCCAAATATGGTGATGTTGTCCGGGTTTCCTCCAAATGCGGCGATGTTCCTTCGCACCCAGGAGATGGCGGCGTGCTGGTCCCACAGACCGTAGTTCCCTGAAGTACACACACACACACACACACACGTGCGCGCGCCAGTTACCTCGACATGCCCAGGCTCCTCCTCCGCGGCTCTCCAGTGCATGCGTGAACGAACGATTTGCAGCCATTTGCGCACCTGGCATGCGAGCGTCTCCGCTGCTGAGGAAGCCCAAGGTTCCAACGCGGTAGTTGGCCGACACCACGATGACCTTCCCGCGCTCGGCCATTTCCTTGCCGTCGTACAGCGAGTCTCCCAGGATGGCCAAGTCGTTGGACGCCCCCAGCAGGAAGGCCCCTCCGAACAGGTACACCATGACGGGCAGGTTGGACGACACTGACCCGCACACGCAGGACCGTTGACTTGGGCGACCACCTTGCACGTGGGTGTGCGTGCGTGCGTGCAAGTGTGCGTGCAAGCGTGCGTGCTTTTATGAACCCGGTCCTCAGCATGTCACCAGACGCGAGGAGCTCTCGTGTTACATCACACGTGGCCTGTGCTGTGAGTTCGATTCCCGTATATGACGACGTAGTTGTGCCTGTGTGCGGCGCGATTTCTGGAATCAAATCTGGCGTCACACCAGATACGTGACACGGCGGCGTCCGACGTGACGAGGTGCAAGAGCTGACGTGATGTGAGTGGCTACGTACGTGTGCTCGCTTGAGGCACAAAAATGTTGAGGTAGAGACAATCCAGGCTGCCGCGAGTCTCGGTCTGCAACAGCGACACCTGCAGGCAGCGCTCGGCGTACTTGTTGGCCTTCAGCACCCCTACGCACACAAATGGCGAGCGTTTTGGGGGCGAAGCGCTTGCTTCAAGTTCTGCCGCGGTTCGGGCAAGAGGAGCAAACAAACATTTGTTTCCTCACGCTCGAAGACGAGGCGGGGCTCCGGAGAGGTCCCTTGACCTACCGTCCCATCCTGGATGGGGTTTCGGTTTCTCCCACAGTCCGGGTCTGGCGGCGAAGGGGATCCCTTTGAACATGTCCACGGACGTGAACAGTCCCGTGCGTTTGTTGGTACCCTGAACGCTGCCGCTCTCCGTCTGCACCACCCTCAGGTGCGCCCGCGCAACCTTTGCGGACGACACCGACGAGAGGGAGATGCTCATCAGCACCAGCGACAGCGACAGCGTGGTGGTCACACTCATCTTCAGCTTTGTCTTCTCTCACGCCCGCCCGCTCGGCGGCGGCTGCCTTATATAGCCGCCGCCGGGCTGGATGGGCAAGCAAGGCGTGCGCCTGGATACGCGCGGGGGCGGGCTGACGGGGTGGGCACCCGAGGTTAAGGTGACAAAGCCGAACGCTCGCCCAAAGGCCAAGTCGGGTCAAGTCCCATTTCTTTGTAGAGTTCCGACTCACGGAAACAGGCTGCGCGTGGTGCTAAACATTAACCATGTGACGCGCCAGGCGGTATTTTATACATACATACGTACGTACATACATACATACATACATACGTACATACATACGTACATACATACGTACATACACATATATATACATACATACATACGCTTTTTTTTTTTTATTTTGCCGTCAAGTGACACGAGGACGTGGGGACGAGCGCAGATGCTGCTACTTTATCGGTCTCTAGTCAATCATTACACGTGGTCGCACACTTCTATTGGATGCGTGCCGATATTGTTATCGCCGTCAAACAAAATGCATCGTGTGCACACGCAAATGTGGGTTTGACCATGTCCAAGTGTCCTCGAGCAAGATGTTAAATCCTAATTTGCTCCCAGTGGACCTGGCAGCGCCTTGCGTGGCCGCAGTGTCCCGTTAGTGTATGTGAACGGGCCAACGTGAGGTTTTGTAACGCGAACATCAAGTGCATCCACATGAAGCGCTATCAACTTCCTTCCTTCCTTCCTTCCTTCCTTCCTTCCTTCCTTCCTTCCTTCCTTCCTTCCTTCCTTCCTTCCTTCCTTCCTTCCTTCCTTCCATCTATCCATTTTCTGACCCGCTTCACCCTTCATTTCGTTTGGGGCTTTTTTTCACTTGAGAAAAACTCGAGCGTTGACTTTTCCACACTTTTTCTCATTGCCCCGAACGCCGCTCGAAGCATTGACTGACAGGCGCAGGTGTCGGATTGCCCGTTGTGGGCGGGACATTAGATGCTCAACATGGCGGCGTCCTGCTCTGCTCAACGCGTCTGAAGGTAACCCCCCCCCCCAAAAGTAGACAAACTTTGAAATCTTTCAACCTTATGGCAACGAGCTCGCGTTAGCGTTGACGTCACCGCGAGTCGCCCGTGGAGCTGGTTGGCTCATCGAAAGCCATTTCATAACAATAATGGCTTTGTGTTTGCGTGACAGCTGTTAGCATGTTAGCTCTGCGCAAGGCTAACCGAGTGGCTGCTGCGCAAGCCTGTTGCGCACGTGACTGAGCAAAGGTGGCTGCGCGTGATATTAGGAAGTGGCTAACTTGACAAATAAGTTGAAATGGTTCGGTTACCATAGTGACGTGGGACCACCTAAACTTCCATTTGAAATGGCTGTTGCTGCCTCTATTGCATCATTCAAACTTTGGAGGGTTTAGTTAACGTTGTGATGATTATTTTTTCCTAACTATGCATAATCCATAAAAACTGTTTGTGTGTTGGGGCTTTGTGTTTATTCATGAGTGTGTTTCTTGGTATGCGCAGGATGTCCAAGGAGCAGGTGAGCATTGGTGAGCTCCTGCTCTCATTGGACAGTTCAGACCTACAGGAGGCGGAGCAAGGCCGAGTGGCAATTAGCCACCAGCTGAGTTCAGGTGCGCTACCTGATCCGAGCGGCCTTAACAGTAGCCTCGACCGCCCGCCCGCCCGCCCCCTCGCTTGCATGCGCACGTGGGTGCCTGCCTTTGGGTCACTTTGTGTGGCTGTTGGCCATGTTGACGGCAATGTGTCCTGGCAGACAAAGGAGGCGCTGTGCTCAGCAGTCTGGTGGATTTCTACTTGAACTCTTCTTCATGTGCCTCGGCTTTGACGCTACTCTCCTCCATCCGAGAACCTCTACACAAGGTTGCGCGCACGCGCGCACACACGTTGTTTTCTGCACATTGGTGTCGCCTCCCTTTTAATATAGCATGGCCGTCCGTGTGCGTCGGCGTGCTCCTCTCAGGCCCTGCTGGACAAACTGAATGAGGCGGTGTGCAGGCCGGCGAGCCGGTTGGCCGCCGTCACTCTGCTCGGTCACGTGATCAGCGGGCAGCCGCCATGGATTCATCACGTCAGCCGATCGCCTCTGCTCACCTCGCTGCTGCGCTGCCTCAAGGTGAAACGCACGCACGCGCGCACGCTAAACTCATGCGCAGACGCACTCGTGTGAAGAACATCTCCGGATTGAAGGCTGGTGTGCTCCAAGCGGATGGGGAAGAAGCTTCTCCGCGCTTTTGTCTCCAGTAGACTCCATTAGGCCAAGAGCATGAAAGAGCCGCCCGCGGCTGCTTATTTACTTTTGTCTTGGAGTCGCGTGTGAAATAGCAAACAAGCTGCCACGTTGTGCCTTTTAGAGCGACGGCGATGTGATGATGCTGGTCCCTGGAGTGCTGGTGATCGTGACGCTCTTACCCATGATCCCTCAGGCCGCCAAGCAACACATCTATGACTTCTTTGACGTCTTTGGACGCCTGGCATCATGGAGCCTCAAAAACCCCGGTGATGCGTGCAGGCAGCAGTTAGCGTCTTAGCTGGTCCCTTTCATATTTGCGCTTGTAAACGTGAGTTGCGCCCGCCGCCGCACAGGCCACGCGCCCGCGTCCCACCTGGTCCACCTTCACGCCGGAGCGTACGCCTTATTCCACCGCTTGTACGGAATGTTCCCGTGTAACTTCCTGTCGTACTTGCGCCTGCACTACAGCATGAAGGAAAACCTGGACACCTTCCACCGTGTGGTCAAGGTACACGGTTGACGCCGCGAGTTGACCCTGTGTGACCAATGTTGTTCATGTTCTTTTTTTGGGTCCCGTGTCAGCCAATGTTGGACCACGTGCGTGTTCATCCTGAGCTGGTGAGTGGGACTCAGGACTCGGAAGTGGATCCTTCCAGGTCAGTTGGTGCCCCCCCAAGTCACCCTGCGGACTGATGAGAATTTTATTTTGAAATCTCCAATTTGTGGCATCAGGTGGCGTGGCTACGAGGTTCACGACATCATCGTGGAGTGCTCCCGAGTCTCCCTGGACCCTCTGGAGTCCTCTTGTGATGAGCACACACTAGCCCCGCCCCTACCCGCTCACCTTGACCAAACCTGCCTCGTCGGCGGTGAGTCACTTGCGCCCTTCACCTTGCCGTCTGTCCCTGACCGCTGCCGGTTGTCTCCTCAGCGTGCGGCAGCGAGGACGCCGCCCGGACGCACGCTTGGTCCCTCTCGGAAAGCGTGCTCCACGTGGACCGCCCGGACGTGCGTGTGCGTAGCGTGTGAATGACGTGGCAGATGTGACCGTTTCTGTTGCACGTTTATGGTGATGATATGGTCACGTGTTCAGCTCGACGTCACATGGAGCCCCTCCTCTCAATGTGGTTTGTCGACCCCGCCTCCGGAAAAGGTGGCCGTAAGCCCCGACCACCCCCTGAATAGAAACAACTCGCTTTCAGGTGACACATACACATCCAGCACACTATATGTGCATGCTTGTCTACATGCTTGGTGTGTTTTCAGGTGCAAAATGTGCATCGCCGTGCGCGGGCCCAGCCACAGGCGACGGTTCAGACAGCGCCCGGCGTGCAGACGTTTCCCAGGTGCCGCTTTTCCAGCCTTGTCTTTTGGAGGAGCAGCAGCAGGATGAGCTTCTGTCACTTCCCGCAGGTCCGAGAGCAGCCCATCAGTATGGAGGCCGTGGGGCCAGCGCTTCGCCATGCCGTTGAAGGTGAGCTCAAGCGCCGGGCTCCGCCCCGAAGCCAGGCCCATCACCTTTGATTGGATGCTCCGCCCAAAACCATCCATCCATCCATCCATCCATCCATCCACCCACCCATCCACCCACCCACCCACCCATCCATCCATCCATCCATCCATCCATCCACCCACCCACCCACCCACCCATCCATCCATCCATCCATCCATCCATCCATCCATCCATCGCATTGTCAACACACCCCTTTGACTATCCCACTCTGCCTCTGCATCATTCGACCCGCCCACCCAGCAGTGTCACCTGTCCCCTCAGACCTTTTCTTTTCTCTCCAGCAGGCCCGGCCTGCCCAGCGCAGCCCCGCCCTTCTTCCTCCCTGCCTTCCCTCCCCCTCACCTCCACGCCCGCCCGCCGCCAAATCCCACCCGTGTCCGACTTAGCCCCTCCCCCTCCCTGCCCCGATTCGCCGGGCCCCGCCCCCGCTTACGACTTCCTGTTTGAGTTGGCGCTTCCCCGCGCCGCCCTTTTGTTTGTGAAGAACAAGGCGCAGGTAACCGACCTCGGCCCGGTCGACGGCCGCGTCGATGACCTCGGCGCCGCTTTTTGCCCGTGCAGGAGGCGCAGCGGAAGATGGCGGCCCAGCACCGTGAGAAGCGTGACAATGACGAGGAGGGAGATCTGACCGCTGCGTCTCCTCTGGACTTGTTGGACTGCCTCATTGCCCACGGACACGACACGCACGCTGCTAGCGTTAGCCTTAGCCGGAGGTGACGCAAAATTAAAAGCAAGCGCATCACTGCCCAGTAATTGAATTCATTTTTGTATGCAGGTCTTCGGCCTCGGGCAAGCTGTTGGATCGCAACCCTTTTGCAGGTAAACGTGAAAGCATGAAAGAAAAGCAAAGGCCTTGGCTGTTGATTTTTTTTTTTTTTTTTTTTTGATTTGATTTTCATGGATTGATATGAACGTCCGAAATTGGCATGTGCACACACACGCGTGTCAGGAGGCTGCGCGCAGGCGGAGGACGCGGAGGCGCTGCGGCGAGGCCTGCAGCTGGCGCAGGCTCAGCTGCTGTACGAGCGCTTCAAACGTCAGCAGCACGCCATCAGGAACCGACGCCTCCTACGGCGGGTGGTCAGCGCCGCCGCGCTGGAGGAGCGGACCGTCGCCATGGTACGGTTGGTATCGGCGCTCGCCCGTGGCTACTCCATGCCGGAGGTTGTGCTTTTCCGCCGCTCGGGCAGTGCGCTCAGCTGGCGCTGCAGGACGAGGAGACGAGGGCGCTGACCAGCAGCCTGGAGGCCGAGCAGCGGCGCTGCGCTCGACTGCGGCTGGACGCCGGCAAGCACGGGCAACAGCTGCAGGCGCACGTGCAACACTTGCTCCGGCAGGAGCAGGAACATCGCGCGCAACGTCTGGCGCTGCAGGTGAGTGACGCTCACGCCCTCCTGCAATTGGTTGACAGTTGACCGATTGGCCGTTCCAGAGCGAGCTTCAGGAGTGTCAGGTGAAGATGAGGGATTTGGAGACGCAGCTTCAGAAGGCCAGGCACAGGGCTTCCGAGGCCGAGCGCCACTTGAGCCGGCTGTCGCTCAAGGTGAGCGGGCGAGGGCGGCTCCACTGTCAAATGCAGGCCATGACTGCGACCATGTCCCGTTTCAGTTGAGGAGCAGCGACGAGTTGCGCCGGCAGAGCTTCCTGCTCAACCGACAACTGATTGTGCTCACAGAAACCAACAAAGCTCTCACGCGCCGACTGGACGCACTGCAGCCGCCGCCACGCCACCGCCGCACTGTCGGTACACGCGCGCCGACGGGACGTTTGAGCTCACCGTAGCGAGATGTGCACGCAATTTGTTCCCCAGGAGGCAAGCGAGCCGGGCGGCGGCGCCCGCCGAGAGTTCGGTCGTTCCAAGGAGGCGGAGCAGGAGCACAGGCAGAAGCTGGAAGCGGCCAATCACAGAGCGGCCGAGCTGGACAAGCAACTGGCCCACAAGGAGACGCTCGTAGAACTTCACAAGGAGCTGTTGGACGACCACAAGAGGCGCAGCAGGTTTGTCTTTGTCTGTCTGTCTGTCTGTCTGTCTGTCTGTCTGTCTGTCTGTCTGTCTGTCTGTCTGTCTGTCTGTGAAAAGGGTGTGTCCTGAAATGCACGCACTTGCTCTCTCTTCTGTCTTGTCAGGGGGGAGCTGTCAGCATGCGAGGCCCAATGCACAACGCTGCGGAAGACCGTGCAGAGTCTGCAAAGCGAGATGCTTCACCTCTACAGCGTCGTGGATGCTCTCAGCAGGTCAAACACACACACACACACACACACACATCTTCACATGATGAGGTCAGCACGCAACCATTTCGACGTCATTCCGTTGTCGTGGTACTTGTGCAATGGTGAGGTCACAGGAAGCGGAGGCCTTCTCATGACAACAGCCTGATGTCATCATCTTTTGTCCCGCAGGCCCGCCCTGGAAGAGCCCGATCTCCGGACGTCCTCTTCCTCGGTCATGAACAGCGCGTGCCGCCTGTCCACTTCGCCCCTCCTCTTCCCCGCCGGCGCTTCGTCGTCGTCGCCCCTCTCGCCGTCCCCCAACCAGTCGCCGTTGGCGATTGGCTCCTTCCTGGAGCAGAGGGCCTGGCAGCTCTTCAGACCGGCCAATCACAGTCCGGAGGAGGCGGTGGCGGCGGCGCAGCCAGAGAACAAGGATGATGAGGATGACCGAGACGACGGTGAAGATGAAAAGCTGAAGGAAGATGAGGAGGTCCGGACAGGAAGTCCGGGCGGTGACGGCGACCTCCTGGCAGGAAGTCCTCCGGTGCGGGCCCGCCTGTCGGCCCCGCCCTCCGGCCCGTCACCGGCCATCGTGCCAAGGCGGCGCGAGCTGAGCATCATGGACTACGACCACGTGACGGCACACATGTGACGACAGCCGTTTTGATTCTCGTCAATGAGAAGGCGAGAAAATAAAGGGATTAAACCTCACGCCGCCGTTTGGGCTTTTATTTCGGGTCACGTGCAACACAAGTGATGAAGTTCATTTTCTTAAAATGTTTTCCTCTTTTATCCTCCAGGAGGGTTTTTTTTCAGTTTTTCCTTGCCCCCTGGGAGTTTAAGATCAGGGTTGATGTTGAGAGTAATTGTCAGTTATTGTACATGTGAAGCCCTTTGAGACTTGCTTGTGATTTAGGGCCATATAAATAAACTTGACTTGATCTGAATGGACAAATGTCATTGAAATAATAAAAAAAGAAAGTGGTTTAATTCGCTATTGTATTTTTATCCATCTCTTGTGGCTGTTCCCCCCCCCCACTATTACCACCACCACACTCCGTCCGTTTGACGCGTTGACTTGTGTACGTCAACCATGTGACGTCTGTTGGTGACGTCATGACGCTACGCAAACGCAGACAGAGTTGCCGGGACGACGATCAAGGCGTCCCACCGCGGCGGAAAGAGCAACGAGACTTTTCTTCCAGGTAAAAAATGGGAATTTTACGAGTACGGAGTCTATCCCTCAAATTTGAGTTACCCTACTCTGAGATTCCAGGACAGCTGATTGTTTTCAACAGTTGGGCTAACGCGAAGCTAAGCTAACTCTGAAGCTACGCTGCCAAGCCCGACTCCAGTCTTTTGTGGCACCTTTGGGCTTTTCAAAATGCGAGGCTCGTTTCAAGTCTTATGTCATAATCAAGTATCTGCCTGCCTGCCTGCCTGCCTGCCTGCCTGCCTGCCTGCCTGGCTGGCTGCCTGCCTGCCTGCCTGCCTGCCTGCCTGCCTGTCTGTCTGTCTGTCACTATTCCGCGCATTCTGTCTGTCTGTCACTGATCCGCCCATCCATCCATCCATCCATCCATCCATCCATCCATCCATCCATCCATCCATCCATCCATCCATCCATCCATCCATCCATCCATCCATCCATCCATCCATCCATCCATCCATCCATCCATCCATCCATCCTTCCTTCCTTCCTTCCTTCCTTCCTTCCTTCCTTCCTTCCTTCCTTCCTTCCTTCCTTCCTTCCTTCCTTCACCCAAGCCATCCATCTGGTCTTCCCGATGGAGTCCAAAGCGATGATGATGGAGGAGAGCGTTCAGCCCCTCCGAGTCCCCCCTCAGATGTCCATCTACGCCGACCAGCACAACATTATCCACCTGGTGCAGGTGAGGCACCGCAAAGGTTTGCTCATGGATGGCGCCACTCGCTCAGATGTCACTCACGAGCGGGTCACTTGACTTCCGCGTTGCTCTCAGACCATGGTATCTAGCCTGGCTGTGGACCAGCCCGAAGACCCCATCGCATACCTTCTGCTTCTGCTGCAGGACAGCAGCGTGCACGGTCAGCCACCTCGCCGTCCTCGACTCAAACGAACAGCATATGGCGCTGTCACTTAACACCTTGGTGCTCCTTGCATTCAATTTGCTTTGCCGCGTGTCAGTTCCCAGGGTGGTCCTGCTGGGTCCCCCCGCCGTGGGCAAAACCACTCTGGTGAGTCGAGCCATCGTGACGTCGGCGTCACATGACCGAAACGTGTCTCCGTCAGGCCGGGCGACTGTGCGCCGACCTGGGAGCTGTGCACGTCACCATGGAGACGCTCCTGGACGACCCATCGCCTCTGGGCCAAGAGGCGCGCCGCCATGCGCTCAAGCAAGAGGTACGTGTATGCGCGCGCGTGCATGCGCCACACCTCCCCGGCTCAACAGGCGCGTTTGTGCGTGCGCGTGCTCAGGAGGTGCCTGACGATCTTCTGGTGAGCTTGATTCAAGGCAGACTCAAAGAGTCTGACTGCTTCAACACGGTACGGGCACAGGATCATGTTTCCATTTGGGGTTTTTTTTTTCCGCCCGTTTGAGGGCGCTGTTTGGTGCCTTCCAGGGCTGGGTGCTGGACGGGCTCCCCCAAACTCGGCTGCAGGCTCGCAGTCTCCAGCAGGGCGGCGTCATTCCCAAACACGTGGGTAGGTTTCTCCTGTGCCCCTGTTTGGGCAGCTGTTTGCGTGTCTGGAAGTGACGTGAGGCGGCGTGTCGCGGCAGTTCTGCTGGTGGCCGGTGAAGACGTTCTCCTGGAGCGCCACCGTGGCAGGCTGCTGGACCCGCTGACCGGAGGTAGCTGCTTGCGGCCCGGCAGGCTGAACTGCGCCGGCGTGACGCGGCTTCCTGTGCTCGCTCAGACGTGTACCACGAGACCTTCGCGCGACCCTGCGAGGAGGCGGCGCGGCGCGCCGAGAAGAGCGCCGACGCCCACGTCGGGGCTCTGAGAGCCCACCTGCAGCGCTACCGTTGCAAGGTCACCGGCTTGAGCTCCGCCTACCGACACATCCTCACCACAGTGGACGCCGACCAGCCGCCGCTCGACGTTTACCAGCAAGGTCAAAACCAAAACGTTTTCCGAGAAGGCGTCGAACTTACTGAAAATTGTGCCCGCCCTCCCGCCCGCACGTGCGTGCGTGCAGCGCTGGCCTTCCTGCGGACTCGGCGCTGTTCCCGAACTCCCAGGGTTCTCCTGTTGGGGCCGCCGGGTTCAGGGAAGAGACTTCAAGCCAAGATGCTGGCAGACAAATACAAGATGGTGGACGGTATGTGCGCGCACACGTGAACGCACGCGCACTGACGCCTCGTCCGTCGCACTGACGCCTCGTCCGTCGCACTGACGCCTCGTCCGTCGTACTGACGCGTCGTCCGTCGCACTGACGCCTCGTCCGTCGCACTGACGCCTCGTCCGTCGCACTGACGCCTCGTCCGTCGCACTGACGCCTCGCCCGTCGCACTGACGCCTCGCCCGTCGCACTGACGCCTCGTCCGTCGCACTGACGCCTCGTCCGTCGCACTGACGCCTCGCCCGTCGCACTGACGCCTCGTCCGTCGCCTTCTCAGTCTGTTGCAGTGACCTCCTTCGTTGGGCCGAAGCCGACCCGTCTTCAGTGGGAGAAGAAGTTCGAACGTACGTGCAGCACAACCGGACGGGTGAGCGGAGCTTGCTGGCAATTCCGACGGCCAGGGCTTCTGAGGCATTTGTGTGTGTTTTCCAGTTCCAAAAAGTGTCACTTTGAAAGTCTTTCAAGAGCGACTGGACCGTGCGGACTGCAGCCAGCGCGGTTGGATCCTTCACCACCTGCCGTGCGACCTGCAGCACGCCAAACACTTAACGGAGTCCCTCAACGCCCCCAACAGGTTACAAGTGCGCGCGCGCGCACGCACGCACACAACAACTCTCATTTTGTGACTTGTGTGTGTGTGCGGCAGAGTTTTCTTCCTGGAGTTGACTGACGACGTTTGTTTACAAAGAACCACAATCACCCCGGTTCATCCCAGGTCAGTTGCGACGCCAAATCAAATGCTCTCTCATCGAAGCAACCTTTCAATGGTGCGCCTCAAAACAAAAATCCTCAGTACACGATTGCCAACGCAGCCATTTGGTCACGTGATGTCGCTTTTTGTTCAGCGTCCACGCGGCACCTGGCGACGTCAGCCAATGTCTTGACAACACACGTAGTGTCACGCAAGCGCTCGGTGTGTACAGGACACACACCGCAGGCCTGCAGGTACACACGCGCGCGCGCACACACACTGATCCACTGATGATCCATCTTCATTTGTGGCATTGAGCTTTGTATGTGCGTGCGCGTGTGTTTAGTGTGTGTTTCCAGATGGCGTGCACGTGGATGCAGATCAGGATCCCCAGTGTGTGTTTGAGGCTTTAGACAAACAACTCACCATACAAACACACGCACATTGACACACACACGCAGTTCAACGTTTTTCTGTCTCTCTCTCTCTATCAATCTCTGGAGCTGTCCAATCAATGTCAATAAAATCAGTGCCCATGCCTGTTGATGTCACGACTCGTCCCCGGTTGTTTTATGCTATGTAGGTTGTCATGGTTTCTGTCCGCGTCTGTGTACTCGCCCCTCCCTTCCTGTGTCAACTCCCAATCACAGTCACCTGGGCCTCTCTCGTTCCCCGTCTCGTCTCGTATTTAAGTCCTGTCTGCGTGTCACTCCACTCCCGGTCGGGTCGTTGATGTTGTTGTGTTAATGATGTTCTTCATGTCTTTTGTCTTTGTCGGTCAATCCTGTTGTTGGTTTTACGTCTCTGTTCAGTTTCCCTGCTTGATTTTGTTAGTAAGTTATGTCGGTTTACCGAGTCTGTTAGTTTGATTGTTTGAGGGGTGCGTGCGTGCGTGCGTGTGTTGATGCTCATCCGTAGCGATGGTGAACTGAAGCGTGACTCTTTGAAGGCAAGCGGGGGTCAAAGTGGCGTGGCGTGGCGTGGCGTGGCGTGGCGCGGCGCGGCGCGGCGCTTCAATAGCTCGATGGCGCCATCAAGCGGTAAACGATACCACCGAATGATTGTCGGCTCCACAGCAACAAGAAAGCCAATGGTAGCAATCATGTTTGCGTTTGAGCTGTAGGTGTGTAGCGCAAATGGGACTTGACTAAGAAACGGTGTCATACCATCGCTCCTGAGCAGCTTTGCGACTTTGACGACGCAGCTTCGACCCGAGGAACCTTTCGCGACGGACAGCCCGTTTGCCTTGTTTTTATTTCCGGGGTACACTTTTGACTGACGGACGCTGGGCCCGAGGCGGAGCCGTGCCTTGACGCTCTTCTCTTTTTGGAGGTGTTTACATTCTTTTTTTGTCCTCATCCAAATGCTTCCTACAAGCGTCTTCTTGTAAAAGGTCAACTCAACAGGAATGTATATATTTATTGCGCACCGCTGATGTGCTTAAACTAAGTACGACTTTTAAGCGCGTCTTATCTTTGTGTCGTGCGGTGTTTCCAATCCGAAATTCGTATCGAATTTAAAGATGGATTTTGGCCTTTCGGTGGTTAAAATAGTGAAAATCCAAATGATTCTGTAGAGGTGGAGCGGTTGATCCACAACTGCACGATTATCAACTTGTACTCGTCTTGTACCTTGGGACTCGATTTGTCCCAGAATAAAATATCGATTTGGCATCGGGTGGATCTACCTCCGAAATTCTCCCTTTCCAGGTGCAGCTTCCCTCTTTTTGTTCGGTCGTCATCAAGAGCGCGCGAGAAAATAGTGAAATTTGGGGATGTTGTTTCCAAAGCTGTCAATGAAATCAAAACAAAGGTTTGAAGAGTAAACGATGTCACAAGACAAAGAGTGAAACAACAGTATGGGTGTGAGCCTCTAACTTTGTGTGTGTGCCAGCCAGCCAGCCATGACGGACTTTTCCCGGTTGTTTGATGAGCTTGAGCTGGATGACGATGAGCGGCCCCTCTCCTCCGCCTTGCTCCCACCCGTCGCCGCGCTCCTCCCTGAGCTGCGGCGGCGTTTGGTCAGCCGACCCCCGGACCCAAGTCTGTCCATCCGCGGAATGGGCCGGCTCCTCCGAGCGGCCGATCCCCTTTGGCTGCTGGGCCCGGCCGGCGGACCGGAGGCGCCGTATGTCTCGGTGGTCTGCGCTCTAATCAGCCGCGCCGCCCCGCCGCCCGATGACGTCCCCGCGCCGCAACCCTACGCGTCCAATGTGGCCGCCGTGGCTGCTGCCCTGCAAGCGCTGCTGGCAAAACTGCAAGCGGCGGGGCCTGACCGGCGCGTCCGGACCCTGACGCTGGCCCTGGCCCCCCACGTCTGCGTGTTTGCTGCCCCGCACATGGAGGTCAGTTTCACAATGAGACACGCGACCATGCCTATTTGTGTGTGAATTGTCTTTCACGCCCGCAGGAGCGAGCGTGGACCAGCCGTGCTTCCAGAGAGGCGTGTGGCCGCCTGGAATCGCAATTGTTGGCAGCGGGAGGTTGGCTAGACTCCACCCACATGCTGACAGGCGGCGGCCCTGACGGCGAGGCCGGCATCCTGGGGGCGGTCCTGGATGTGGTGCGGCCAACGCTCGAAAGGTGAGGGTACCCGCCGTCACACCACGTCGCTCCTTCGGGAGCTGTTAACCGACGAGCGCCCGCGTTTCAGGGAAGCGCGGCGGCAGTGCGACCGAGTCGATGAGGTGGACTCGGCGTTGGCGTGGACGCTCCTGCGGGTGGGTCGCGCGCGGGCGGGCGGGCGGGCGGGCGAGCCGGCCGCCGGGCCCGTCGTCCCGTCGGCCCGGCCTTGAGTGCTGTCGTTGTGAGCGTGCGCAGGTGCCGCGCCCCTTCCTGGCACCTGTGCTGCCCCGCCTCCTGGGCCCCGCCCTCCTCCTCAGCGACCACCAAGGCGGTGACAAGTGCATGCTGGGAATTCGCTGCCTGCACCATATTGTCAGCAACACGGTGGGAGCACACACTCAGCCGGCCGCATGTCTCGTGCCTGACTGACCGGCTGGCGCCATTTTGTCACTCCCGCTCAATCGGCAGGCTGCCAGCGAGCTGCGCGCGTTGAACCGGGCGGACGTCATGTACGAGGCGCTTTTCCGACATCTGCACGGCACTGACGCTGACGTCATGCAGGTAACGAGGTAACAAGGTAACGCCCGCGCTACCGTGCTCACCCTCGCTCACCTGGCCTAGCTGCTCCTGCCTTGCCTCTTGGACCTGCTGGCCGTTTTGGAGAGTCCCCCTTCGGCAGCCCCCCGCGGGGCGGCCCCTCGCCACCACCGTGTGCTGCGCCTGCTGCTCACGCGCATGGAGGCCGAGCACAAGGTGGCGCTCAGGAGAGTCTACGCGCAGGCGCTGCCGGCCTACCTGCACAGGTGTGCCTGCCTGCGTGCGTGCGTGCGTGTGTGTGCGTGCGTGCCCAGCCCTTTCACACCCCCTGTGCCTTTAGGATGGGTGTGAGCGCGTGTCGCCACTTTGCCCGTCTGAGTCGCGTGGTCCCAGCCTACCTGGAGGTCGGCGACGGTCTCGAAGAGCTCACCCGACTGTACACCCTGGAAGCCCTCTGGCAAATCCTCACGGCGGCGTGGCCACGGTCAGACTCCATTTGGCCGTTCTCTGCTGCTTCTGAAATGACTTTGTGAAGCAATTTGCTGAGCGCAAGCAAACGGAGAAAAGACGTTTTGATAGGGCGCCCGCCCGTCGGCAGCGTTAGCGCCTTGAGCTAACTGTCGTTTGAAATCATTCATTCATTCCCGGTTGCCTGAGCCACTTTGAGCGTTTCCATCCAACAAAAAAAAAAAAGTCCTTGCCTCGTTTTCAACTCGTTTTGAATGCAACTTTCGGAGTGACGCAAAGAGCGGCGAGCCTCCGCAATGACGACAAACGTGTGCTTGTGCTGAGCCAAACTGGCAGCCACCATGCTTGCTTCAAAGTCCTTTTCAGAAAGTGTGAAAGAAACGCCGAAAGGCGTCTTGTGAAAATTTTGACTGTGGAAAAGTGTGGCAGTTGCGGCTCAGCGCGCGCCATCGCCATGTGGCTCCCGTGTTTGCTGCGTCTGCTGGTGGACGCCGAGTGGCCCGAGCCCCGCCTCCGCCCCGACGTCTGCCGCCGGCTCGGCCGCCGGGCCGCCCGATGCGTGGCCCTGCTGGATGCCGCCGCCCGCGGACGCCTGCAGGTAGGTGAACACGACGCTGGTGCGTCTGCGTTTTCTGTTTGCCGCATGTGTACGGCTGGCGCCGTTTCTAGCTAACACGAGCGTTTTGGGTCAGTGCGCGCTGGAGCAGGTGGACGCCGGCTGTTGTACTCCCGAGGTGGCGAGTCTCCTAGCGACGGTAACAGTGGCGAGCGGCAAGAGCCCATCCCGTTGCCCCGTCTGCTCCGACGGCGCCTGGACCCGAGCGGAAGCGTCGGCACGTCTGTGCGCGTGCCCGAGCGCCACGCCCGAGTGAGGCCTCCTCCGACAATCCCGGCCGGCCGCTCGGACTTTGACCTCCTCTGGCGCTGGCCGGCTCTTGACCTCCGCCGGCGCGAGCTCGTCAATTGAAATTCGATAAACCAAAAATGAAAAGTCTTTTTTTTTTTCTCCATTGTTTTCACCCATTCTATTCTCCCGAGCATCCAGGTGCTACTATCAATCTCAAATTGTATAGTAAGGCTATTTTCAATAATTAAAAAAAAAAACAACAACACGTCAAATGCCACAATATCAAATTCATTTCATGGTGTCGATCCAGAATTGTTATGTCACGATAGCGCCGATGACATCGCAGGATGCCATCAGGCCTTAGGACAGCTGAAGAGCTGGAGGTCCAGAGCGTACTCGTCCATGCTGGCTGTGTGGGCCGAGCAGGCCGGATCTTCACATCGGACGGGCCAGGGTTCCAGGATGGCGTCGGTGTCCAGGGGCAGGCGAAACCTGAAGACAGCATCGTGAGGAGGTGGAGGCGTTAAGTTTAGGGCGCGTTCACTCACCTGGACACGCGGCCCGCCCGCAGCTCGGACCCACTGGATCCCATCAGCAGGTACTGCTGGTCCAGCTCCACCTGGACCAGGTTGCACGTGACCTTTTTGATGAGCTCCACCTCTGAGCCAGATCCCAACGCCTCGAACCCTAACAAATAGCATGCGACACGCAACGTGGCCGTCGCGGTAACTTCATGACACAAAGACCACGGGCAAGTTTGACCTGGATGATGTCGGTAGACTTTTAGACAAGCTTAATGCGGGCCACTGTGTCCTCCCTCAAGCTCCCGTGGTCCCTTGAATTACCTGCGTCGGCGTTCTTGAGGACTTCGCGCACGCTGGCTGTGATGATCACAAAGTCTCCGTCTGTGTGCGAAGACTTGACTTGCAGCTTGTAAGCTGCAAAGGACGTAGACACCACGTCACGCCAGTGTCGGGGCGCAGAGCGGGACACTGCTGCTGCCGGGGCGCGGAGCGGGCTGCCGCCGGCGGCGGCGCCGCGTTCTCACCATATTTGATGTGAGGCTGACAAGTTTCTTGGAGGCGTTGGGCGGCACTCAACGTCGGGTCGGGCTTGGCTCGGTAGGTCGCGCAAGCAGCTAGAGAAACAACGTGACACGGTCGTAAACTCTGGACTGGCGAGCCATCTCGTGCGGCCGGTCGGCGAGGGCAGTCACCGACCTGTCATGCACTGGCACTGGTCAGCCACACAGAGGCGCTGCAGCTTCTGCTCCTTGTAGGAGAAGCTTTTGCTACACAAACTTCCTGCACGGGAGCAACATGACAAGGAGAAGAGGGCGAGAAGTGACTTTCAGGGGACTTGGTTGGGGGGGGAGATGACAGCCATTGTGTCTGTGGGGGGGGGGGGGGGCTGTCCTTCTTCAACAGCAAGAGCCAGGAAGCTGCCGTCACAGAACTCAAAGCCTTCTCCAAACTCGGATGTTCTCACCTTTGTCCTGGGGCTCAGAAACAGTCAGCAGGGAGTCGCCGGCTCCGCCCACCACAAAGCCAGCGCGGATCCGAAAGCCCACGCACAGAAAGACATCGGATGGAACCTGGACGGTAGACGGCAAAGAGTTGGCGCAGGGGTGACGGTGATGTGCTAGGCAAGCCGTTTGGATGCTCACCGAGTCCATCTGGATGACCACGGTGTTGCCCTGAAGCTCGTAGTGCGAGACGACGGGCTCCAGGGCGTCTCGGAACTGGAAGGTTCGGTAGCAGGGTAGGGATTTTGGCTCTTTTTTTTTTTCTGGGGGAGGGGGGGGGGGACTCACCTGTCTCAGGTCCTCCAGGTACGCCTCCACGCCGGTCGGCAGCTGGATCTTCATCACCGTCATGGCCGACTCAGTCACCAGCTCGTTAGGAGGAGGCTTGTACCTGCAAGTGAAAAAAAAAAAAAAATCTCGAGTGTATTAAGCAAATATCGTCTCCAGCACGCTAGCGGGCTTGTAAGCACAAAGGCTAATGACCCATTTGTCTTACTTGGCACATGCGGACAGGTGAGGTTCATGCAAGCTTGAGCCTGAAGAGGAGGACAAGAGGCAACGTCAACCATTAACAGCCAGGGCGAGGGCGGCGGCCATTTTCTACAGCTTACCGTCATCCGCGCCGACAATTTCGACGCTCAGCTCAAAGTTGCAGTTGCGAGAGGGCGCCGTCATCTGGTAGTAGGCCGTCTTCATCTGACAAGCAACATTTCAGCCCAAGCGGGAAAACTTGGGCAAAGTCGGACCCACCTTGACGCTGGACACGCCCCTCCCGAATCCCGTGGAAACGATGATGTCGTCGTTCCCCGACACCTGACGACAAAGAGCGCTCACCAAAAAGTCTCTAGGCGATTCACCTTTGGTGTCTCGAGCCCCTCCCTCTCACCTGGATGGGTGTGGCCACCGGCCGCCCGGGGCTGAGGTGGACCCGAGTCAGCGTTCCCGTTCGTCCGTAGCGGACGTGGATGTCCTGATCGAGGACGGCGTGAGGGACCACCCGGCTGTACTCGGTCAAAGCCTCCAGAGTCAAGACCGTGTCCTGTTGGAAGCGGCAGGGTCAAAGTGGACCGTCTGGAGACGGGCATTGCGTGGAGGGGTTACCTGCAGTGAGTAGAATCCCTCCCCGTAGTGCTGATCCTGGGTCAGCCAGGACACGATGGGGTTGGCGTACGGAATCCGGCCCTTCAAACAGCAACGAGTGGCGTGCGCGTCAATCGACACGGCCAGCGGGAAAGAGGAACGGACGGACGCCGGACGGACGCCGGCCGGCCGGCACCTTCAGCAGCGCGCTGAGCAGCCCGTAGGCTGTCGTCTCCACCGTCAGGCCACTGGCTCGGTCGGGTCTGAGCCACTCCGATGCGGTGCCGGACTCCTGCCAGTACCTGAGCACAACCGGATGTCCTGCGCACGCACGCACGCACGCACGCACGCACGCACACACACACACACGGTGAGACGTGCGCGCGCGAGCCGAGACGCGCGCATATAGGCAGGCAGGTAGGTAGGCACCTTTCTGCCTGGCCAGCGTCTCCAGGCTGTTGAAGAGTGTGACGCCGGCGGCGCCGTTGGGGTCGTGAAGCGTCAGGGCGTAGGTGGCCAGCGCCCGCAGGTACACGCTCTTGACCGTCACGGCGTGGCGGGAAATGTAGCCGGCGGCGGAGTGCATGCTGTCGTCGTGGAACTGAAGCGGCAAGGTGCAGAGAGCCGCCGCTGCTATTGGCTGCCGTCCATCCATCGGACAAGGGAGGCCAGAGCGCTCACCTTGAGTTGCAGGACGCGCTCCTGGATGGCGCTGGCCCGACATAGCGCTATGAGGACCAGTGACGTCAGGTAGAGCGAGCGCTCCACCGGCTCCGCACCCTCCGCCTGCAGCCAATCACAGAAGGAGCGCACGTTGGCCAAAGCACGCCCGGCCGGCTTTGTTTGTCGTCTGCCGGCGGGGCGGGACTTTCCATGAATTTGTTGGCTCTGTAGGCCGACGCGTCTGAGAAGGAGCCGTCCGGGTTCTGAGCGTTGCGGATCAGCCAGGACATCGATTCGGACAGAGCTTGGCGGTCTACCCGGAGCACGGGGTCCACGGAGGCCAAGGTCCGAACTGCCGCCGCCGTTAGCCTGACAGAGCGTGCACGGCCAGGTGACCTGCCTGCGCGTGCGTGAGTGAGTGAGTGCGCCTCAGTGTGCGGGTTCTGACCAGGTGCTGGCTTCCCTCCTGGTCCACATGCTGTAACTGCCATCTCGGTGCCGGAAGGAAGAGATGCTGACCAGTCCTAAAATACACATGCCGATTTTTTTCCTTTTTTCCCCCCAGCGTTTCCTTCCTTCCCGTCCAGCTCACTTCAAGCAAACGGCACAGAAACCTTCTTTGATTTTCTGTCTCAGGTGAGCCGAGTTCGTCTGGATGTCTCCGCCCAGGCTAACCCAGCTGCCGGTGGTTTCCAGGTACTGGTACGTCAGGGCCACGGGGAGAACCCTGCCCAGCTCGGCCTCCAGCGAGCCGCCGGGAAGGTTGATCAGCTGTCTGAGGCCTTGGGGGTCCAGGACCACCGCCAAGAAATCTCCCAGAACTTCACCTGGGACACGCACGCACGCAACGCACTCTGGTGACCCGTTTGGATTGTTAACAGCAACAGAAAGCAAATGCGGGCACGCTGAGGGAGGCTGGTCAGAAAAACATCTCAATCTCACCGTTGATGCTCAGAGATCTTTCCACAGCCGTGTTGGGAACCGTGTTGGCCGGCGGCAGGTTCTTCAGCACCACCGTCGTCTTCTCGGAACCTGCGAGCGTGACGACGGTATCAAGCGGCCTGGATGGGAAACCAGCGCGTTGAGCCTACCGTAAAGCCCCTGCGGGTCCAAAACGCCGCCGGAATAATCTTCCATTTTCACCCCCTCGGGCTACCGACAAGAAACGGGCCGTCATTGGCGGCGTGGGCCGGGCGCGTTGGCGGCGTTGGCGAGTGCCTACCACCACTCGCAGTTTCTTCTCCAGCACATCCTGCGTTCCCTGGTTCTGGGTCTCCAGGGCGAAGGTCAGCGTGTGTTCTCCGGCCTCCAGCCCCATGAGGGCGAACGACACCTTGGCCACGGCCTTGGGCGGCAGCGGGCTCCACTGGCAGACGGTGGAGCGAAGCCCCGCCCCGCCGGCAGCCGGCTTGGACCGGAGCAGGCACACCTGCGGCCCAACCGTCAGCGTGACGCAGAACTGAGGGAGGGATGGAGGGAGGGAGAGAGAGAGACAGAGAGGCAACCATTGCGGCAGCGGCCTGGAGCCCGACGGTACCGGCCAAGGCCGCTCGCTCTCCGGTACCGTGACGCTCTCCGCCCGCCGGTTGTACACGGAGCCGCTCAGCTCCAGCTGCTCGCCGCGGACCGCCTGGTAAGGGAGCGGCACGTCCACGCTGAGCGCCAGCTGCGCCGACACCCGCAGCGGCTCCGACACGCAGATGCCGTCGCCGAACATTCCCACAGCCTTCAAGTGCCACGTGCTCAGCGAGTCGGGAAGTGCCCGGGTGACGGACATCTGGCCTCCTCTGTGCAAACGGGGCCGGTTGCCAGTCAAAGACCGCTTTTGGGCCGAGACCTTTGCTCACCTGCTGGGCTGGACCTCCCACAGCCAGCTCTCGGGGAAGAAACTCCTGACCAGAGAGGGCGCCGCGTCAAAGTCGGCCCCCATGTCTAAACACACGTACGCGCTACGTTAGCTTTGGGCGGGCTCTCGCCCAAAGCGGCAAAAGCCGACGAGCCCACCGACCGTGGCGGCCCAGGATCAGCCTCTGCTCTCGGTCCAGGTGCTGCTGGACAAACTCGCAGCACTTTGTGAAGACCAGGCGACAGGAAGCATGATGCGGCGTCCGGCGGATGCTCTGCTGGGCAAAATGCTGGCAGGTCACGCTCTTGGGGATGTACTTCATGCCGGCTTGGCAGCAGGGCTTCAGCGCTCCGAAAGAAGCCGCTGCGCGCACAGGTGATCAACAAACAGGCTCCCCCTACACGGCCGCCCGCCACGCCGCCTCTTGCCTTTGTCGCGCTTCATCTCTTCCGTCAGCGTTCGTTTGCTCCGCACGGCAGCCGTGCACGCCGCACCTGCGTCGGACACACGGACGCACGCACACACTGTGGCACGGGCGCTCGACGATTGACCGGCCGGTCGGCGACTGACTGACCCCCGGGTGTCGGCTTGGCGTCGGCATTGGTGATGAAGGTGAGGCCGGCCAAGCGGAAGACGTCGGCCGCGTCTTTGCCCCCGCCCCCTCCGCAGCCTCGGTCGCTTTGCTCGATGTGACGCAGCACCTGAGAGGATGCCGTCAGTCCCGGCCCGCCGCTTCCTCCTGGGCCGCGGCGCGCTCACCGTGGAAACGGGGTCTCTATAGTTGGGGTACAGGTGATAGAGGGCGGAGTCTACAGCGGAGAACGCCACCAGCCCCTCCCGATTGGTGCGGACGTCCAGCTGCAGGTCTTCCTTTGGCCTGTAGTCCTGCTTCCTCGAGGACAGTTCGGTCTGTCGGCGCACACACACACACACATGTACACACACGCACACACGCATACACAGTCTTCAAGACCACATAGGTCTTTGAATGACGCCAGCACAACACAAGCACACTCCCGGACAAGAATGCGGACCAGCACTCGGCAGGCGCCGGGGTTCCCACCCGAAGTCCGCCGACGCAGACGCCGCCGACTTTGAGCCAGACCGAGTCGGCCACCAGCTCGGACGCGCCCCCGCCGCTGTGCAGGATGTAGTAAACCAGCAGGCGGACGGACGGCACCATGGCGTCCGTCACCGGGAAGCTGAGCGTTTGCTGGTAGTCGTTGCCGGCGACCGAGGCGCGGCTGCCGAAATGGACCGTCTTGCCTTTGGACAGCACCTGAGAGGCACGGGACGTGGGTAAAAGGGAGGGCGCCGAGCGAGCGAGCGAGCGACTGGCCGTGCCGTCCTCACCAGGAAGCTGAGCGCGTCGACGGGCACGTGGGCAGAAGAGTACACCTTGATGTTGGCCAAGCGGCCCACCTGGAGGTCCCGCCCGGACAGCGGCGGGTCGATGTAAAGGTAGCGGCGGTTGGGAGACTCGTACGCCGTCGCCGTGACAACCAGACGAGCCTGACTGGCGGCCGGTAGGGACGGCTCCGACGTCTCCAACTGGGGGGGGCGGCAAATGCTTAAAGTCCACTCCCGTGGGAGCGAGTTTGGGTGGCTTACCATGAGCGAGACCTTGGCGGCCGTGGCAGGCGTGTTGCAAACAAAGAGGGCCAGACCTTCCGCTTGGCTGCGCCCGTGCTCGGGGCACACTTTGACGTCCACTTCTCCGTCACGACTCCACACGCGCTGCTCGGACACGCGCACCGCAACCTGGCTCACCGGCTGCTCCAGGTGGTCCTTCACCAGAACCTGAGCGGGAGGGCCAGCAGGTGAGCCAACATGCACTCCCGGGCCCGGTAATGAGTCAAGCAGGCATCACCTGGATGTTGTAAGGAAGTCCGGGTTTGATGAAAGGGGGTGTGGACACCAGAGTCAGACTGAAAGGTGATTTGACAAACTTCACAGCTGAAAATTCCGCCTCCTGGCTGATACCACCTGAGTCGTGGGGGCGGAGCAAAGCGTCAGCATGCGTGCGTGCGTGCGTGCGTGCGTGCGTGCGCGCGTGCATACCGTTTTCCTCCTGAAGCAGCACAGCAATATACAGGAACTTCCCAATGAGAGCGTGAAGGTCTTTGGCTCCATCGTGTTTGGACAAAACCTCGTCCACGTTCACGCACACGTCCACTTCACCGGATGGCGACAACTGAACACATTTTTTGCCTTCAGCAAAAGTCAACACAAGCGCGAGAGCAACTCAAAGACGAAAAACGAGAAGGTCTGACTCTCTCCCTGGTCACGGAGTTTGGGATGATAACCGGACGTTCCTTCTGGCTCACATAGCCGAAGCGCAGGAAGAGCTCGCCCAAAGAAACCGGACCGCCGTGAAGATACCTGAGAGCGGGTGGTCAACATAGTCCAGATAAGGCTGGCGGGCTGGCTGGCTTCTCACCTGGCCTCCACTTTGAAGCAGAAACGTTGAAAGTTCCCAAAGCTAATGTAGTTGACTTCAGGCTGGACCACGATGGAGAAACTGGGAAGAACTGACAACACACAAAGGTCTTCAAAGACACGGACCCGACCCATACGGCTGGACCGGGTCTGCAGACCTGGACCTGAACCAGAGACCTGGACCCAGGTCATAGACCAGAGACTACGGACCCGGACCTCAACCCAGATGACAATCGGAGAGCACCAAGCGGAGCCTGTCTCACCGTATTCTCTGATCTCAAAATACGTGGTGGCTTTGGTGCTGAAGAGGTCCGAATACGACGCTTCGATGGACCAGATTCCCAACCTGGAATGACATTGCAAGATCAGGCCTGAGAATCCTTGGAAAGGTTCTGGTTCCTGGCTCAGTACTTTGGTCTGATGGGGATCTTAAAGGGGTTCTGCATGGATGGGATCCCGTTGTTCAGGTCCAACAGCTCCTGCACGTCCACCGTCTGACGATCGGGATCCTGCTTGGGCGGTGGGACGCGAGTGAGTGAGTGAGTGAGTGAGTGAGTGAGTGAGTGAGTGAGTGAGTGAGTGAGTGAGTGAGTGAGTGAGTGAGTGAGTGAGTGAGTGAGTGAGTGAGTGAGTGAGTGAGTGAGTGAGTGAGCAAGCCCACCTTGAAGGTGAGGAAGACGCTGCGATTGGCCGGATGAAGCTCCTGGTTTAGCGAAAAGGCACGCACCTTCACTACAGTGCGAGCCCAGAACAAAGAAGTGATGTCACCGAGGCTCCGCCCACAGCGCAAGACGTAACGAGCTACTTGCTCTCATCCGCTCGTGCCTCACCGCTCTGAGTGGGTGTGTACAGAGGTTTGTCGGTCTGAACGAACAAAAAGCCGTTTTTCCGGCTGACGGGAAGCGACACGTGCTGGTTGATCTGCACCGATTGGACGTGGAGGGTCACACGATCCACAGTCTTGTCCAGCTGCCCCGACGAGATCTGAAGACAAGAAGAAGCCAGCGAGCGATTGCGGTCAAGCGTCCGGGACTAAATGACAAATGCCTCCGATTTGGTCCGACAATTGCGAGTCATTCCGAGGAGCCGAGCCAACTTCGCTCACCCTCACTGAGGCGATGGCCTGGTGCTGGTTCTGGGTGTTGAGGGTCACCACCTGACGGGACAGAACCTGCGAGAGGGAGTTCAAGCCGGCACCGGTGAGTGAGCGAGCGAGCGAGTGTTTTGAGCGAGCGAGTGAACCTGGTGGTCTGGCGCCATGGAGGTCTTGATGAAGAGGTAGACCCTGACCTCCTCGGAGAAGCCAAACATCTGCACCAGGACCGTCTCCAGCGCATCCACGCGCAAAACCGTGGGGGCGCTTACCAGGTACCTGAGGAAAAATGGCAGAGACTAAACTGCACGCCGCCATTGGCTCACGGTCTGATGATGTCATCAAAAGGAACACAAGGTGTGAGAAAAGCCTTCCAATTGAATTGCGACTAGCAATTCTATGCCATGCAGTCACCATTGTTGGGGGCCAATTTTCACTGATCAAAATAAAAGCCAAGATTTGAGAACATTTGCTCCTTGCTCGCTTGCTCGCTTGCTTGCTTGCTTGCTCGCTTGCTTGCTTGCTTGGGAGACTCAAAAGCTTCAAACGATCCACTTTTCCAGGCAGTCTTGCTTGGCGTAATGGCGTGCAGTGCCAAGCTGTTCCTCCTTCTCCGCTTCAAGAGCAGAACCGCGGTTAGCTTACAGTCAAATCTCAAACTTGGAGTCGTCACTCACTTTTCTCAAACGGGGGACGGACCCCGGAGTCAAAAAAAGAAAAGAAAAGAAAAGAAAATGCCAGTGACACTGATCTTTACTGTTATTGGTTGAATGAGCCACATCTCATTTTCAAAGAAGAAATCCATTCAATTCACAAACTCAAGCGGTGAAAAGCAACAACCACAAAGAAATCCATAAGAAAAGGTTCCATTTGAGCTGAATAAATGGAAAGAGAAGCAAATCCACTCACGTTCCGGCCTGCTGAGCGCTCACCGTCCACCACACGCAGCACGCACACCAACACAGCACACACGCTTTCATGCCGCCGCACACATGGACACTCTGTCATGAAGAAGTCGTCGAATAGCAAGACAAAGATCAAGATTGAGGCTCTTGATGCACACGCGCACGACTTTTATCACGGCACAAACGCACGCACAGTGGAACTTCCCGCATGTGTTCACTCAGGGTCGAAAGGTCCACTTGGTCTTTTTGGACGCTGTGCAAACATATCGATTGTGGCTCGTCGGCCGTGAACGTGAGTAGTCCGGCCAAAGGTGACTTGGTCCGCTTGGTCTTTTCGGACACTGCGCAAACATATCGATTGGGATTGTGGCCGGCTCGCTTGATTGCCAAGAGCGGCAGAGGAGGCGGAAGGCGAACGAGCGAGCGAGCGAGCGTCCAATGGAAACGGTCGACTCGATTGAGTCCACGTGCGCGAGCCCGAAGGAAGCATTCCGAGCAAGATCGAGAATCCAATAAGAGCGCCGCTCTCCCCATGTCCATTGAGAGAGAGTGCGAGAGAGAGAGTGAGAGAGAGGGGGAGAGAGAGAGAGGGAGAGAGAGAGAGAGAGAGAGAGAGAGAGAGAGAGAGAGAGAGAGAGAGAGAGAGAGAGAGAGAGAGAGAGAGAGAGAGAGACGTCGCTGTGGCCTTGGGCTTTGGTCCGGGCGGGCGGGCGAGCATCAAAATCTACATCTTTAGTCAAAGTCAAAGTCTGCTTTATTGTCAATTTCTTCACATGTCAAGACACACAAAGAGATCGAAATTATGTTTCCCACTATCCCACGGTGACAAGACATAGTACACAATATACACACAAGTAAACAACCCAAAAAAGCAAAAACAAGAAGGCGCAAACAATGAATAAATAAGAGCGATGAATAAATAATGAATAAACAAATAACATAATAAATAAGAGGAGCTGTCACGACTCGTCCCCGGTTGTTTGATATGTAGTAGGTTGTCATGGTTTCTATGTACTCGCCCCTCCCTTCCTGTGTCAACTCCCAATCAATGTACTGATCACAGTCACCTGCCTCTCTCTCGTTACCCGTCTCGTATTTAAGTCCTGTCTGCGTGTCACTCCGCTTCTGGTCGGATCGTTGTTGTTGTGTTAGTGTCATCAGGTCTTTTGGTTTCACGTCTTTGTCGGTCAGTCTTGTTGTTGGTTTGGTTAGTAAGTAATGTCAGTTTACCGAGTCTGTTGGTTTGTATTCGTCAATAAACCAAGCTGGTCCAAGCTGCACTTGGTCGCCCTGCTCCATCCGTCCGTGACAGGAGCGAAAATGGAGCAAGTGTGCATACAGCACATTTCATCGTCATGATGGCGCCGCGGATGGCCGCCACGGTGAGTCGCTCTCTGTTTCTTTGTCTTATTATGTGTCCTCTCTGCATCCATTGCAACCTGGTCATCCTGGAAGAGGGACACTTCCATCTGTGGTCTCTTCTCAAGGTTTCTCATTTCCCCTAGCTGGGGTTTTGAGTTTTTCCTTGCCCTCTTGGGAGTTTAAGATCAGGGGATGTTTGAGAATATCTGCCATTTTTCACATGTCAGAGTTCATGTCGGTGCCTGCCAGGCCGGTGCCTGCCAGGCCGGTGCCTGCCAGGCCGGTGCCTGCCAGGCCGGTGCCTGCCAGGCCGGTGCCTGCCAGGCCGGTGCCTGCCAGGCCGGTGCCTGCCAGGCCGGTGCCTGCCAGGCCGGTGCCTGCCAGGCCGGTGCCTGCCAGGCCGGTGCCTGCCAGGCCGGTGCCTGCCAGGCCGGTGCCTGCCAGGCCGGTGCCTGCCAGGCCGGTGCCTGCCAGGCCGGTGCCTGCCAGGCCGGTGCCTGCCAGGCCGGTGCCTGCCAGGCCGGTGCCTGCCTGCCTCTCAACAAGCGTAAGCACGGACACATTGGCTCATGTTACAAAGTATGAAAAAAGTGGCACTCAAGACAATACTCCGCCCTGCCCCGCCTTCACTCCAAACCCCACGACAAGGTCACATTCCGCTCACGGACGCACACACACACGCACACGCACACACACACCCACAGGTTTATTTAAAGATTGATGCGTGCGAGTGTGCGCTGTCATGATTATCAGCCCAAAGGTCACCAAGGTCATGCGTTATCTTGGCGGAGTGTTTCCATTCCAGTCGTTGTCCATCTTTGGTCACGGCGGTCGGCCCGGCCGGCACCGCTTATAAGAAGACGGCCCGTCCTCGGAGCGCCACTTGCCCGCCCGCCCGCCGCTCGAAAACATGGCCCCCAAGAAAGTGGAAGCCAAGAAGCCCGCAGAAGCCAAGAAGGCAGCAGAGGCTAAGAAGGAGGAGAGCGCTGTCGCGGTGGCGCCGGCCAAAGCTCCGGAAGTCGAAGGCGGGGGCGGCGGCACATGCCAGGCAGACCCGAAGAGCGTGGTGCTGGAGTTCAGCACCGAGCAGCTGGAGGAGTTCCGCGATGCCTTTGCGCTGTTCGACGAGACGCCGGCGGGCGAGATGAAGATCACCTACGCTCAATGCGGCGACGTCATGCGAGCGCTGGGGCACAACCCGACCAACGATGACGTCCTGAAGCTGCTGGGTCGGCCCAAAGCCGAGGAGATGCGTGCCAAGCTGCTTGACTTTGAAGCCTTCCTGCCCATGCTGCAGCACGTGGCCGGCGCCAAGGACCAGGGACACTTTGAGGACTTCGTGGAAGGGCTGCGGGTGTTCGACAAGGAGGGCAACGGCACCGTCATGGGGGCCGAGTTGCGCCACGTCCTCTCCACCCTGGGCGAGAAGATGACGGAGGACGAGGTGGACCGGCTCATGGCCGGACAGGAAGATGCAAACGGCCACGTCAACTACACGGACTTTGTCAAACACATCATGGCCGGATGAAGACGGCTTCTTGTCGCCTCTCGGTGTGTCTGTGCGTGAATGTCACGTTGAAAGAATGAAGCCAATAAAGACCTTCTTGGTCTGTCTCTTTTATTTGTCTTTGACGCTTTGCTCTGTGCTTCTCGCATGCACACAAAAAAGTAGGCGGGCGGGTGGACAGGCAGGCAGGGGGGCAGGCGGGAGGCCGGCTGGCCGGCAGGGGGGCAGGCAGGCAGGGGGGCAGGGGGCTGGCCGGGGGGCAGGCAGGCGGCCCTCAGAAAGGCTTTGATCCACCAATCAATGTGCCTGAAATGGCAAGAGCCTGGATTCATCAAGATCTTTGACCTACTTCTCGCTCAAGCCCTTTTGCCATCGGTCGGAAGCCAGCGGGTCTCCGACATATCGAGCGAGCGCGTACGCCAACCCTCCCTCACAAGATGGCGACCTCTCCGGACCGCTTCGGACCGGGCGCTCGGGCAGAATCCAGTCGGCCGGGATGGGCAAGCCCCGCCTCCTGATTGGCCAGCTGGGCGTAGAGGCGGGATCTGAGAAATCGCGGGTAGCTGTCGGCCTCCATCAGGCCGAAGATCCCATCCTGAAGATCCTCGATGCCCAGACGCAGGCTGCGACGGGTCATCTCCCGGACCTTTGAATCCACCTTGACCTGTGAGTCAGGAAGTCACATGTGCGGGCCAGAAGTCATCAGTGGTCCTCAGATGGGCCTTCCGACTGAGTTTACCCGATCCGTTGTGCACGTCGGACGTCGTAATCTACCTGTCTGGAGGCCGCGCGTGAGACAAACCCCTCGTAGACGTGAGCGGCCCCGTCCGCCATCTGGCCGAGGAGACGTGTCGCCTTGAATTTCTCCACGGCCAACCAGAAGTCCAGATTCTCCTCGCTGTACTCTGACCTCAGGAAGTGGCGGAATAGCGCCAGGCCGTCTGACCGACAAGAAGAAAAACACAATATGGCCCGGCCCTCGTCTGGCTTTGAATCCAACAGGAATGGAAGGCTTACATGGGTGGGCCAAGAGCGTTTGGAGACTCTGGGCCCACGTCTGCACTTCCCGCGCCGATGGCCTGCGGGAGAAAAGATGGCGGATAAAAAGCACAGAGAACCTGAGTCGAGCGGATCCTCCTCCTCTGGCCTGGACGGCGGCTGGCTTCTCGTGGCCCAGGGACCGCGAGGAGCCGGCCGGCTTCTCGTGGCCCAGGGACCGCGAGGAGCCGACCGCCTCCGTTGCTTGCCGGCCGCCGCCGTTGCCTGCCGCAAATATAAATCCATTTTTGAAAAACAAACCTGGTGTTCCTCAGAGCCCTCTCCAGACTGTCACTTTGGAGCCAACGCTCGCGCCTGCTGCCCAGCAACGACAGGCCAGCGCTCGCCTCTGAAGAGCTGCGACGACATCCGCAACGCCACTTCACTTCGTTTGTGTCTGTGAGTGTGTGTTCATACAAACTCTTGCTTTTCTTCCTGAGCTCCTTTCCAATTTCAACATCCTAAAAAGTAAAACACATTTTCTGTCAACTCGCACGTTTGGTGCATGAGCCGCACTCTCTCGTGCGTCTTTGAAGCGCGGTTCTGTCCAACGCGCCAGTGTGCACCTGGGCCCCTCGGAGCCACGTGAGCGTCTGCTTCGGCGCCGCTCCCTCTGAGCTCGGCTCGTTCTTGAGGCTCTGAGCGGAAGGGCGGAGGGCGTGGAGGTCAAGGGTTAGACGGTGGATGTCTGAGAGCGAGCGGGTCCGTTCCGGTCGCGCTCGCAAGGAACCTTCGGACAAGCAACGCCTGAGGCCTGAAGGCAGCGACACAAAAGGTCCAAAAAAACAGAAGCGATGTGAACTCCAGGAAGTGATTGAGGGTGCTGACCTCGCGATCTGGAGGCGGAGCCTAACTCCTCTCCAAGGCATTTTTTCTCCTTCCACACGGGACTGAGGGTTGGATCGGAGGGCAGCCAGGCAATCGCGGCAGGGGGGGAGGAGGCACGGGAGGGCTGAGGGAGGAAGAGCCCCAACTCCGAGGGGGAGGCCGACAACTGGATGGGGCAGAGGAAGTGCAAAACTCCATCATTGACACATGCTATGCTGAAAATGTGTGCGTGCGTGCGTGCGTGCGTGCGTGCGTGCGTGCGTGCGTGCGTGCGTGCGTGCGTGCGTGCGTGCGTGCGTGCGTGCGCGCGCGCGCGCGCGCGCGTGCGCGTGTGTGTTGATTGGAAGCGTGACGGCCTTCGGGTTGCGTGTGAGCAGCAGAAACGTGTTCACCAGCGTGCGGGAGAGCATGTCCAGTGTGTTGTTTCCGTGTCAGGTGCGAAAGGAGACCAAAACTTAGCGACGCTCGGCACCTTGTGGGGCAGCCGCCGGGCCCGGTGGTGAATCATTTCTTTTGACATCAGTGGCGTCGTCGTGTCAGGGCCGCGTGGGTCCACGGGCTGGCGCATGGCAACATTGGCACCGCGTCATCAGACCGGTCCCGAGGTCAACGGGATCCCGACTGCTGCCACTGACCTCAGCGCAGATGGGCAAGATGAGCGCTTTGGGCGCTTCTCCGGCGCCTCCGCAGGAAGGCCCGTGTGACCAGATGCTGGTTGCCTGATTGTTGCGGTAGCCTTGCAGCGTCGAGAAGACGGCCGAGGACGGCCGGGGACCCACCGAGTCCGTTGGCTCGTAAGCGAGCGCTCGTCCGGGGTGGTGGCTCTGGTATGGTCGTCCTGGAAGATGCAAACACATGTGTGCGTGCCAAGAAGCCGTATTGAAATGGAGGAGACGGGAGCTATACCCAGGGTCGTGCTTCTGTCCTCAAATACCGGATGGGTGAGCTAAAGACAAGACAAAGTGACATAATTAGTGACATACTTATTGTTACAGCATAGCATAGTAGAGCATAGCATAGCTCAACGGGCATCAACTTGTCCAGGGCTTTGCCATTTTTTGTGTTGCAAGAGGCGAAGCATGCGCCCTCTCAATGCGCTGCGCCGACTGACCCGAGGGGGCTCCTATCCAGGCTGTTTTAGGTTACGCCCAACAACAAAACACCTGATTCAAACCATCAGTAGGGGCCCTTGAGGACTCCTGGTCTAAAGGGCTTGCTTAGGGTCCGTGGCACAAGCTTACAGCCAGCATAGCACAACATAGACACAAGCTGGCGGAGGGTAGTTTAGCAGTGTAGCCCCGCCCCCAAGACGCACCTGCTCCAGGATAATGTAATTGTCACCCTGTGATGACGTCACACGGGTGCCCTTCAGCGTGGACGTGCACGGTGGTTCTTCTCCTCCTTTTTCTTCTTCTTTGTCTTCCTTGCGATCTCTCCAGAGAGACCCCAGAACCCCCAGACCGGACGACACCAACGACCCCCGACGGCGTCTGCAGCGGCCGTGTTTACCGGGGGCGGGCTGGTGCAGCGGCGCGGCGGCGCTCTACGAAGAGCGCCATAGGAAGCTCACGTGGTAGCGCTCGCAAAAATCCATCGAGGCTTGATCGATCAACACAAAACACGCGTGATGATGACTCACCTCGCCGGCTGCCGTGAGACGAAGCAAAGTCTCGCTGCACGTCCTAACCACAGGTGAGCCTCTCCGCACCACCAGGATGATACGACTGGGACAACTCCTGAGACAGTAGGGTGTACGAATGTGCGCGCACACAACCCACACACGCACACGCACACACACACACACACAAACATGCTTTTTTATTGACACGATTCCATGTTGGCCACTGCGGTGAAGAAGCGAGCAGTCACCTGATGGCGTGAGCCAGCTCGCCACACTTCCACATTTCCACAGGAAGTCCGTTGAGCTGCAAAAGCGCATCGCCTCGGCGGAGGCCCGAGCGATGAGCGGGACCGCCTATGGCCGGGGGGAACCCAATGTTTTGTCGTTTGGTCGTCCAACTTTTTGTGGCTCTTACCAGTGTCGACGGCCTGAACTCGCACGGGACCGTCGCAGCAGATGGTGAATCCGAAGCCGTCCAGTCCTCGCGTGACGCTGACCTGAGGACGCAGAGCGCACGGTCGCTGCACATTTGCTCATCATTACAATCGTCATCATCGTGGCCGTCGATCTCGCCTCCGTCGTCGGCGTGAATCGGAAGCCGATCGCTCGACTGGCGCAAACGTCCGTTTCCGTGACGACGCCGACCGTCCGACCGACTGACCGACCGAGTGGAGCCGCCATCCTCGAAGTCGTCCGTCAGACCGACGCACGCAATTAGCTGTCCCGCCTGGGAAGTCCCGCCGGGCGACCTTTCCGTCGGCGCATTCTTTGTGCTGTTCTGCAGAGACGGATGACCTTCACCGTGAACTCAGACGACGGAGCGTGTGAATTTGGTCCGGTGGAGGACGGACTCCCGAGCAAGCGAGCTAGCGAGCCCACAAAACTTGGATTTGCAAACATTTGTCAAGGGAAGCACACAAAAGGCAGGCAGCCAGGCAGCCACGCAGGCAGGCAGCCAGGCAGCCAGGCAGCCAGGCAGCCAGGCAGCCAGGCAGCCACGCAGGCAGGCAGCCACGCAGGCAGGCAGCCACACAGGCAGGCAACAGCCGTAAACCGCAAACGGAGGAAGCCCAGCGCCAAATAAACAATCACGTTAGCTCAAAAACTTCAAATAGAAGGCAAGAATGTCATATGAAGAAACCTTTTAGCCAGAACAAGAACGTCCTGCCTGGTAGCGACACGCTAGCGAGTCAATAGCCACACCTGCGGTGCCAGGAGAAAACCCTTTTTATGTGTGTGTACATGTTTTATGACACTGTCTAACACACACACACACACACGCACACACATGCGCACACACACACACACATGCGCACGTGCTCTCAGGCACTCATGCACAAGCAGCCCCGTAAGTGCATCAACTGCCTGCGGGTCATGAAAGATTGAAAAAGTCCATAAAAGATGGCCTCTGTCCAACAGAGGGCCCGCCGGCACCGACCTGAGGCGGGTTCTGCTGAATGCACAAGTGACACAGGCGGGAGATGGTGCGCGTGCCTGACGCGCAGCTCCTCACCGAGCCCGTCCCACCCTCCGGCGCCTTCATCGGAGTACCGAGGCCCGCGTCGCTCGACGCAAAGCATTGTGCAGCGTTCAAGTGCGCGTGCGTGCATGCGTGCGTGTGGGCTGGAAAAGTCCTGGCCAGTCGGAGAGCTCAAACTCACCCTCTGTCGAGTTGCGGCATCTCGCTCGCCGTCTCGGTCGACGCTCCGTTCGGGCCTCTGACGGGTGTCCCGGTCATCGACCCGTTTGGTACGGCGGCGGGCATCCGGGTCGGCGTCTCCGCCGAGCGTCCCCGACAATGGGGCGGTCCCGGCCGCCGAGTCAGTGGGGCGCTTTGGGTCCGGTAGAGTGACGATCGCACGAGCGTCGTCGCAATGGCGGCAATCGAGCGGCTCGCCGCGGTTCTCTCCGTGATACCGATCGTCGCCCCCGTCATCGTGCCAGGACCAGGAGGTGTGCTTCCAGAACATGGCCACCGCCGACGACACAATTGTAGAGTGATGGTGTGACCCCATCCACCTCTGGTGAGAGCGATGGCGGCGGTGGCGGCGGCGTCTTGCGGCGGCGGCGGCAACCAGAGCCCACCGACGGCCGTCCTCTTCTTGTTTGTCCCGAAATGCTCACCGTTGACCGCTTCCACGTCTTGTCAGGTTGGGATGGCACCAGAGGAGTGGGAGGCGCTTTGACTCTGTGCATGTGTGTGCGTGTGTGCGTGTGTGTGTGTGTGTGTGTGTGCGTGTGTGTGTGTGTGAGTGTGTGTGTTAAATAGGACAGAGGTGTGCTGAGGGTCACATGGCTCCTGAGCAGCTTGTGGTCCCCATGGTGACCGCGGTGAGCACTTCAAATCTATTTCTAGTATCACTGCACTGACATCTCTTCGGGCTCTTTGGCGAGGGCTGGCGTGGCTAAAGTAGCCGCGAGCCGTGCGTTTCTTTTTCAAAGCATCACGGTAGAGGCCGAAAAGGTCCCAGCAGGCCAAAACTCCGATAATTCAGCCTCATGGGATTGCCCAATGATTGCTGTCGACGATTGACTTGCCATTCGTGACATGCTGACTGTGGTGGCCGTCAAGTGAAAATGCTGTGTGGGTGCGTTTGCATGTGTGACAAATAAGTGTGCAGGGTGACACATTGCTCTTGTTAATCCGCACAGATTGGGAGCTAATCTGCGCAGATTGATTTGAGAGCGGCACCTTGTCTCTCGCTCTCTCGCTCTCTCTCTCTCTCGCTCTCTCTCTCTCGCTCTCTATCTGTCTGGCGGCGTCTGTTGTCATGACGATGCGACACTTTGCAGTGGGCGACGTGTCGGATCGATCATCTTTGTCCGGGATCGTCGGCGAGGCAGACAAGTAAGTCGGTTCGTCAATACTCTGTCCACGGAAGGACCTTCGGGAAAGTTTGGGCTGAAATCAAGCGCACCTTCAAATCTTTTTGCTGAAATTGTGACTGGTCTTCTTTCAATGTTACAACACTTTGCTTTGGCCTTCTCTTCTTCTCTTTCCATTTCTTGTCTTTCAGGACCATGCTGAACGACAGCTGGACCGTCATGAACAACAGCAGCTCCGAGCTGGACGGCAGACGAGCCAGCAAGCGCAAGGTACCAAAGAAAGAAAGAAAGAAAGAAAGAAAGAAAGAAAGAAAGAAAGAAAGAAAGAAAGAAAGAAAGAAAGAAAGAAAGAAAGAAAGAAAGAAAGAAAGAAAGAAAGAAAGAAAGAAAGAAAGAAAGAAAGAAAGAAAGAAAGAAAAAGCCTGACTGAGTGCGTGAGTGAGGCACCAAAGTGAAGAAGCTCTGCCGATTGTCGTCACAGAGAGTGCAAAGTGCACGGAAATTGAACAGCAGCTCAAAACACAAAAAAGTCCCCAAAAGATCCTAAATTGAGGTCAAAGTGGAAGCAGCAAAAAGCTGCTTTGTGTTAATCTGCAGTCAAGTAAGCCAGAGCGGCTGGCGCTGTGCGTGCGCGTGTGCGTGCGCGCGTGGCGACGTGACCGACCGACTTAATGCCGGCAGAAGAGAGCGGCACGGGCCAATCCCGAGCGACAGATTGGACGAGGCTGCCACGTTTTCAATCGTAACAGCCTCGGATACGCTGTCTCTTTGTCGGTCGGTCGGTCAGGAAAGAGCGCTCGCTTGGCACCACGTCATTTGCAAACCCTTTTTTTTGGCTCAGAAATGCTGCGGCTTCCTTCTGCCGGCGCTCCTGCTGGCGCTTGTGGTAGCGGTCGTCACGGCGACGCTCACCGTCCTCTACGGGAAGCACTTGGCTCTACCCTTCGTCAACAGGTACGCACGCACACACAAAAACGCTTTTCGCCGAAAAGATCCAGGGATTTGTTTTTTTCTTGGAAGCAAGCCAAAGTTGGGTCAAATTGACCCATCTTACCGGTCCGATTTTTCAGCACTTCGAAGGGTGAACGGCAACTCGAGGCTCCGTTTTTATTTAATGTACGCACGCCATTGTTTTCCTCCAGAGACCGAGCGTCGGCGTCCTCTTCCCCCGTCATCACCACTAACCCCAAAGAGTCGGGTGCGCTGGTGACCGTGTCGCAGGCAGGCGCGGGCGAACCCATCAGCATCTTCCTGGAGCCCGACTGTTCCGACCCCGCCCGCCACTTTGAGCGCTGGGAGGCGCTGCACGCGTCGCTCATACGGGCGCTGAGCGCGCGCAACACCGAAGACTGGCAGGAGATGAGCCGCGTCGGCGCGCTGGCCGAGGAGCTCCGGACGGCCGCGGAACACGCGCGCGACCTCCGACGGGACGCGCAGGGCTTGAAAAGCGGACAAGGGCTACTGGAGCAGAGACTGGAGCGCCTGCAGAACCAGCAGAACCGCATGGCTCAGGTGGGATGCGCCGGCCGTGGCTTTGGTGTGCCAACAAATCTGACCGCAGTCTCATTGATGACTCCCGTCGGAGCCGCGTCCGTCCGTCCGTCCGTCCGTCCGTCCGTCCATCCATCCATCCATCCATCCATCCATCCATCCATCCATCCATCCATCCATTCATTCGTCCATTTAGTTTTGAGTTTAGTTAGTTACATTCATTCACACACACACACACACACACTCACACACTCACACACACACGCACGCACGCACACACACACACACACACACACACACACACACACACACACACACACACACACACACACACACACACACACACACACACACACACACACACACGCGCACACACACACACACACACACACACACACACATCATGTATACAGCTTGCTGGACATATCATTTTAGGCAAGTGAGTAGGTCTCCTGAGGAAGCTAACTTAAGCTTATGGTAGGAGCCTTCTGTGTAGAGTTAGATGCTGGTGAGCTATCATTCTAATAGACATACACATAGGACATTTACATACATGACATTTACATACTACATTTAACATGCTGCTTGTAACGCAACGGACATTTAACATAACCTAACATAACATAGCACTAACATGACAACGTACACTTCGCATAACATAACAACATAACAATCCATCCATGCATTTTTTTTCTTTCATTCATCATTTCAGTTTTTCGAAAATATCGGTGCGCAGGTGCTGTCAGGCGAGCACGCGGGGTTCCTCGGGCTCACTTCGGCTTTGACGGATTCCTTGTCCAGCCTGCAGAGGGAGACAGAGAGTCTGAGCAGACTTCATCGGGACAAACGCCAAGGTAACGCGCGGTGTGGGGTTTGCAGCGATCGCGTCGGCTTTGTGCCCTCCCTCTCACGCGCTTTTTCCTCATCAGCTCTCACGCCCAGAGACTGCAGTGAGGTCATGGCGGCGGGAAATTCCCGAGATGGAGTCTATTCCATCTTTCCCGTCCACGAGCCCGACGGCTTCATGGTTTACTGCGACTTGAGCACGGATGCCGGAGGCTGGACCGTACGTGCCCAAACGTTCCACTTGCATTGCGTTCCTTTAGCTTGACGTTGTCACCGAGCTCGACGCTGCGAGCTCATTAGCCGTTCACCTCGGTGCACATTGTCGCTAGACAGCTAGCTAATCGTGCTAATTTGCTGAGTGGGAAAATGCTGCGCGTGCATGCAGGTGATCCAGAGGAGACAGGACGGCTCTGTAAATTTCTTTCGTGGTTGGGATGCGTATCGAGACGGCTTTGGAACGACAACGGGAGAGCACTGGCTAGGTTTGAAAGACGCGCACGCGCACACCGTCACCTGCTTTCTCTGGCGTTCAGTGAAGTGTACAAATGGCCCAGCACATCAAAGGTCATTAGGTTAAAAATGATGAACTTGGTCTTGAACTTGGGCTTGACTTTTTGAGCCGTACAGCTCCAAAAGTTGCACTTCCACATGTTGAGGCGAGCTGCTGAGATGAAAGGTGAATATTTGCTCCAAGTGTGGGGGCCAGTGTCTGCGTCCCTCTTTGGACAACAAAGTCAGCCTGGAGTCTCTGTCCTGTCCTGTGCTGTCCTGTCCTGTCCTGTCCTGTCTTTTTTATTTTTTGCCTCAATGCTCTGCCGTCGCGTGTCTTCAGGCCTGCGGAGGATCTACGCTCTGACGCGTTCAGGCGGTTACCAGTTGCGGATCGACATGGCCGACTTTGACAACGCCACAGCCTTCGCTCACTACGCCGACTTCTCGGTGGGCCGAGACTCGGTCAACCCCGAGGAGGACGGCTACCCGCTGGCCGTGGACGGCTACTCGGGAACCGCAGGTAGCGACTCTGACCGGCGCCGGCCGGAGAGCCGAGCCCGGAGGGAGGGCCGAGCACGGAGGGAGGGCCGAGCCCTTTCTGGAGCGTGCCGGAAGACAAACGCAAGTTTGTGTGCGCCGCAGGCGATTCGCTCTTGAAGCATTCCGGGATGCAGTTCACCACCAAAGACCGCGACCGGGACCAGTCTGAGAACAACTGCGCCGCGTACTACCAGGGTGCTTGGTGGTACCGCAACTGTCACACATCCAACCTGAACGGGCAGTACCTGGGAGGAGGCCACGCCTCTTACGCCGACGGTGTGGAGTGGTCCAGCTGGACCGGCTGGCAGTACTCCCTGAGATTCACCGAGATGAAGATACGGCCCGCGCCTAACACCGACGACTGAGCTTTCGGGCTCCCCCCGTCACCAAAGACACTTGTGGAGATCCGAGCGCTCTTCCGCTTCCGCCACGTGAAGCGCTTCGCCGAAGCGCTTGTTCCGTTAGCCGCGAGCCTGTTCCTGCCTCGGAAGGTCTTTTGGCATCGCTTCAAAACTTGGCGTCTTGAATATGTCGAACGTAGAGCCGACGGATTTCTCACAAAAGACTTTTTGGAGTGTTAACTTTTGCATTTGTCTTCATTCTTTGATTGAACCGGACGGCTCAATCATGGGCTCACCGGGGGACGGCCAGTAAAAACAAGATCGTTCAAAGCGGACAAGGCTCGTCTCGGTTCATTTCAAATTTCAACGATTGACCCTCGAAATGGTCAACCCAGTCCAAATAGACAAAGCGAGACGTTTGAAAATCGGTTGCGTTGATCAATCTACATGTTATTTTCAAATCGGTGCTCCATTGACTGTCATGTTATGAGTGATCGACCAGCTCTGACCCAAGATGGCCGCCCTGTGGCGACGCCGCCGCTTCATAGCGCGTTATCTGCGCGTTATTCATAGCGCGTTATCTGGTGTACGATACCGCCCATTTAGTAGTTCTTTACCAATTTGATTGCTCGATGAACAGCCATAAAAGAAATGCTCTCCATTTTCACATTTACTTTTACAGAAGGTACATTTTTTCTGGGAAATCTGGGGAAATGAAGTAATCGGTGGTCGACTCTGACGACTGTTGATGGCGTAGGTGGTGACGTCTCGTATGTAAATAAGGGACAACCCAGGGTGTGTTTGGCGGGAAAAGCAAAAACGGGGCGGGGGGAAAATGGCGATGGTGGACGTTCGAAGCGGACGCCTGACAGCGGCGTAAGAACACCGACAAGAAAACGTGACCAAAGCACAGGAGAGAGAAGGCAGCGACGCGTCTACCCGGTAACGTGTTTTTCTCTTTCTTTTCGCACAAAATGTTCACTTGTGTGTCTTTATTAAAAACCGCGCACGTCACGCAAGTTCCGTAAAGTAAGTTGAGGCGGTAAACGATGTGGCGTTCGATGGAAGGCGAAACACTGCAAGCATCACGTCAGTTGCCAGATGAATCTTAACTTTTGAATTCGTTTGAACTGCTTTCAATTTCAAATACTACGTAGATCTCGTAGTGTCACTTCAGGCGTACAGTGAACCAATTCAGCAGGTCATGAAGATTAGGAGCGCGCGCGCGAGCGAGCGCGAGGACGACACAATGACTAGTTGCCACACGGTCCCGGTGTAACGGTAGTTCCTCGTTGATGAGCTCATGTGACGTGACGTGACGTGACGTGTTTAGCATGTCAAACAGGTCGGCATGTTTGAGGACGTGTTTGAAGTGGAGCCTGTGGCACCTGTGCGCTGGGAGGAGAGCGAAGATGAGGACGACGAGGCCGGGCCGGAGGACGACGCGGCCGGGCCGGGGGACGACGACGAGGCCGGGCCGGAGGATGACGGGGCCGGGCCAGACTCCGGCCTCAGCGTGGGCCAGTTTGTGCTCTGTCATTGGTCGGATGGCCTTTACTACCTGGGCAAGATTCTCAGGGTAACCAGCCTTCCTGCCAGCATATTGAACATGTTTCATCCTGGCACGGCCTGTGTTATCTTGTGCGACGCGAACGTCATTTGGCCTGGCTCGCACGTGGGCAGCTCCCCTCTTGCCTGGGCCTTTGCGATGCGCTCCTTTTTTTGCCGCGTGCACGCAACTCTGCTCTGATTTGCGCGCAGCTCAGCCCATCGAGACATAGCTGCTTCGTCACCTTTGAGGACAACTCCAAATTTTGGGTCCTGTGGAAGGACATTCAGCACGGTGAGACGCGCGCCCGGGGAGAGACGAACTGACGGACGACTGACTGACTGACTGACTGACTGACTGACTGACTGACTGACTGACTGACTGACTGACTGACTGACTGACTGACTGACTGACTGACTGACTGACTGACTGACTGACTGACTGACTGACTGACTGACTGACTGGTTGGTTGGAAAAAGTTTGCCATCTGTAAGTGCAACTAAGGATCGATCCGATGGCATTGCAGCCGGCGTGCCTGGGAAGGAGCCCCGCTGCTCGGTGTGTCTGAAGGTGGCGCCAAGATCCGAGCCGATCCTCATTTGCGGAAAGTGCGGCATAGGTGAGCACGGATGTTTGCGTCCGAAAGGCGCGGCGCGGCTCCTGAGCCATCGCCTCACCTCGCCTCTCTGTTGGTCTGTCTGTCTGTCAGGTTTCCACCGCAAGTGTCACGATCCTCCCGTAGAGGACAGCGGTGATGCGAGTCCCTGGTTCTGTCGACGTTGCGTCTTTGCCCTGGCCGTCAGGGTACTGGACCGATTGCCCCGCGCCTGCCTTGGTGAAGGCCCTCGTGTGACGAGGAATGACGTCACTTTCCTTGCCCTCCCACAGAAAGGGGGTGCTTTGAAGAAGGGGCCCCTGGCCAAAGCTCTGCTCGCCATGAAGCAGGTGCTGTCCTACGACCCGGATGCGCTCCAGTGGGACTCTCTGCACCGCACCAATCAGCAGCAGTCTTACTGCTACTGCGGAGGCCCTGGAGAGTAAGAGCCGCGTGCGTGCGTGCGTGCGTGCGTGCGTGCGTGCGTGCGTGCGTGCGTGCGTGCGTGCGTGCGTGCGTGCGTGCGTGCGTGCGGATGACGTGGCCGCTGGTGTGGCGGGCGGTGACCTGGCCGCTGGTGTGTGCACACAGGTGGTATCTGAAGATGCTCCAGTGCTTCCAGTGTCGGCAGTGGTTCCACGAGGCGTGCACGCAGTGCTTGCAAGAGAGCATGATGTTTGGAGACAGGTGAGCTGAGCACACAACAGCAATGTCCTTTGCGCAAAAGGGACCGAGCCGTGCCATGCCGTGAAGGCCGGACTGCCGACTCTGCGGCACGGACTCTGACCCGCGGTCTGCCTCGTAACTGGGTCCTCTCGTTCTCTCTCTCTCTCTCTCTCTCTTGCTCCCTCCCACCATCCAGGTTCTACTTGTTCGTGTGTTGTGTGTGCAACAAAGGATCGGAGCACGTGCGCCGTTTGTCTCTTCGCTGGGTGGACGTGGTGCACTTGGTTCTCTACAATCTGTCGCTGAGCAACAAGAAGAAGTACTTTGAACTGGAGGAAATTGTGACCTTTGTCAACACGCACTGGCAACACTTGCAGCTGGGAAAGGTAGCCGAGGATAGCGAGCGTTGGCGGGCTGTGGCGCAGCGCGAGCCCGGCCCGGCCCGGCCGGCCTTGACCTTCTTGCTTGCGTGTCTAGTTGTCGAGCACTCCTCCGGCAGACAGGGGGCAGCACCTGCTCGACGCCCTCAACAAGTACAAGAGCAAGTAAGCCGGCGCTCTGCTCGCACTCGATTTTGTCCGCAAAGCTCCTGCGCCCGCCGCTCAAGGTTTGCTGTCGTTGGCACCTTCCCATCTCTGAGGTGTTCTGCAAACACAAAAAGTTTGAAGGCCATTCCCCGACCAGTCCATGCCTAACGGATGGCTTTGCGACAGCTGACCATATTTGACAAAAATACGCTTGAGCCATCCATCTGTGTTGCGGCGCAATGCACGATGGGGTTTCCATCCACTCGGCTTGTTCGACATTTTCCTTCTCCCCCCCCCCCCCCCCCCCCCTCCTTTTTTTTAATATGTACGGCCCAGGTTCCTGTGCGGGAAAGAGATCAAAAAGAGGAAGTGCATCTTTCGTCTAAGGGCACGCGTTCCTCCCACGCCGCCCTCCAAACTTTTCCCCGAGCGTGCTCACGGCGAGGGCGCTCCGGGCTGCAAGAAGGCCGTGGGTCGCAACAGGTAACCGCCGCGACCTTCTCCAAGCCTAATGTGGGCACCTCAACACCCCCCCATCACCCGTGTGTGCGTGTGCAGCACTTCATCAGAGAGGAGAAAGAGGAAGTCCAAGTGGGTGCTGGAAGACGCCATCCCCGATGTTAGGACACTCGCTTACTTTCAAGCGCTCTTCTTTGTTTGCTCTTGAAACCAAGCGTCTATGTTTGCGTCCGTAGAATGATCATCACCGCATGGCCGCCATCTTTGACTTCACCCTGGACCAACTGCACAAGCTTAGCAGGTGGCACACACCAGCGCATGAGCGCGAGCTAGCGAGCCGTGTAGACGACACTGACCAGAATGTCATGTTGTAGACGAACGTCGGGTGCGGATCGGGACTCGGCAGACGTTTCCACGTCGGGTTCCGTCAGTGCCGGCGGCTCCTTTGGGCCAGCCAGGTAGGAGCTTCAAAGGGAGGCGGACGTCAGCCGCTGGAAATGCACTGGCCCGGCCAGCGCCGCCTCCTTCTCAACTTTTGACCTGTGTCTTCAGACCAAAGGTAGGCAGCAGCAAGAGGAAGTTGCCGAGCTCCGCCTACAAGCATTTGGCCGAGGAGGCTCCCGTAAGCGCCGAGGAAGGCCCGTATCCCGCCGAGCCGTATCCCGCCGAGCCGTATCCCACCGAGCCGTCTCCCGTCAACCCGTATCCCGCCGAGCCGTCGCGCTACATGTCTCGCCTGCACTCGCGTTCCCGTGTGCTGGCGCGCCGTGTCACCGCAGATGGCGCCCTGCAGTACCTGCTGCAGTGGGAGTGGGAGGGCTCGGCACCTTGCTAGCGACTTGAGGACCAACCAGAGAAAAACAGCTCAAGCAAACCGGGATAACCATTCTGCCAGCTTCTAATGTGTAACGGGAGCAAATTGCTGGAGTGATCCAAGCAGTGGCGGCTGATCATCCATCAGAGGCCGCTGCGTATAAAATGTATATAGAAAATATATAGAACTAATATAATGTGTGTGTGCGCGCGCAGTATGTGTAGACGCGTATAAAATGTGTTTATGTGTATATATAATATAGCGGGTCTTCATCCAAAATGTTTGCTATCCAAAACAACGAAAGCTAAGAAAACAGACGTAGCGTTTTGACTCGGATGTGATGGCCTGAGCGCTGTGGGTGGAAGGAAGGAAGGACTGCCATTGACAATCAATAGACAGTGTCCATATGGTCATTTATCATTGGAAGTGTCGCAAACAGCAAACGCCACTTGTGTTGCTATGGTAACCGCACTCTTGGGCCTGTTGAACTGTCAGCAGCAATAAACCCGTTGCCTTTTGACCTATAGCTCGTCTTTCCTCATCTGCTCTAAAGTCAGTATTTATTTGTTTGAGTTATTGAGGACGTCTCAAGTTCAGAAGAGTCATTCGTGCGAGTGAAGAGCGAAGAATAGGAAGTCATCTGCTTCAGGTGCTTCCAAGAGTCAAGTGAGCGCGACTGTCCAAGAGGAAGTCATCTGCTTCAGGTGCTTCCAATCAAAGTCAAGTGAGTCTATCCAGACGTTCTTTTTCTTCTGACCTGACCGATTGACGGGCGTGTCATTTGTGTCCATGTGCATACTACCTTCACCTGTCTGCAGAAGCGGCTCCCGCTCCAAAGTCTTTGGCACGGATGACGGCAGGCGAGAGCAATCCACCCACATAATGAGCGTCGCAAATGCGGGTGGCGTCAACGCCAGTCCCCGTTGCGTGTTTTCTTTTGTGCCTTTGACTCTGCCCTACCGACCCTTTGTTTTGGGTGTCGTCCCACTGTCGACGGCTAGATGGCGGCGGGCGCCAGATTTTGCCGCCGGACACAAAAATGGGACGTTTTTGCTCGAGGTGATTTCTCATCCACGCCCTCAGAAAGCGGCAGCTTCCACTTTCATGTTATAATGCACTGGGAAAAAGAGCATTTGGAAACAGGTTTGACACACTGTACAATATATTGGCGTTATCCATTGCTCTCGCTCGCTCTCTCTCTTTCTCTCAAATCATCAAGGCTCGAAATAAGCAGTTTGGCTTCGCAGTCAGTCCCGTGACATGAACAGATAGATGTTTGATTGACGTCCATTTGCGGCATCGGGATAGTAAGTCCGAAAGTGGAATTTGGACCCTCAGCCGAATACTGACTGACTGACTGACAACGTCGTCGCTGGATGATGCCCTTGCGCAGCAGCTGCAGTCTTTCAAAGATGGAGGAAGGGAGGAGAGAGAGGAAGTAGGGCAGCATCCGTGATGGGAGGGGCCGTGCGCGCGCGGCTGGAGCCTCCAGCATCAGCAGCTAGGAGACGCGTGCGCGCGCACGCACAGACAGACAGATAGATAGACAGACAGGATCAGCAGGTTTGTCTTTCATGGGGTCTTGTTTGCTTGAGAATAGCGCGGGTGTGTAAACCTTCTCCATCTCTTTCTCCTCCTCCTCTTCACCTGCACAGAATGCTTTGTGAGTACTTCTCTTTTGTCCTCTCGATCGACACGCTATCTGCAGTGCGTGCGCGCACGCGCGTGCATCGAGCGCGCTGCCTGCCGTGTTAGCATGCGGCTAGGCTAGGCCCGCCGCTTTTCAGCAACGCCAAGGCAAAAGTCAACCTGTGCGTCGCTGCTCGATCGGCATGCGTCCAAACCTCCACGACTGTACGCGTGCGCGTCGCTCGCTCGCGTGTAAGAAATACTGTCCCTGCCCGGGTGCCCCCCCCCCCCCACACCCACCCTACGCCCGCCTGCCCGTTCGCCTTCCTCCTCTTCAATACGACCTTTAGAAATGCAAGCGTTCAACTCAACTTTAGGTTTGAGGGAACCTGAGATGGGCAACTCATTTTCCGACATCCCATAATGTTCATATTCGATCGAATCAATGGTATTATGTAACTTGAGAGTACCCTAATAGCATTTATGCTGTGGCATGTTTACATGACTTAATTGTAACCCTTTACACGGCATAAAAGAAACATTTTGATGTTTTATTGAATGTCAATGTACGTCCCAGCCATTTCTAATTCACGCAATACATTGACTTGCAACGGGCCCTTTGACGGCAATTATCCGAAGTAGCTGGCTCTAAAAATAATGCCGTCAGAATTGCTTCCGGAGGTCTTTTGGGTGCTCATCCCGCGTCTGCCCCCTGATCACGTTTCCGCCGTCAGACACAAATGGGTCAAGGCGGGCCGGGCTGGAGCCATCCGGACGCGCGATGTCCAGACACTTGTTTTGTGCGCAGGCGTGTCATGCGTCGGCCGCGCTGCGCTCGTCAGGAGTCGGTGTTAAGCGGCGGAGGGGTGACCTCTCTGGAGCTGAAAATGGACCAATCGGTGATCATCAAACCCGTTCACTCCTCGCTTCTGGGCCAGGACTACTGCTTTGAGGTCAGAGGCACGGCGGGGGTGGGCGGGCTGGCCGTCGGCGGGTAGGCCACTCTCACCCTGCCCGCGACCCGTCGGCACGGCAGGTGACCACCTCGGCGGGGACCAAGTGCTTCTCGTGCCGCTCAGCGGCCGAGCGGGACAAGTGGATGGAGAACCTGCGGCGAGCTGTGCAACCCAACAAAGACAACAGCCGACGCCTGGAGAACCTTCTGACCTTGTGGGTCATCGAAGCCAAGGACCTGCCCGCCAAGAAGAGGTGACCGTTGGCCGGTGGCGGCGGCCGAATACGCTCGCGGCGGCCGCTCACTCGGCTCAGCTCGGACTTTGCTCGGTCCTGGAGGCTGCGTGGCGGCGGCACGTGTGTTTTGTGGACTCGGAGAAGGCGTTGTGTGTGTGTGTGTGTGTGTGTGTGTGTGTGTGTGTGTGTGTGTGTGTGTGTGCGTGCGTGTGTGCGTGTGTGTGTGTGTGTGCGCGCGCGCGCTTCGAGCTCTAACTTTGTTGGAAGGTGGAGACCACTCACACCGACTCCCTCCCTCCCTCCCTCCCTCCCTCTCTCCGGCCTGCTGTGCGCAGGTACTTCTGTGAACTTTGTCTAGACGACAGCCTGTACGCACGCACGTCCTGCAAGATGAAGACGGACAACATCTTTTGGGGCGAGCGCTTCGACTTCAGCAGTCTGCCGTGCGTCAACGCCGTGACGCTGCACATCTACAAAGACACAGACAGGAAACGCAAGAAGGACAAGAGCAGCTACGTGGGTCTGGTCAACATCCCCGTCATCACGGTGACGGGCAGACAGCTGGTGGAGAAGTGGTACACGGTCAGCATGCCCAGCACCATCAGGGGTGAGATATGTATATTTGGGCACGCTGGCCCGCCAGCGGCCTTTGCGGCAGGATCCGGAACGTGACGCGTCGCTGCATCGGTTTCCACGCCCGGGTCAACAGGCAAGTCGAGCGTGCCGACGGTGCGGGTGAAGGCGCGCTACCAGAGCGTAGCCATCCTGCCCATGGAGCAGTACAAAGAGTTTGCCGAGTTCATCAGCGCCAACTACTTGCTGCTGTGCAACACGCTGGAATCTTCCATCGGCCTGCGAGCCAAAGAGGAAGTGGCGGCGGCGCTGGTTCACATCCTGCACAGCACCGGCAAAGCCAAGGTAGGAACCCCGCCCGCCCCCGTCACGCAACCCCTGACGCTCGCCGTCGACAGGACTTCCTGACGGACTTGATGATGTCGGAGGTGGACCGTTACCGGGACAATGATCAGCTGATCTTCAGAGAGAACACCCTGGCCACTAAAAGCATTGAGGAATACTTGAAGCTGATTGGACAAAAGTACCTGCAGGACGCGCTGGGTACGCCATTGCAGGCCGGCTGCTCGGTTGGCCGGCCGGCCAGCCGGCTGGCCGGCCGGCTGGCTGGCTGGCTGGCTGGCTGGCTGGCTGGCTGGCAGGCTGGCCGGCTGGCCGGCTGGCTGGCTGGCTGGCCGGCTGGCCGGCCGGCCGGCACTCCGACACCAAGCGAGGCTGACGCGTACGTTGCCTGTGTTCAGGCGAGTTCATCAAAGCTCTGTGCGAGTCGGACGAGAACTGCGAGGTGGACGCGTCTCGCTGCGCCGGCTCTGAGCTGGCCGAGCATCAGGCCAACCTGAGAATGTGCTGTGAGCTGGCCTTCTGCAAGATACTCGACTCCTACAGGTCTGGCCCGCACGCATGTATACCTGGGACACTCAGACAACCACAGCGGCGGCGCACGTGCGCATCCGTGCGCATCCGTGCGCTCAGACCCAGCCATTCAGCCATTCACTCACTCACTCAGCCGCGCCTCGACTCCAAGTGACTGACGGCGCGGCGTGCCCCCTACAGGGTGTTTCCTCGGGAGCTGAAGGAGGTTTTTGCCTCGTGGCGTCAGGAGTGCAGCAACCGTGGGAGAACAGACATCAGCGAGCGCCTGATCAGCGCCTCGCTGTTCCTGCGCTTCCTGTGTCCGGCGGTGATGTCGCCCTCGCTCTTCGACCTGACGCAAGGATACCCCGACGAGCGCACGGCTCGCACGCTGACGCTCATCGCCAAAGTCATCCAGACGCTGGCCAACTTCAGCAAGTGAGTCCGTCTGTCCGATCGTTCGCCGGCCGACCGGCCGGCTGGCCAGCCGGCCCGGCGTAACGCCTGCCCGCGCCGCTTTTAGGTTCGGCACTAAAGAAGAATACATGCTCTTCATGAACGACTTTGTGGAGCTCCAGTGGAGCAACATGCAGCGATTCCTGCAGGAGATCTCCAACCCCGATGGACTCAACCACACCGGCGCCGGCTTTGACGGATACGTCGACCTGGGCCGGGAGCTGTCCTGCCTGCACACCTTGCTCGCTGAGCTGGACCAGGTGACCGACCGACCGAGCGTTCGGAGGAGGGAGGGGGTTCCAAACAGGTACCAGGGGTGACCGGGGTGGGTGACACGCAGGAGAAGCTTTCGCTCGTGCTCAGCGTACATGACAGACTATACACGCGGCAAAAGCGGCCGGTCGCTGGCCAGACGTTCAGTCGGCTGACGTGCGTGGCGCAGCTGCAAATTTGCTCAGGTGTTAGGCATGACCTTCTCGATGCAGGAGGAGCCTTCGGCCGGGTGGCACCCAGGTGACACGTCCGCCTTTCCTCCTCAGTCCTGCCTGTCCAAGCTGAGTCCGCTTCCTCGGATCCTACGGGACGTGACGGCGGCTCTGGCCAACCCCGGGGGCGGGCCTTATCCCGGGAAAGCCTCCTCGCCCGAGCAGCAATTGTCGTCCCCGCCGCCGCCGCCGCCGCCACCGCCACCACCACCTTTGTCGCCGCCGCCCCTCTCACCTCCTCTGGCAGCATGCAATCCCTCGCTCGGCCAGCAGTGCGGCGTTGGACCGGACGGAGGGTTAGTCCCCATACCTGAGTCAGCAACCGCCTCACCAGCGCAACGACACAGCCCAGATGGGAAGGGCCGAGCCGAGCCAGCTGCCGGCAGCTGGTCACCAGCCGGTGAGCAGCTATCGGCAGCTGCCGGCAGCTGATGACCGACTGACTGGCTGTCGGTCTCGGCTGCGGCCGGGGTGGCGCAGTGGGTACCGAAGGTTCGCGGGATTGAATCTGGGCAGGTTCTTTTTTGTTTCGTCCCAATTACGTAACAGTGCCACGTGTATTCCGTTACCGCTCGAGGCTGCTTTTGTCACCTTCTTGGAATGGATTGACCTCTTTGCTATGGGAAACACGTGCGAAGCCATGGCAGCACCGCCGTTAGCAGAATGGCCGAGCTTTCCGTAAATAACGACGGAATTTGTCGCAGGTTGGTGGATTTCACCAGGCTTCCGTCGCCCACGCCTGAAAACAAAGATTTGTTCTTTGTCACAAAAGGTTCCAGTCTTCAGCCTGCGTCAGGTGACCTTTCATCTTTGGCCCGAGCCTCGTCCGTCCGTGACAGCTGAACTCGCGTGTCGCTTGTCGTAGGCCCGCGCGGCTCTCCGGCCCCGAGCTCCTCCTACTCGGAGCCCAACGACGAGGCGGCGTTCGCGAGAGCGGGCCAGGAAGTGAGCAGTGCGGAGGGCCGGAGCCTGTCTCTGGTGGACCTGCAGGATTCCTTCCCCGGTGATGCGGCGGATGACAGCCAATGGCAGCGCAGGGCGGGGTTGCTGCCGTTGTCCTTCCAGAACCCCGTCTATCACATGTCGTCGCGGCAACCCCGCCGGGCCGAGGCCGCGCCCTCCGACGGCTGCTCTGCGACCTCGCAAGGCGGGGATGAGCGCAACTCGGCCGTCGCGCCCAGATCCGCCTTCCTCACCCAGATGCAAGTGGGCGCGGCCTGCGGGGGCGAGCGAGGAGAGCGTCTGTCGGCCGTATCCAGCAGCAGCAGCGGAGAAGAGCAAAACAGAAGAGCGCTCTCGGACAACATCACAAGTAACATTTTTCTTTCCTTGTCACCAATGAGACGTATGCAGCCGACCTACCTTTGAATGTCCGAGCGAGGGAGGGTTGACGCCCCGCTCTCGCACTAGGTGGCGGCGCGCCCCCCCGTCAGAGCTGCACGGGTCCTCAGCGTCGCATTGACCAACCGCCGCCGCCCTTGGCGGCGGCGCCGCCCCCGACGCGGGGCCGCACGCCGCCCAGCATGCTCCCCCCTCGCCCCACCTCTGGGAGCATGATGTCGTCCAGTCCCGATTGGCCCAGCAGCGGACACTCGCGACTGCGCCAGGCCTCGTCTTCGTCCAAAGGAGACAGTCCCGAAAAAGTGCGGCCTGCCACAAAGGTCAGTAGCGTGGCAACCTGGCCGGCCCGTACCGTACCGTACCACGCCGCGCACGCTAAACCTCGACACGGTGGCGCGTGCGTTTGCCCAGGCGCCGTCTCCATGCGCGTTGGACCGTACGGCCGCCTGGCTTCTCAACATGAACTCTGCCTCTTCCTACGCCGAGACGGAAGACGACCGCCATGACGATGCCCTCATCGACAAGGTAACCAAGCGCCTGCCAACCTGCCGCTGAACACCTTAACCGAGACACACCTAATTCATGGTTGTGTGTGTGTGTGCGCGTGGACAGTACCAGCAGGACATTGCATTGCTGCAGGAGAAACTTCGTGTGGCGGCCCTGCGTCAGGAGGAGTGTGAGGCCCGGCTCCTGGTTCAGGACCAGCAAAACCAGCGTCTGCTGCAGGAATATCAGGTAGGTGCAGCCCATCTTCTGTTTGGCTTCGGGCCGCTGCCACCGCACAGGACACTGGCTTCATTTCTTCACTTCCAATACACACAAAAGCACAGCATGCATGTACTATGTTGAACTTTTTTTTTTTCAATCAATCAAGCCATGAAAGCTTTTTGAGTCACATGTTCATGCGCTTCAGGCTCGACTGGAGGATACAGAGAGTCGGCTGAGGAGGCTGCAGGATGACAAAGATCTCCAGATGAACAGCATCATCAGCAGGTTCACTTCTCGTTGTGTCTGCGTGCCTGGCTGCCTGGCTGCCTGGCTGCCTGGCTGCCTGGCTGCCTGGCTGCCTGGCTGCCTGGCTGCCTGGCTGCCAGGCTGCCTGGCTGCCTGGCTGCCAGGCTGCCTGGCTGCCAGGCTGCCTGGCTGCCTGCCTGGGAAGTAACACACACCCTTTGACCCGAGCAGGTTGATGGCAGTGGAAGAGGAGCTGAAGAAAGATCATTCCGAAATGCAGGCTGTGGTTGACTCCAAGCAAAAGATCATTGAGGCACAGGTCTGTCTGTTTAATACGAGGGTGAGCGAATGGCACGCTCCCTTTGTCAAAACAAACAAAACACATTTGCCATTCTGACCATGTGTAGTAATCATGATACCAATGTGTCGATCAGGAGAAGCGGATGGCAAATCTGGACGCTACCAACAGTCGCCTGATGGCGGCGCTGGCTCAGCTGAAAGAGCGCTACGGCGTGACATCACAGAGGAACGGTTTGTCTCCTAGCAACACATCATCGCTGCAGATCACAGAAAACGGCGAGTTTCGCAATTCGGATCATCGCTGAGCCGGCCGGCTACAGGCCGGCGGCGGCAGCGACAACTGCAAGTGGGAGGTTCCCTAGCAAGTTGGTACGCACGCACGCACGCACGCACGCACAAGCACACACCAAGAAGAACGTTAACCACTCCACGTCAGCGTCTGACATTTCCCGTTTGCACGAGCGCTCGCTCGCCTTCCTGTGGCGCGCCACCAGATGCTTAAAGGAAGGCAGGATTCAACATTTGCGTTCAAATGCAGCAGTGAAACAAATCAGCCAGCTAGCCAGCCAGCCAGCCCGCCAGCCAATCACATCGCATTGACCATTTGAAAAAACCCCACATTGTTTTGGTTGTGTCATAGCACTCGCGGCAAGCATCCCTGTTGCAAGAGGTTCTGCCGATCTGACGGAATTTAGCCGCCTGGTCTTTGTGTCTTTGTCAAAGCCTTTCATTGTGCAAGTCGCCATCAACACCAGAGAGACTTGAATAAAGTACGGCAGCCAGCCAGCCTGCCAGCCAGCCAGCCAGCCAGCCAGCAGCATCGGTCAGTGTGCTTTCTTGCTCTTGGTGAAGCCAGGCACAAGTCACCAAACGGTGGCTTTTTAATCGATGCAGGAAGTGACGTGTATATAATATAATATAATATATACATATACTATATATTATAATATGTAAATAAATACCATCAATGTCTATTAAGACACTAAACGTTGCCGGAACACATTTTGTTTAGAAGGGCTGCTGTGTTTTAACAAGGAAAGACCGATGTGCTTATGGATGAAGATGACTTGTACTTGTGCTTGTGAACAGTAAAGAGGAGTGAGTGCTTGTGCAACGGAGGTTATTGATTTTTATTCCAAAACAATAGTCTTTGTCAATAGACTGGCACATGGGTCCCTGACCGGGCGTCGACCCCAAGCCTCGCGCGGTGAAAGCGCCGCAGCCTAACCACCGGAGGGAGCATCAGGGACACTTTCGAAGAGAATGCAACTTGGATCAAATAGGGCACCATACAAAAGAACACCTTATTTGGGGAAATGAGATCAAAATGTTCCCACACTGAGGAATGTTTCCTTCCCTTTTCTCGCAGGCTCCATGAAAACGGTTCGTTTGCAAAGAATCTTGTATTGTAGCACAAAAAGTCCAATTGCGCGGGCAAGACGCTTTTGCGTGTCAGCCAATCACGGCACTCGTCGAGCAGACGAAGCCTTGTCTGTGTGTCAGCCAATCACGGCACCCGTCGAGCAGACGAAGCCTGTCAGCCAATCACGGCACCCGTCGGGCGAGCAGACCAAGTCATCGGTGACGTCACCGCTCCACAACCAACCATACATGCTTCGATGCGCGCTGCACTAAACACTTCCTGGATGACTCGATACACGCTCCGAAGCATCGGAACCCCAACACTACCGATGAGCCCCCAACGGGCTCACTTCTAAGGGCTTCAAAAGCCGCTTTGGGATTCATTAAAGACGACGAGAAAAGGTTTTCGCTCGCCAAGCGTCTTTCGTCAAAACCCGGAAGCGAGTCGCTGCCGCATTCCCAAGCACTCGCGACGTCAGTGGATGACGTCTACTGGTCCAAAAAACGCGACACCTTGAATTGGCTTCAACAGGGCTGAGCAATTGAAGGACGTTGGACGTTGTCGCCTGAAGTGTGTTTCAATGTCGAGCCGAGGAGACCGCCGCCATGTCGACCGCCGCCATGTCGACCGCCGGTGACGAGGGCGCGGACTCGCGGGTGGACTCGCGAGTCGGAGCGGCGCGCCAGAGCGCTGCTCCGGAACGTCCGCCTCTTTTCCCCTCCGATGACAGCAGCGATGGAGTTTGTCCTCCGGAGCCAGCAAACGCAGCAGGAGCAGGAGGGAGTCGCCACGGCTACCAAACTTGCCCGGTGAGTCAAACTTGTCGTCGCCCCCGCGCCGACCGCGTTGTCGCAGCAGCGCCGAAACACTTGCCGTGTTCGCGCCTTCTCCAGAGCGCGTCTTCGCTAAAGGTGACTATCCAGCGGCGCGGCGACGGTCGCGCCTTCAAGATGGCCGGCGAGCGGCGGGCGGATCCGGGGCTTCGCTGTCACCTGTGCGGGGTCACCTGCTCAACCATGCCGGTGCGGACGGCGGGAGGCCGGCCAAGCGCCAGACTTTCGCAGCCATCATCTTTGACCTGCGTGCGTGTGTTTAGATGTTTGTGGAGCACATGAGCAGCTCAGATCACGTGAGCAAGTGGGAGGAGATGGCGCATTCCGTCAGTGTCGTCACGCGCGCGCTCTCCAACAGGTAGGAACCGACGAATTCCAGCCAAACACAGGCGCCGGCTCTGCTGTGACGTGCTTTGTCCGCCAGGAGACGCCGTTGGTGCGACACTTGTCAGAGTGACTTTAGCCATGATGTCATCAGCCATCGCCAGACCAAACGACACAAAGTGAGTTGATGGATGGCGTGTGCGCGTTTCCCAGTCTCATTTGTTTTCTGACAGGCGCTCAAGCGTGTGGCGCGGCCGTTCTGTGCGGCGTGCCGTCGTCATTTCAAGACGCCCCGGAAGTTTGTGGAGCACATGAAGTCGGACAAGCACAAGGTGCAGGTGAGAGTTTGTCCGTCCGTCGGCCGGCACCCGCTGACGAGCGTGCGCCCCTCTCAGAAGGTGCGCGCCCAGAAGGCTCAGGGGCAGGAGCTCATCACCGTGGATGCCATTGGCTGTTTTGAAGAGGAAGGGGGCGGGGCAAAGCAGGAAATGGCGTCAGAACCGGCCGAAGACGAGGCGGCCGCTCGCTCGCTCGCTCGCTCGACCGACAGGTGAGCCGGCCCCTTTTTGACTCTTGGTGGCTGGCTGGCCGGCCGGCCGGCCATTGGGCAGCCTGCCCGCAATAACTGCTCTCATCCTTCCGCCCGCGCAGGTGGCCGGCCTAGAAGCCCATGACGGAAGTGACCTCACTTGACAGCTCGTTGTAGCTGATTTGGGATAATATTTTGCAGAAATCACGGTTTAAAAAAAAATGATTAGCGAGACGTCCAATGGGCACTTTTGTGTACTAACGCCCCGGCTGAAGCTGCACCCTTCCTTCCTTCCTTCCTTCCTTCCTTCCTTCCTTCCTTCCTTCCTTCCTTCCTTCCTTCCTTCCTTCCTTCCTTCCTCGCTCGCTTACTTGCTTGCTTGCTTCCTTCTTTCCTTTCTTTCTTCCCTTCCTTTCTCCCAACTTTCCCTCCATCCTTCCTTGCCTTTGAGCGACGCCGCTTGCCTTTGAGTGGTGATGAGGCAATGCCGCCAGCAGATGGCGACGGAGAGGCAGCCTTTTACGGCGGGCTTGGAAAGGCGCCCTAAGCCTGTAGCCTGTAGGAAGACACAAAACTCTGCGAGTTTGCAAATGTCATGATTATGCCTAGCAACTATGAAATGAAATTGTGCACGGGGGCCAATATGTGTTTTGGTTGTGGCTGCTTTTCTTTCTCCATGCAGCTCTGCATATCTCACTTGCTGGCTGTATTTGAATAGAGGCAATGGCGCGCGCATGCGTGAGTTTTGTTTGTTTTTTGCGCTGCCGCGTCAGGTGGAAATGAACGCGTGCATGCGTCTGCCTGTTTGTGCATGCGAGCGAGCGGCGCTTGATCAAGCGGGCTCGCCCGCCAAGGACGCGCAAGAAAAAGACCCTGCACGTGCACGTGCATGGTGGCATAATGACTTATTGATTGGCCCCCAAAGAAAGCAGACGGCTGCATGCATGGTGCGCCTGTGCCATGCAGTGTAACCTTGGCGTCGCAAACACCGCGTGTTCGTTCAATCTGGACCTAACGCGTAATCGTTTAGCCTTAGCCTCCCCATCGAGTTGTCTTGCCGCTTTCTCGCGCAAAGCGAAGCAAAATGGTGTGAGGGCATACGGCCGCTTCTCCTCTCCCGACTCGCGGGCCGCCGCAGAACCGCACCGTGCGCCCTCAAACTCATTTTTCAACACATGGAATTGCGACGCTTAGACTAAGGGCAAATTCCCAAAGCTTTAGTAACGACAATAGCAAGCAATTGATTGATGGATAAATCAAACAATTGGGATGTGAGGATTTGAATTGTGATCGGCCCTTGACTCTCATCGGCCTGAATGCAACTCGTCATTGGAACATGCAACGCAATAGTTTGAAAAAGCTTTTCAGAGATGTTTTTTTTTCTCTTCCCTGTCCTCCATAAAAGCTCAGCTGCCGCGAGGTCACAAAAGTGCCTCGAATGAGCTCCTGACGAGCTTTTTCTTTCTCTTAAACTCCATTTGCAAGCGCGCGCGCGCGTCTTTTGTCATTGACAAGCCATTAAGTCCAAGGACGCGCGTCCCTCTTCTGCGCGCGTGCGCGCACACGCTCTTTCCTTTCGAACGAACACGCGCGTGACGTGACGCCGTCGTCGCGCTGCTTGACTTTTTTCACTTGCTCAGATTTGCAATTGCTCCTCCACGCGAAAGACAAGTGTGTGCGCGCGCGCTCGTCGGAGAGTGTTCATCAAGGTGCGTGCGCGCGTGTGTTCCCCGCTCTTGCGTGCGCTCAAGTGACGTGTGAGTGACAGGCGGACTACCCCCCGCCCCCCCGGTGATCAAGCGTCCTTGGCGGCTAACCTGCAATTAAGGTGCAATTAGCGCGCCGCGCTCCCATGACGACAAACTGTAAAGCTGCATTCGTGGAAAATGGAAAGTAGGAAAAATCCCACTAGAACCCGAGCCCCATGCGCAACAACCCTTTGAACCGGGCGGTCCGAGTTTAGATGTCGTACCACAATGTGACGTCACTAGACAATGGTCGCCATCGTCAATTGGGATTGCGATCAAATGGGAGGAACCGCGCAAAACTTGACATAGATCAGAAAGTTTATTTATGAATAATGGAGATTTTAACGTAGCACAGCGTGATTTGTACTGACTGCGTGAAATGATTTGATATTTCTTTATTTAAATGAAATAAATCGTGACGAAGGTTTACTCTCGGTAGAGGTAGGGGCAATGCAGCCGCAAAGATGCGCATGCGTGTCACTCACGGTGAGAAGGCAGGCGGAGGGAGCCCTGCTGAGCTCGATTGCTGCTCGCTTGCCTCTCAACTTGTATTTTTAGGAAGCAGACATGCGCCCAGTTCGCGCATACACAATCGGTGTGCGTGCTTAATGATGTGATAGCCGTGAAATAGAGATTGACTTTATTATATTTTTAGGATAGTGCGTCTAGATGTGTGTGTGTGTGTGTGTATTGATATATTTGTTATATTGTATGTGTGTATGTATAATATATATATATATATATATATATATATATATATATATATATATATATATATATATATATATGTATATGTATATGTGTGTGTGTGTGTGTGTGTTTTGGTGCGTCAAAAGTGACTATTTTGTAAAGATTGCCAATTGATAGACGTTTAGCGGTTTGTGATGGATGTCCCGCGACGAGTCGGTCACCTCTTCGAAGTCATTCAAATCTTCCATTTGCATTCCAGTCCAATCCAATCTTTTCACTCCCATGCACCCACCACACTGATAAGACTTTTAGCTTCCTTTGTTTAGGATTTCTTTGGCCCGCCATCAAGAAGTTCTCAATGCAAGTCTGCAAATTGACTTCATTGTAGACGCGCGCAGTGCTAATGAATTGAAGCAGTCGTAATGGACATGAAGACAATAAGCACTCATTAGTACCCCCACCCGTCGCGCCCGAGCCAGCCCGCACCTCCGAGGACACATGCAGATAGACGTAGAGACAATTGAAGCGTGTGTCACCGCACAACACAGGGAAGCTGATGTCGGTGCCGGTGGCTCCATGCAGCACCTGCCCGACACAAGCACCCTTTCTTTTTCACGCGCAAGCGGCTCCGTCCGCTGAGGCGCGTCGACGGGATTCGACGCTTTCCCGACCCGAATTTGGACCTTTACCCGCAATCGGCGCAAATTGACTTCATTGTAGACGCATTCGTGGACGTGCATGGTCGCCGAAAGCGCGCCGATGGGCGTTATGCGCACGCACCCACGCACGCGCGTGCGGGTGGGGCGAGAGGTCAAGTACTTTGCGTCCCTATGAGATGATGAAAAGGTCAAAATGGTGAAAAGGGACCACAAAAGAACATTTGCCTCGGACACAATGGCGCGCCAACCGAGGTGAGCGTGGATTGGCTGCCGGCTCGATTCCTTTCAGCGGCACCAGCTGCGCAAGGTCGCGGGGAGGGAGGGAGGGAGGGAGGGAGGGGGGCTACGGCACATTTTGGGGGAGGACCACTGAGGGGGACTGTGCGTGTACTTGTGGCTCTCTATCGGTTTGTGTGTCTCGTCATACTGTCGTCTTTGTAGGGGGTGGTGAAGGTTGGTCTGTGTGTGTGTGTGTGTGTGTGTGTGTGTGTGTGTGTGTGTGTGTGTGTGTGTGTGTGTGTGTGTGTGTGTGTGTGTGTGTGTGTGTATTGTTTGTCTATTTGTGAACGGGAGATAATTGTAAAAAAAAAACACGCATTCACTGTAAAGCGTTTTGATGGAATTCAGTGACATTTTGTAAGATTTGACATGAGTGGTGGTATTGGTGGTGGGGGGGGGGGGGTTGTCAATGAATCTAAGCTGCACGTAGGCCTAAACAAGAGCAGCCAAACGCCAGCTCTCCTCTTCCGCTCCTCTTCGTCTTCTTGGCTCGAAAGGAAGTGACGAATGCGGACAGACGGATGGACGGCCTTGAGAATTTTGAGGGCGCGTTTGCCAACATGACTCACTTGACTGAGTGGAAATTGGGGGGGGGGAAGCACAACATTTTTACAAACGGGCCAACCAAAATGGATCCCTCCGACATGATTGACTCCCTTTCTCCGTGTTTTCTTGCATGCCTGACTAAGCAATGCGACTCCAAGAATGGCATTGGTCCACCCCGGCTCGACACCCAATCTATTTGGCCATTTTGCATGGAAATGTCATTTCAATGGTAGTATTGCATCTTCACTTGAATAAACATTTGACAGTTGGGCTCAACGTTTTTGAAACAAACACGCTTTCTTCAACTAGAAACCAAGGTGCACATCCTTTCAACATGCATCCACGTCATTCGCTTTGCTAAGGCACAGAGCGACAAACAGGCCTTGAAAATGGAGCGCGTCTCATCCGGACCTTTGTCTTTTATCGGCAGTAGCGTCATTACACACAAAAAAACTACAGCCTTTTCAATATTTCTTGAAAATTTGGGGCGAGGAAGACCACCAAGGTCACGCGGCCCAGAGTCAGGACGGCGAAGAAGCCGCTTCATGACTTGTGCGCGCGCATCGAGTGAAGTGGAAGACGTCCCGAGTTTGTTGGACGTCGACGGGAAACATCCGAGCGTGCATATGCATTATGCGGATTGCAACACAAGTGAAAAACAGGTCAATTGTGAATTATGCAGATTGCATTATGAGTGAAAACGTCTAAAAGCATCAAATTGCAAGTAAACAATGTTAACCTAGTTATCCTTTCTTTTTTATTCTTCTTCAATTTAATGGTGTAATGTAGGCCCCAAAGCCATGCACAAATCAATGATTGATGGTACACTGGGGAGGGAGTAAGTAGTCTGGATTATGTACGGCCCGGCCCGTACATAATCCAGACTACGTGCGCGCGTATCCTACAGTATATGCAACGGGACAAGAGTTGGAAAAGAGGCGGCGTGTTTGCACTCGTTGTCAAGAGTCCTTGCCGTCGGGGAACTTTTCGGGCACCGTTTTGGGAACTTTCGTCTGCCACCTGTGGCGCCCGCGGGACCACGTGATTCGACGCGGAAGCGGAAGCGACAGCCAGCTGAGACAGCCGCGCGCGGCACAGATCGTCTCCTCGGCGCGACAGGACGCGCTCGACGAGTTGGAACGAGCGCGACGCTTCTTCAAAAGCCTTCTTCCGTCCACCTTCCGCTCCTTCCTTGCCGCACGAGCGCAATGGCGCCGGCTCGCCACCTCCAGACCACCTCCTACTCGCGTCTCGCCCCGGAATTGTGAGGGCGGGCCGGCCAACCGGCCGGTCGGTCAGTCGAGTGAGCCCTCTGTGCCCTAGGAGAGCATCTGCGCCTGGCCGAGAGCTGAGCTAGCGCTAGCAGGCTAACGGCTAGCGAGCTAGTGGCGCTGTAATGGCGGAGCTGGTGCAGGCTGGAGGACAGGCCTCGATCGGCCAGCCGGCGCTCAAGTCGGACGGCCTGGCCGACGCGCTGCAGCGGGCCCGCCAGGTAACCTCCGCCGAGGGGCCGCCGGCCAGAGACTCCCGCACCCCCCGCAGTCCCCCAACGCGCCTCTTCCGTCGAGTCCGCACACTTTTTTTGCCTGCTTTCGGACCGCCGACCGCTCGCAACTTGGACCAGACGCGCGCGAGCGCAGCGCGCACGCACGCCAACTAGCAGGCTAAGCTAGTTGAGCCACTTTGGACGACTTTTACGCTACTGACACAAGGCCCCCCCAATCCTCCCGCCCCCGCCGGGAGAGACTTTTGGGGGGAGACTTTGACGAGCTGTCATGCCAAAGTTGGGGGTGGGGGGGCGGTGAGACGACGACGCGTTGGGGCTGGTTGTTGGCGTCCACACGTGTCACTCGGCCTGCCAACTTGTTGAACTCGCCAACAAACTAACTTAGCGATCAACGACTTGTTTAGTATACTAAGTAACACACATTTGTTTGTAGACTAACTCAGTCAACTGAAGGGCTGCGAGTGAAAACACACACACGTGTGGGGTCCAAATTATAAAGTTTTGTCATGTGGACCCCAATTTCCAGATTGACTCGAGTCAAACGCAAACACGATGTGTTGAACTCTCAAACAAGCAAGCAAGCCTTCAACAGCACCTTTTGCTGCACTAATTCAGGTCAACTTTGACTTTCCCTGGCATGCATCACATTTCCTATGCGAACACGGGTATCTCTAAACAGCGGTCCCCGGGCCAGTAGCTGGGCCGGGCCGGGCTGGGCCAGGCCCGGCCGCACAGCCCAGAGTCAACAAACTTGCTGGTACTTGCAAATGATTTGACATGTCTCCTCAACATGAACGCTGCGTGCCCTGACTCGGGGAACTCCCCGCCCTTCCCCTCCCCATGGACGTGTCAATGATCATCCATTTGTCCACTTAGCAGCTAACAAGCCAATGGACAAAAAAAGTTTAGCGCAGCGACTGGCGCACAAGCGCTCCATTTGCCTCTCGGCGGGCGTTCACGCTTACGAGCACGCAAACTTGTTGTGTTAGTGTGGCCCAATGAGCACACTTCCTGCGCTCCCCAGATGGTGGGAAAGATGGGCGAGGCGGTGCCGCACATGGACGGCTCGCCGGCGAGCGCTGAGCCGTCGCTCTATTACAAGCGAGACGACGCAGGTGAGAGCTGCGGCCGAGCCACGATGTCCTCGGTGCTCTTTTGGATCGTATGCCGTGATGTTGTCTCACTTAGCGTGTTAGCTTGCTGACTGACGACGTCGTGTCTGTTTGTGCGCCTGTATGTTTGCGTTTAGGTAGCCAAGTGTCAGCAGGGGGCCACCAAAGGTATGAGCGCTGCACGTGCGCTGCAGCCCAGTGCGGCATCTTGAGCGGCTGTGCGTGTTTCAGGGTGCTGACGGAGGACTACAAGGTCCCCGACAGGATGGTGGGCTTCAGTAAGTGGCTGTCCTCCGCCCGCCCGCTTGCTCACCCGCCCGCGCCTTCTCACAATCGTGTGCGCGCGTGCGTGGCAGTCATTGGCCGGGGCGGCGAGCAGATCACCAGGATCCAGCTGGAGTCGGGATGCAAGATCCAGATCGCCGCCGGTGAGTCCCGGCCGCTGGCATCGGGCCCGTGGCTGGCGCCCCTGCTGACGGCGTGCGTGCGCGTGTGTGTGTGTGTGTGTGTGTGTGCGCGCGCGTGTGACCCTGCCTAGATAGCGGCGGTCTGCTGGAGCGGCCCTGTTCCCTGACCGGGACGCCCGAGTGCATCGAGTGAGTGGCCGACGTGCCGCTGCTATGCTCGCTTTGCATTTGCGTCTTTGCGTCAGTACGAGCGCACGTGTCTTTGCGTGTTTGCATATCAATGAAGCTTTGAGGTGGTTGTGCGTGTGCGTGTGCGCGGCGTAGGCAGGCCAAGCGTCTCCTGGTTCAAATCGTGGAGCGCTGCAGGAACGGCCCCGGCTTCCCCGGCGACTTGGACGGCGGAGCCCTGGTGCAAGAGATGCTGATCCCGGCCAGCAAGGTGGGGCTGGTGATCGGCCGGGGGGGCGAAACCATCAAGCAGCTGCAGGTAAGGGAGTCTTCTGCTCGCTCTGGCCGCGCGCACGCGTTCGTTGACCTTGGCCCGGTGTGCACGTCAGGAGCGCGCCGGTGTGAAGATGATGATGATCCAAGACGGTCCCATGCCCACGGGAGCAGATAAACCTCTCCGCATCTCCGGCGACCCGTACAAGGTTCAGGTGCCCAAAGCCTCCCGGATCCACGTTGATTCAATCTCCGGCCCGAGCGCGAGCTTTCTCTGAAGCGTGCCCGTTGCAGGTGGCCAAGGAGCTGGTGCTGGAGGTGATCCGGGAGAAGGACGGCGACTTCCGGGGGGGACGCGGCGACTTCTCTGCCCGACCGGGAGGAGCCGGCCTTGACGTACGCGCGGCTGAAGTAAAAGGCGCTCGATCCGCTTCGCCGGGCCTGGACGGACGGGCCTGACGCCACCGCCTCTCCTTCCCTCTTTTGGCAGGTTCCCGTTCCAAGGTTTGCGGTGGGCATCGTCATCGGCCGCAACGGCGAAATGATCAAGAAGATTCAGAATGACGCTGGAGTGCGCGTCCAGTTTAAAACAGGTAGCGCCCGCTCGCGCCCCGTCGGTTTCGGGGGGAACCTGAGCGTGGCCCTCGTCTCCTCCGCAGACGACGGCGTCAGTCCGGAGCGCGTTGCCATGGTGATGGGGCAGCCGGAACGCTGTCAGCACGCGCTGCATCTCATCAACGAGCTCATCCGGACGGCGCAGGTAAGCCCCAGATCCATTTAGCCTTTGAAAGCAGGCAGCGTCGTTGGCTTTGTCTTGGTCTCAAATGCTTTGGCCTTCTTCCTTCCTTTCTTCCTCCCTCCCTCCCTCCCTCACTCCCTTCCTCCTTCCGCCGTTCAGGAGCGCGACGGCTTTGGCTCGGCGCTGAGGGCCAACCGGGCCAGAGGCCGCGGGGATTGGACCATGGGTTCCCCCGGACCCCTGCAGGAGGTCACCTACACCATCCCGGCGGACAAGTGCGGCCTGGTCATCGGCAAAGGCAAGCCGTTGCCGCCGCCGCCGTGATGCTAAGCGCTAAGCTAACGACTGAGCTCGCAGGTGGCGAAAGCATCAAGAGCATCAACCAGCAGTCTGGCGCCCACGTGGAGCTCCAGAGGAACCCGCCGCCCTCTACCGACCCCAACGCCCGCGTCTTCACCATCCGGGGCTCGGCGCAGCAGATGGAGCACGCCCGGCAGCTCATCGACGACAAAATCGGGGTGGGTGAGACGCGTTTGGGGCCGGGATGCCCACGCGCCCTCTCGCCCCTGCGCCTTCTTTTGTCTGCAGGGTTCCGGCATCGTGAGTAACGGAGGATTCGGCTTCGGCCCCTTTGCGCAAGGCCCCGCCCACCAGAAGTAGGTCCCCGCCCGCCATCACAGCGGCGTGCGCGCTCCTCTCCGCAAGGCACTGATGTGGCGCTTTTGCAGCTGCGGCGCTGCTCAGACCTTCTTGACGGGCGTGTGGGGGAACACCTACCAGACGGGCTGGCAGAACGCCACGCAGCAGGACCCCGGTAACGCGCCCGCGCACCGACCCGCCATCTCCGTAGCAACGCCTCATCTTCGTGCCCCCGTGCGTGCAGGTCCGCAGGGCCAGCCCGCCGGCGTGATGAGTGACTATGGCAAAGCGTGGGAAGACTACTACAAGAAACAAAGTACGCCAAAACACTTTTTATCACACTTTTTACTCGGCTCGATGGCCGCTTGTGACGTCGCCGGGGTCTCTTTGTGTGTGTGCGTGTTTCTCGTTTGTGTGTGCGTGCGTGCGTGCGCACTCGCTCAGGTCAGTCGTCCCAGCAGAGTTCGCTGCCCGACTACACGGCAGCGCTGGCTGAGTATTACCGCCAGCAGCCCTACTTGTGGAACCCCGCCCAGATCCAGGTAGAGCACGGGTAGCGATGTCATCACACACACATCCGGCCGCTTCGTTCCGCTCGTGCCGAAGCCCGCTGCGACTGGCCAGTAGGGGGCGGCAAAGCGGTTTCGCTGGGCTCGGTCAATCCTTTGGGCCCTGCGCTGGCGGCTCACTAACAGTGCCCAATAGCTGCGTTCGTATTTGCACATTGCCTTGAATTGTTTTTGACACGGCCTATTTGACGTTGACGATGTCATTTCCTGTCTCTGTAGGATCACTAGGAGGCCCCTCCCTCCATCCCTCGGACGCCACGCCTCCCTTCCTCCCTCCCTCCCTCCCTCTTTTCGAAGAGCAAATTAACAGCAGACACAGGAAGTGCTCTTTTGGTTTTAACCTCCGAATTGTTGGACTTCCTGTTTGGCCTTTTTTTTTGGGTGTAATCCAATCCCACCGCGGACAAGTTTGAACAAAGTTCACACCACCTTTTGTTTTTTTTCTTTGTCTTTTCACCACGTGATGCCTCGCAGTCTTGAGGAAGACGACGACAATATAGTTTTAAGCATGCTGCAGATTGTTATGCCTTTTTTTTTTTCTCTGTGGATGTTTTCATGGCGTCGGACAAAAAGGTGACTTTGACGACAGGGTTGGTTGTTTCTCGTTTGAAACCATCAGAAGTCCGCAATTTGGATATGCTAGCAATAGTGACTAAGTTTGTTTTTCTTTGGGTTCTTAAATCTTGTCTATTGTGGGGTCGGACTCAGGACGGCGTGGTGGAACTTTTGGTCGCCGCTCGTAATATGCGTGCGCAGCTGTCGGTGGCTAAAGTGCTTGCGGCCTGTCACGAGGATGAGTTTGAAGGAATGGCAAATTCCATCAAATGAGCACTTTAGCTCCCCGTTTCTTGTCTGTCAGCCAGCCTTAAGGAAAGAAAGCCACGAGCGTGCTTCTTTACACTCGAACGGATGGACGGACGTCACTTTTTCAATGGAGCCAGCCGTCAGTCTCGCCGTGACTCGGACGGCCACGTGCTAGTGATGCCGTGCGATTTTTTTCCTCTTCCTGGTTTCGCGAGAGTTTTTAATCTTGTTTACCGCATAAGGTGATCCTCTCTTTGTTTTCTCTGTGGGCGGTGCCAAACTAGCACATTAGCGCTTAAGTTTCCTGTTTGTGGCTAAAGTCAGAGCGGTCCTTTTTTCATGAGTTTGCATTCATTCACGTTCCCACTCTGTTTATTGTTTTATCACTTTATTCACCACCGTCTTTCCGTTTTCACTTGGCCTCAGCAAAAGGAGGGTGCTAGCTTGGCGCTAGCATAGCGTGTGTCGGACCACAGATGTTTTGTCAGGTGTGTGTGTGTGTGTGTGTGTGTGTGTGTGTGTGTGTGTGTGTGTGTGTGTGTGTGTGTGTGTGTGACCATGATGATGAGGAGTTGGGTTCAGGGCTCTATTTAAATGTTTATGAATATTTGGTTTGATCATGAGCTAATATGCTAATGCTACATGTACATGTCACATCAGAATCAATTTTGTTTTGTTTGCTTTATAATGATTAGGGAGTATTTGATAAATCAGATTCATGGTTTTCATAGAGGAGGCCCCTAACCCAGCCACAGAGTCAATGGTATCGTCTGTTCTATAAAAATGCTGCGGTAGTGATTCGGAACGGGAATTCCCTATCTCTTGAATCACTCCAAATTTTGAGCAATATTGGCTTTGATAATGTACTACAATTGCTAATGCTATGTGAACATGTCATTGCTTCCCAAGGATTTTTTTCCCCTTTTTTCCGTCGTCACCTGCCAACAAGGAAAAGCTCTTCTCAAGACTCCTATGCTAAATGCTAAAGCTAACATCTGGCGAGCCCGAGAGCGGCCGATTAGCCAATTAGCTCGTTGGCCCTGACGGCGACTCCAAGGTCGGGAAACGGATGGCTGGGGACGTCCCCGTTTCGTTTTTTCGCGGCTCCGCCAAACTTGATTTGTTTTGTTTTGTTTTTCTAATGGACGTTTGTCCAAATGTAACCTTGGACTTTTTATGGACTGATGGGTGAGGAAGACGAAGGTGAACATGATGATTTAACCATGAGGGCTAATAAAGAAGCTCCTTCTTTCTGACTTCCTGTGTCTTTATGAACACGTCCTGCGGCGGCCATCTTTTCCGTTCCATTAATAATGGATCCCTTATTTATTTATTTATTCTTGGTCCAGATGGCCTGATTGATGATGTCATACCCGGTCGTGTGCGCCTCCCTCCAACGCGTGTGGTTGTAACGTGATGAGTGTAGGCCAGTTATTAGTGTGCTTGCCGTGTGTCTTTGTGGTTGTGAGTCTCAGTACGTGTTGGGCTTGCTTTCTGCGACTTTTGGGTTGTCATGTGCCCAGTGGGGATCTGACCTGATGTCAACTGACCATCGCAAAGACCTCAAACCTCAGTGTTTGTTGTGATCTTGAATTGACATCAGAATGCCCACTGGGTGCGCAAGTATGCTTGTAACGGCGTCGTGTTTGCGCAAACACACGCACGCGCGCGATGATGCCCCAGTGTCCCGTCCAAATCAAATGCTGCCGATTAGAATTTCGGCTGTGTGTGTGTGTGTGTGGGGGGGGGGGGGGGGTGTTGCCGAGCGAGGCGGTGAAGTCAGTCGCCTCTGCGGTTGAAATGATCTGGCTCCGCTCTCCTGGGCAGCTTTTAACGGTGAGTGCGCGCGCGCGCGTTAAGTACAGCAAAGTGCTCTGTAAGTACAGTTGAACTTGATGTGCGTGCGATGAATATTTCATAAGTTGTGAACGTGTCTGTCCTCATGAAATGTCCGTCTGTCTCCGCCCCAGGAAGTTACGTGACCTGCGATCTCACACGCATGGGGCCCATCTGTCCGTCCGTCCCTCTGTCCATCCGTCATCCCAAAACGATTCGGGCTGAAGACGTCATCAGAGGACGAGGCGTCTCATCCAATCGGCGCAGTGAGTGGCGCACGCGTGCGCCCTATACTCCCGATTAAAGTTAAAGTCCCAATGATCATCGTCACACACACATCTGGGTGTGGTGAAATGTGTCCTCTGCATTTAACCCATCCCCATTTGTCCACGTACCGGCACAGAATTTATTCACCCTCTTTGACGTCATCACTAGCGCATTGGGAAATTCGGTCTTTTCATTTTCATCGGAGCGCACGTGATATTCTTGCTTGGTTCAGAGTCTCTCTCTCTCTCACACACACACACACGTGTGAGTCCTGCGTCCACTCGAAGTTTCATGTTGACTAAACGAGGATCGACTTGACTCGTGTTGCGCGGCGCATGCGCAGAACCCGCAGCCAGCTCAGTTCACTCCAGCCCTCTTCTGACTTTTCAAGAAGATTCCGGCCACATGGATGTCTGCAAGATTGCCACCATTTATCGCCTTGAATTTTGCCTCGTTAGGCCTTAGATTCCCATCTTTTTTCCTCGATTGCGCATAAATGGCAAGAAAGGGAACAGTCGCCATCTTCATGGGGGTTCTTCCTAATTGGATTACCCACCTGTCATTCTCGCTGCTGCTCCCTTTCTCCTCCTCCTCCTCCTGCGCCTCCTCCTCCTCCTCCTCGTCATAAGCGTGATCCTTTTCCACTTGACTCCTACATGGTCATTTCCAACACCCCCATTAGGCTACATCATTGCCACGCTATTTCACACATAATTCTTCCAATTCCACACACAGGCACTTACTTTGGTATATACACCACGCACGCATACAAATACAGACAATGAAACACACCACACCCTTTTAGACACGCACACGCACGCAGACACACACACACACACACACGCACATTGAGATACACTCACAAGTGTGTGTATACACATTTATAGACACGTATACATTGAAACACCGCCCTCCTTTCAGACACACGCATACACACATACACACGCACATTGTTCCCTCCCCCTCCTGCCAGTCACTCGTGAACGCGCGCGCACACGTATAAAAAGGTAGCGCGCGTCTGGGTCGCGCTTCATTTGCTTCTTTTCATCTTCAACTTGTTGACTTTGCAACTCGCCAAAACAAGCGCAAATCGTTGTTCTTTTTATTTTTTTCGCTGGGGTGCCAGCAAGGGAGGTCGAGGGTGTTTTTGCATCGAATTTCTATTTGACCTCTCTCCCGCCTCGTTACCCGCCATGGGCTCGTCACTTCCCGCCTACTCGCCGGGGCCGGGGCTGGGGCCAGGGCGCAAGTTTTGTCTGCCCAGGCCTCCCGCTGGCGCGCCGCTGTCGGAAGTGATCACGTCGGACGTGGTGCACAGCTTCCTGTACGGGCGATGGAGGCGCGTGCACGGCGAGCAGCAGTTGACGCACGAGGCCGCCGCAGGCGCGAGCCCCAAAACCGCCTTCACCGCCGAGGTGCTGGCGCAGTCCTTCTCCGGAGGTCGGTCGATCGCAAATCACCTTCCTGATCATTTTCCTTTCGTTCATGGCAGGCAATTTAGGGAACGTTGTGTTATATTTCAGGAGATGGATGAAAAACTAAAAAAAAAAAAACATTCGTTCGTTGAGCATCTTTTGGAAAAGGGTTTCCCATTTCAAATGAAGTAGAAATGTAAATGTTGCAAATTTGGAATTTAGTGTTATCAGTGAGAGACGAAGATTGGTTTTTGTTTGGATCTGTTTTTGAGGATGAAGATAGATAGAATACCAATGTTGTTTATGGTAAATAAAAATGTCCCTGAATTTTCCAAATGTTTTCATTTATCTTGAAACGTTGAAATGAACATTTAAGATTCCAAATGAACACGCGAAGACAGAAAGGTATCATTGTTATGACTATTATTATTCATTTAATTATTATATAATATTTATCTCATTAAAAACATCAATTATTACTATTATTATTAATGAATATATTCGTAAATGTTTGCCCACAGAAACATATTTCGTGTATTTGTTGAAAGACTCGAAAGTCGTTCATTCATGAATGCAGATCAAAATATTGTCCATGGTCATTAATTCCATTTCGCTTGAGTTGAAGATCAAGTCAGAAGTCTTGGGTTTGTTCAGATTTTTTTTTCAAAGACACAATTTTTTTCTTTTCTTTTTGTAAGGCCAAAAACTGTTGGAGTCATGATTGCTGGGCCGCCCGCGCTAACATTTTTTGTGTGTGTGTGAAATTCGTTTGATTATTTTCCATACTTCATTCCTTTCGATGCGAGTGACTTTTCCGTTCCGATGTTTTTTTATTATTATTATTATTTGAAACGTGCCATTAGAAAGCCAAATAGTTTTACTGAAAATGTGTGTGTGCGCGCGCGCGCGCGCGTGTGTGTGTCCCACAGAGGTTCAGAAGTTGTCCAGTTTGGTTCTTCCCAGCGAGGTGGTCATTGCGCAAAGCTCTGTCCCAGGTAAGGGTGACGCATGCACTGCAAACCTTCCTTAATTCGCTCATCTGCCGACTCGATGTACGTTGAGGGGGAAAGCAGTTAACGTTTTGATGCGGTCAAGTGACGTTCATTCTTTTTCGTCTTGTTCCCCCTCAAAGTATCCAAATGAAACTGCGTGTTTGTTTCACATGTCCCCCGATTTTTTTGATTGTTTGTGGTTTTGTCTTTTTTTGCCATATCCTGTCGTGTCGTTCTGTGTGTGTGTGTGTGCGTGTGTGTGTGTGTGTGTGTGTGTGTGTGTGTGTGTGTGTGTGTGTGTGTGTGTGTGTGTGTGTGTGTGTGTGTGTGTGTGGTGAAATTCGACACAGGACCGTGCATGTTCCTGCACTGATGAACTTGTTGAGGCCCAGTCGTGTTAATGGATTTGGCGCTCTGCATGAGAGGCAGCCGGCCCGGCTCAAATGAGTTCGAAACTCTAGATTAGATTTCCGAACCCTTTCGGAACTCAACGGCATGCAGCAAATCGGCCGTAGCAAAAGTTGTAAACCAAAATGTAAAATGCAACCGTGCTAAAAAAGAACAAAGTTTGATCTTCGAAAGATGAAACGAGGCTGACCGAGCGGAGCGCATACCGGACCGGAACGCCATGACCCAAATGAGCAAAGAAAAAAACAACAGACCTTGAATAAAATGAAGCGTGGATTTGACTCGATTAGTTTATTTCGGCAAGTACATAATCAACAGTGATTCCAATTTCATTTTACATTGTGACTTGACGGAAAGGGAGGGAGAGAGGGAGGCGGGTTGAAGCAATTTTGCTGATCTCGACCCGTCCCGATTTCAACCATGGATTAACAATGCCAGACGCACAAGTACTCAGAGAATATTAAAAATGATTTATTCTGATATGTATAATATAATTGACATTATGTTTAAAAAATGGAGTAAGTGTAGCAGATTTGTTTCGTTCAATAATAATCTCATTTTTTCAGTTGCATCTACTTGAAATATTAATTGTTAAATCAGTGTTGCATGTATGCAGCAGCAGCAGCAGCAGCAGCCTGCCATTGGTGTATGAATGTGTGTGTGTGAATGGGCGAATGTGAGGCCTTGGAAAGCGCTTTGGGCACCAAGCGTGGTGGAATTTTTTTATTTTTTTTGAACGGCTCAATTTTTTGGAGCGGTTTGAATTTAGGATTACTAATACAGCGAAAATTTGAATTAAATCAACTCCATTTTATATTTGATGGCACTCCCTGTATTTAAGTGTACTATCTGCTTAAAATCAATGTAAATGAAATGCCGCACCGCGTGCACTATGCCGCCGCCATGCATTTTCAAAAGAGCATTTTTGGATGGCATTTGTTTTCATGTGCCTTTAAGACGTTCGCGAGCTCGTCGTCTCGTTGGCAGGCATTTACAGTTTGAGTTGTGCTTGTGGGTGTGTGCGCGCGCGTGCAGGAGAAGGTCTGGGAATCTTCTCCAAAACTTGGATCAAGGCAGGTACCGAGATGGGTCCGTTTACGGGGCGCCTGGTTTCTCCGCAACACGTCGACTTTTACAAGAACAACAACCTCATGTGGGAGGTACGCACGCACGCACGCACGCACGCACGCAAGCTCTTTTCCAGCTACAAACGCATGCACAAATCGCCTCTCGTCTGGATTGTAGGTGTTCAACGGCGACGGCGGCGTGCGTTTCTTCGTGGACGCCAGTCAGGAGGAGCAACGCAGCTGGATGACGTACATCAAATGCGCTCGCAACGAGCACGAGCAGAACCTGGAGGTGGTGCAGTTGGGAAGCGCCATCTTCTACAAAGCGCTGCAGGTAAGTGAGCGCGTGGCCGGCCTCATTGGCACCCGGCGCAACCCAGGCTCGCCGTCCCCGTCAGTGTAACGTCACCCGCTCGCTTCCGCGCGCTCCCGCTCCCCAGACCATCCCGCCAGACCAAGAGCTGCTCGTTTGGTACGGAAATTCCCACAACACCTTCCTGGGGATTCCTGGAATTCCAGGAGGCGACGACGAGCAAGCAAAGAAAAGCAAGAGCGGTAAGTAAGTTAGCATTAGCAGCCTAGCGGCCGGCCGAGGCCAGCGTAGCGGACTCAATTGCAATAGATAGAACTGCGGGCCAGCCAGCCATGTCACTAGCATGCATGCATGCATGCATGCATGCGTGCATACATGCATGCACGCCTTTTCTTCTCGTTTAGACGAGTCGCACGGCTGCGAAGTCTCCACGTCGGGCTCGGGGGGTCTGGGCCGCATGCGCTGCGTCATTTGCCACCGCGGCTTCAACTCTCGCAGCAACCTGCGCTCGCACATGCGCATCCACACCCTGGACAAGCCCTTCGTGTGCCGCTTCTGCAACCGCCGCTTCAGCCAGTCGTCCACGCTGCGTAACCACGTGCGCCTGCACACGGGCGAGCGGCCGTACAAGTGCCACGTGTGCCAGTCGGCCTACTCGCAGCTGGCCGGTCTGCGCGCCCATCAGAAGAGCGCCAGGCACCGCCCGGCCACCGGAGCCGGGGTCACCGGCAGTGGTGCCGGAGCCGCCGCCGCCGCCGCCGGACGGGCGCTGCTGATGGTGCGCGACCAGCGCTCGCCTCCTCCGCATTCTGCTTCCTTGGTCCACCACATTCCCGCCGCTATGGTGCTCTAGACCAGACGGCAAGGCGCGAGTTGCTCACCTTAAAGTAAAGGCAGTGAGTTAGCTTTTGCAGCGTTAGTGTAAGTGTAGCAGCGCCTACGATGAATACTCTGGATGTTAGCCTAGCATGCTAATGTTTTTTTTCAATGTTTTTCCCCGCCACGGTGCTTGAGACGAGATTGTGGCTGGCACCAAAGTGTTGCCATGAAGCTGCCATTCGCAACTAAAAGACTCACAATGGAACCATGGTGTAACCTCAAGAATCAAAACGGAATTGATTCCTAAATGAACGAATACTTGACCTGACACCTCAAATTGAGAGAGAGAGCCAGACTTCACCCTGCTGATGCATGACTGCACTGCGACTTACAGCAGCAACCGCGTGTTGAAATACGCCGACGACACGACTCTGGTGGCTCTCATCACCGAGGGCGACGAGACTCGATACAGGTCGGAGGTCGACCTTCTGGCCACGTGGTGCAGGGACAACAACCTCCTGCTGAACGTCAACAAGAGCAAGGAGATTGTTGTTGACTTCCGGAAGGGTCACACCCAACACCTGCCGCTGACCATCGACGGTGCTGTGGTAGAGGGAGTGAGCGGCACCAGATTCCTGGGGGTGCACATCAGTGAGGACCTCTCCTGGACCACCAACACCGCATCACTGGCAAAGAAAGCTCAGCGCCGCCTGTACTTCCTGCGGAAACTCAGGCGAGCAAGTGCTCCTCCGGCCATCATGACCTCATTCTGCCACAATGGTGGCACCATTGAGAGCGTCCTCTCCAGTGGTATCGCCGTGTGGGGTGGTAGCTGCACTGAATACAACATGAAGGCCCTGCAGCGCATAGTGAACACAGCTGCCAAGATTATTGGTGCTTCGCTCCCCTCACTGAAGGACATTTACACCTCCCATCTCACCCGCGAGGCGACCACGATTGTGTGTGATGTGAGTCACCCCGCTCACTCTTTGTGTGATCTTCTGCCCTCTGGGAAGAGGTACAGGAGCCTGCGCTCCCGCACCACCAGATTCACCAACAGTGTCATACTCCAGGCTGTTAGGATCCTGAACTCTCTCCCCCCTCTACCCTCGGCTGCGTAACGTCCTGTACTTTTGCGCTATATTCTGACTGTCTGCTGTATGCGCACTTGCTCCATTTTTGCTCCTCTTATTTATTATGTTATTTGTTTATTTATTATTTATTCATCGCTCTTATTCATTCATTGTTTGTGCCTTCTTCTTTTTACTTTTTGTGTTGTTTACTTGTGTGTATATTGTGCACTATGTCTTGTCACCGTGGGATAGTGGGAAACGTAATTTCGATCTCTGTGTGTCTTGACGTGAAGAAATTGACAATAAAGCAGACTTTGACTTTTGACTTTTTTTTTTAAAAAAAAAACAACAACTGTAATACCGTAAGATGCAACGAAAAACAAATGAGTACTTCCATGGTCCACTTTTTCCATTTTCAGTTTGTTCATGTCCGTCCGTCCAGCGTCCGTCCAGCGTCCGTCCAGCGTCCGTCCAGCGTCCGTCCAGCGTCCGTCCAGCGTCCGTCCAGCGTCCGTCCAGCGTCCGTCCAGCGTCCGTCCAGCGTCCGTCCAGCGTCCGTCCAGCGTCCGTCCAGCGTCCGTCCGTGCCTTCTCCTCCCTAGCTTAAGCGCGGCCTTGCCCCGACAAATATGGCGTCTGCGTTGACGTAGCTTTGCGACGCGGATGGATGACGCGAGAGGGTTCTGCATACCGGAAGCAGTCGACCCGAGACTCGGAAGGAAGCACAAAGTCGCCGACCGCGAGCCGCGAGTGTTGTTCCCCGCTGCACACGTGTTCGCTTACGAAAAACGTGGAAGGAATTGTTTACTTTTTCCCCCTCCAGCATCGTCACGCATCAAACTTGAGCTTTTTCAACGTGACAGCAAACAATTTGACGTCGGAGTTTGCTCTTCGAGTTACTTTCGTCAGTCGAGGCAACTTCAGGTAGCCAAGTGCATTTCCTGCGCACTTCATTTTCACATTTCACGTTAGTCACAAGTTAATGTTCAAACGTCGAGGGAGACTCGTCTCACCGGAACAATCAATCAGTCTATCAATCAGTCAGTTCATTTTGATCTTTTAGTCGTTAAACGTGGCTTTGGTGGTGTTTTTCTTTTGCTTTTTTATGGTGGAGCTTCTATTGTGTGACAAGAATTGTGAGCCCGGACCAGATGACTTGAACTCATGAGTGAATTTCTTCTTCTACAGAGGAAGAAGACGACGACAACAGAATTGTTCTCCTTGTTTAGCTGATCAATGGAGGCAGCGTTGGGCTCATGTGGCTCGCCGCCGTCGTTTCCAGTCGGCCGCCGCTCGCCGGTGCCCAGCCTCGTCCATGTCCCTACGCCCGAGATGAAGAGGAAGAAGAAAAAAAGTACACAAGAGGACCACGGCCTTCTTCCGGCTCACAAACGCACAAAGAAGAGGAAAGAGACGGGAGAAGGAAGAGACCAAGAGGACGGGATTCCTGCCGCCGCAAAGCCGAGGAAGAAAAAGCGAGACAAACGAGACCCGGTCGCTGCGGCTGTGGAGAAGGCAGAAGCAGAACTAGAGGACCAAAAAGATGACGACGGCGTCTTTCCCGCCGAGGCGCTCGCCCGCAAAGCCAAGAAACGAAGAAAGGAGAAAATCAGAGAAGCGGACAATGACGACGACCGTGTTCCTCCTGCCGACGTGCGCAAAAAGAAGCGCAAGAGAGCAGAAGAAAGCCTCCTTGTCGCTGACGGCGAGACGGAGGAGAGCGTTGCCGTGGCCGCCGACGGACACCAGCTTGACCGAGCTGACAGGTGAGTGGAGCGGGCGCGCTAAAACAAAGGCCGGATGGACTCCTGACGTGACCTGGCAAATATCACAGGAGGCCGGCCGGCCGGCCGCGTGCGTGTCTTGCAGCTTGGACTCCCGTTTGGTGGCTGAGTTGGAAGAGTTTGTTCCCAACGTGAGGAAGAGAGCCGAGTCCGAGATCAAGACCCTTCTGCGTCACGACCTGGAGCGCTTCCGAGTCTTCAGAGAGCAAGGTCGCCCGCCGTGCGGAAAGAACCTCTTTCCGGAAGATCCCCGGGTTCCTCAACAATGTTGCACCTCAAGCCCGATCTCTCCGCGCAGGCCTGCGCGTGCGTTGGGGCCGCTTCACGCACGAGGAGAATGTGCGCATCCGAGAAAACGTGGCGCGCTTCCTGGCGGTGACGGGCATCGCCTCCGCCGACCAGCTTCTCTTCCCGCATCGCTACGAGGAGCTGCGGGCCGACATCAAGAGGCTGAAAAAGCAACATGGCTTCTTGGAGGCCATCGGTGAGATGAATGGGAGGCGCCTGAACGTCTGCCTGTCCGCCCGCCCGCCGTAACCCACTGCCCGCTGTCGTCGTGTCTTGCAGCCGAGGGAATCCCCAGACCGTGCAAGCAGGTGGTGACCCGGGCCGTCAAGCTGGACGACATGAACCACATGGGAGAGTGAGAGCTGCCGCCGCCGCCGTCGACACACAAAGCGCTGCCGAGGCACGCTAACCTTGCCGTGGCCTTTGAGGTTCACCGAGGAGGAGCTGGATCGTCTGGTCAAGTTGCACACGCTCCACGGCAACGACTGGAGCACCATCGCCAGGAAGATGGGCCGCAGCAAATTCGCCTTGCAGAAGCGCTTCGTCAGCATCGGTGGGTTGGTTCTCTTTTATCGGCCCCCGCTCACTCGTTCGCTCGCCCGGCAAACGCTTTGTCTGGCTCAGCGACGGGCCGAGGCCTGTGGACGTCGGAGGAGGAGAACAGGCTGGAGGAGGTGGTCAAGGCTCACCTGGAGGCGCTGGTTCAAGGAGCCGCCGGAGACGCCCGTTTGACGCTGCGTCAGCTTTGCGCGCGTTTGCCCTGGACGGAGATCAGCCAGCACGTGCGCACCCGATGCTGGACCCAGTGTCGCGTCAAGTGGTCAGTGCGCATGAACAGCGCCGGTGCCACCCGCTGCCTTTCTCGACCGACCGCATGTCTCCGTGCGGCTTGGAGGCTTTTGGAGAAAGAAAAGCCAACCGGTTCCGTCTTGCCTTTCAGGTTCTGTATCCTGCAGGCCCGGCTGTCGCAGAAGAACCCTAGGAAACCCCCGGAGGGACTGAGGACCAGGCTCCACCTGATCAACACGTACGTACGTACGTACGGTCGAGCGATCGATTGACGGACGGCAAGGCTGACCGCTCCCGACTCGTTTGTGTCCCTGGACTGCAGGCTGTACGCTTTGAACATCGAGGACGCTTGCGACATTGATTGGGATACGGTTTCCAGCATCCTGGGGTGAGTTGCGAGTCGCGGCGACAGCTTCTGTCGCCTCAGCGCGGCGACAGATTCTGACGCCTCGGCGACAGATTCTGACGCCTCGGCGCTGCGCTTTCAGCGGCGTGACTCCGCTCTGCGTTCAGAAGCTTTTCCGAAGCCTCAAAGTCCGCAACGTTCCCGACTGGTCTCGGCTCTCCTACGGAGGTGGGTGCGGTTGGCGGCGGCCTCTTCCTGCCACTTTGCGCCCACTTTTGGTGACCCTCTGGCCGCCCCGCAGAGATCATCGACTTCCTGCAGGAGCACGTGACGCCGCGTCTGGAGGAGCGGCTCCGGCGCTACGACAAATGGCGGCAGGAGGACGAGGCGGAGCGCCTGGCGACCCTCGACGACTCGTACTCTCTGTCAGACATCTTCGTGGACGGAGAAGACGGCCATTTGCTGGAAGTGGATAACACTCGGCCGAGCAGAGGCCGATCCAAGTGCAGGAGGGAGTGGCCCGAAGCGCAGCCCACGCTTGAGCCCGCGGCGACGCCGCAGCCCTGATCGTCCCGAGCGGGTCGCTGACTCCCTTGCATCTGCTGCTCGTCCCCTCCCATTGCAAAATGCTGACATTGGAATTGGCTCAGACAGTGTGTTCCTGCGTCACCTCTCCTGGCTTTCCGTGAGCTAGTCGCGCTCGCTCTGTGTTTCATTGGCGGTCGGCCATTGTTGCCGCCGCCGTGCTCTCTGAATACAGCTATTTTTCAAAGCAAACCTCTTTCTCAGCTGTTCAGCCCGCCGAGACTGGCCGGCTGCCGCCCACGAAATGAACACACGGTTGTCGGATGACAAAAACAACAGTGTGCAAACACACTGCTTGGCGCTACCAAAACACCTGAGGAGGAGACAAACAAACGTTTTTTTGCCTTGCTTTTATTTTTGCACAGTTGGCCACGCCACGGACAAAACTCCCGCCGTGACTTTGTCGCTCGGGCTACTTGGCGGCAATGGTGCCGCTGGCCCGCACGATGTTAGGGACAAACAGGAGGCCTGACGCCCTCTCAATGGTTTCTATGGGAACCAGGAAGCGCTCCAGAGGCATCTTCTGGTCCACAGCCTCGTTGGGAAGGACGTATGAGCGCAGTTCCACGCCCTCCTGAGCGCCGCCGCGCTCCAAGATCAACACCTGGGATGGCGACACACACGTGACATGAGAATTGAAGACTACGCAAAGGAGAGACATGTCCCTGCGGCCGCCATGTTGAATGTGTCGTAACAGCCTTGACAAAATGTCCTGCCTCATCATTAGGATGTGAGCATTGGCCGCCATCTTTATGGAATGACCAAAATAAGAAAAGACGCCAATGAGCACTTGAAACGCCCTCAAAGTCCTCCGCAACGAAAACATTGCTGACAGATGGATGAGCACCCTGGTGTCCAATTGTGTTGCGAACGATTGCAAACGCAGCACGAGCCTGCAAAAAAAAAAAAAGGGTCTCGTTATCGCAGTTGAGTGTCATAATCTAGGTTTGGTGTCTACTGCCCCCTGGTGGTCGAGGGACCCACACCGGAAGTAACAGCAGACCAATTATTTGGGTTGGTCCTATGGCCTCTTCAGACAATTCAATATGGCGTGTGCGCAGCAGACCTTCCTTTTGGATCGGACGCTGGCTGACCTTAAAGAAGTGCGTCGGCACGGCGACGTGGTTCCGACCCACAACTTGGTAGCGCACGTATAGTTTGCCGTCAGCTTCCTGCCTGCACAACGGGTGAGCGCAGCGGCGCCTTGAGTTTCCTTGTCGACCGCAGTCGTTACTTGGCGAGCCACCGTGACGAGAGGTCGCGCTCACCTGGGCAGATAGAGTGGGCCGGTGCACACGTAGACGTTGGCGTAACGTTTGGTCAGCGAGCGACACAGCTTCTCCAGGTTGTTCCACGCGTTCTGGTTCAAGTGGGGGTTCTGCACACGCACGTGCGTGTGAGTGAGTGAGTGAGCAGCACAAAGGCGCAAGTGAGGAAAGCGCGCGCACGGGCGGGCACCTGGGGGGCCACGTTGCTCAGGTAGAAGGTGTCGTCCATGGCCTTTTGGCTCCACTTGTGATTAGCCGCCGCTGCCATGTGACCTCTGTCGAGGCCGCTCCCCTTGTAGTCGGCGTTGGTGGCGCGGTGGTAGAAGTGGACACTGCGGCCACGCACGCACGCTGACGCTTATGCACCAATGTCAGAGCGGCACGCACGAGCGCCGGGCCCACCCACCTGTCGTCCTCCTTGAAGTCGCAGCACGCCCTGTCCGCTGCCCCGCCGAGCGTGTCGCCGCTGAGCCGCTCAATGACCCACGCGGGCGTCCGGGTGCGCGGGTCGTACGAGCTCACGTAGGATTCTCTCGTGCGGATGTTGGATAGCGAGGGGAAACCGTATTTCATGACGGCGCCCCCCGAAGACCTGCTCAACTGCAACAATTAAGACACTTTTTAGTTCCGATTCGCCAATTGTTTTTGAGCGAGTAGCGTAAGTGGGCGGGCGTTTTGACGGCGAAGCGCTGCCTCCACGAGTGGAAATGCAATCGACACCAAAAAGTGTCTCAAAACAGTGTGGATGAGTTGTTCAATCGGCCACACCGAGGAGCCTTGCGTTTTGTATTGCAGTTCGACATCTTGGTGCTAAAGAGCTAATTGCGCCCGCTCCTTCGGTCTCCGACAGCGCCAGAAAAAGTGCTTTCGTTTGATGGGGAAACACTGACAAATTGGTTCCAAATTGGTCCGTATTTCAAAACTAGACGTCTTAGCATGTGCTTCATCAATGTCAAACAGGAGAACGTGAGCAACTCTCTTCACGCACCGTCAATTCGGAGGCGGCGTGGACACTCGGTACCGGACCCAGCGGAAAGACCGGCTGCAGACCCTCCTCGCCACCCGAAGGCCTCCACAGGTGGCCCGCCGAGGCGCCGACGGCCGCTCCGAACGACAAGGTTGCTAAGGTCCGCCGCCATTTACGCATCGCGCCGGTCGCGCTCTAATGACGTCGCGGGCGGGCGGGCGTGCGCTGGTGATCTCGAACAAGCTGCTTTGTGCCGGAGCGATGGACGATTGCCAACTTTTCCTTCAATCAACTTGGCTTAATCGGACAAGTGGCAACAAGGCTAAATAGGTCATTTTATTGGCATACTCTTGGGTTTGGTCAACAAATGTAATAGTGAAAAGCGAAATGTGCAGCGTTTCCCCACCAGGGCTGCGTGTAATCTTTTGCAAACATTGCTTTCCGAGATGATATCAGTCCTTTCAATCAAATGTTCCCGGCACAGAGGCTTGGTGACGTCGCGTGCGTCGCCGGATGATGACGTCGCCGAGCAGTTCCTCGATTTGATGGCTTCAAAAGGCGGCAGCGGCGATCAGGCTGAAGATGAATGGGAGGCGGAGTTGCGAAGTCATCAGCGCCGAGGCGGCGCTTGCGTCGTCAAGGCAACCGCTCTTCTTCAGACACGCGCGCCGCTCACAGTAAACGCCTGCGTGCACACGGCCGCGACATGGTCAGTGCACGCGCGCGCGCGCGCGGGCCATCTGACATGATGGGGAAAGTCAAGCTGCAAAAGCGTTCCAACACGCACGTTTGACGAAAGCTGTTGAAATTGTTTCATACAGCAGATCACCCAAATGTTCTTCCATCCATCCATCCATCCATCCATCCATCCATCCATCCATCCATCCATCCATCCATCCATCCATCCATCCATTTTTTAAACCTTTGGGGGGGGGGGACGATGTTGCAATATCTTATCATAGCGCCCTCTGTTGGAATAAATAATCGCAAATATCGAAATTCTATGATACCACACTAACACCTGATTCAAACGATCAGGGTCCTTCTCAAACTCGGACGGAGCTTGTTGATGAGCTGATCATTTGGATCAGGTTTGTTGCAGCAGGGAGAAGCGGACAGCAGGCAGGGCAGGGCAGGGCAGCCGCTCCCGAGGACCCAACTTGGCGGGGCCTCACCGTTTGAGCGAGGAAAAGAAAAAGTGCCTGCCACGATGGCGAGCCTCACCTGCAAAGCCGTCGGCACACTGGCAGCGCTGGAAGTCCAAGCATGTGCCGCCGTTGAGACAGGGGCGAGCCTCGTGGCACACGTTGACTGGACCGAGGTGAAGCTTGTTAGTTACTCATCCGCCGAGCGTCCGGCCCCTCCCCCTGCGCCGCGTACCTGTGCAGCCGGCCCCGCTGCTTCTCCTCGTGTATCCGGGCTGACATTGGTCGCAGCGCCTCCCAGCGGCGCCCTCCTTGCACTGGCACTCCCCCGAGGCGCCGCAGTGCCGAGAGCGGCTGCCGGCGTCGTTGCACTCGCACGCTGACATGCGCACGAGAACAGGATCAGGATCCGGTCCGAGTCCTGTCGGCTTTTTATCGTGTGCCTGTGCCTGCATGCGCCCATGTGTGTGCCTGCACTGACTGACCCACGCAAACGTCCTGGTGATGGAGCGGCAGGGTGTCGTTCCTGTAGTAACCGAGACGGCAGTGTTGGCAGCGATGTCCCCTGGTGTTGTGTTTGCAGCTGACGCACGTCACCACGTTCAGGAAGTCCATGAAGCTGCAGCGGTTGGAGTGGCCGTTGCACTCGCACTCTAACACAGAGAGAGCAGAAAAGCTACGCTAACATAGGCTAACGCGGCTAATTACCCATGACGGATCACAGGGTGGCGGCCGTCTCGCCGTGATCCTGACCGATGAGGTTTTGAAATGGGAGAGGGGTCAGAGTCACCCACCGGGCCGGGGCCAACTAGGCGCAGCTAAGGAGGAGCTTGGGAGGAGCTAGGGAGGAGCTAGAGGTCAATTCTGTCTGAGGTGAGGTGAGGCACCTTACCCTGGAAAGTGACATGCCAACGAGGGACAGCTAGGGAGGAGCTAGAGGTCAACTCTGAGGCGAGGCGAGCCGTCTTACCCTGGAAAGTGACATAGGCGATTTTGGAGAGCTGGCTGCTCGTCCCACTGGCGGGAATCAAAATCTTCTGAGTTGCTTGGCGGGCAAAAGCAAGAAAGGAAACAAGAACGAATGTGCAGCTGTGGCAAGGTGGCAGGGATGCTCTTGGTGCTAAAAGTAGCATCATGCTCCTTTGTTACCTTTTCTCTCATAGCCTTTTTGCTCTTCTTTCAATGCCGTCCGCGCATTCTCTTCTTCCATCTGTTTCTTCTCAGGTTGCTTCAGCCCTTCTTCTTTGGACTCAGCAGCTGTCAATCAAATACATCGTTTTTCCGCTTCAGTTGGATTCCAACGGATGGCTCGCTCGTTCTCGCTCTTCACCTTTTTGATTGCTTTGGCCCTCTTTCCTCCTGGCATCAGGCTCTCGATCCTCTTTCTCCATCGCGGCAGAAGCATCCCGTCTCGGTTCGTCGACTCGATCAGGAGAACCGGGTCGGGACGTCCGCTCGGGAATTTTGGGGTTGGAATCCAAAGACTCCGGTTCAGGTTCCCGAGGACTCGTCCGGCCTGTTTGGGAATCCAAACGACGCTCGACCGATTCCGGATTAGAACTTTCTGCCTCAGGAGGTGTTATAGGACCAATTGAATCCTGATCAATTAAATTTATTGCAGAATCTTCTGTTCTAGGACCAGTGGAGTCCCGATCCGTTGAATCGGATCCAGAAGCACGATCTTCTGGTCCAGGTCCAGTGGAACCCTTCTCAGTTAAATCTAATCCAGATTCAGGATTTAGATCTTCGGGGCCAGCTGAGTCTTGAGCTACTGAAACCGATCCAAAATCTGGACTCCAATCTTCTGTTCCAGAAGGACTGGAATCCTGAGCGCTTAAATCCAATCCAGAATTGAGACTTAATGGACTTGAATCTTCTGTTGCAGAAGGAGTTCCAGGTCCAGTGGAATCCCGGTTCTCTGAATCCAATCTAAAATTCAAATTGGAACTTGGATCAACAGAATCCAGACCCAAGACTTCTCTTCCTAGCCCGGTGGGATCCTGATCTGGAAAAGGGAAGGTGAAGTCCACTGGGGCCAAGTCCCCGGCAGGCTCTGACCAATCTGATGCCGTTGACTCTTTGTCCTGTGCGATCTCGCCGACTTGTGTAGGAGGAGCAGCAGCAGCAGAAGAAGGAGGAAGTAATTTAGGAGCGACGCCGTCAGGAGGAAGTCCGTCGGCAGAAGTTGCATCAGGAGGTGACTTTGGGCCGAGTCTGTCGGCCTGCGTTGTTCCGTCAGTCGGCAGTCCGTCCGCAGGAGCTTCTCGGGCAAAAGTCGCGTCCGGAGGTAAGCCGTCGGGAAGGATTTTCGCCAGAGGCGCTGCAGCCGTGGACGGCCGATCGGACGTTCTGCCAGGAGCGAGTCCATAGGGAGGCAGTGCTACTTTCTCAAGAGAAAAATCAGGGAGAAGATCGTCGGACGCCGGGCTGGGGAGCGAGCCATCGGGGGGAGATCCTACGGCGAGAGGTCGGTTAGACCTTCCCGTCGTCAAATCGGGATCTTCCGCGAGGAAAGACGTCGGAGGAGGCGGAGCCTCTCCAGAGGGGACCGTGCCGTCGAGAGCCATCGCGTCCGACGACCGGGAACTTGAGCTCCGAGGGGAGGAGCTGGCACCGGATGTCGGCCAGAGGTCAAAGTCTGTGCTGTCAGGGGGCGGAGTCACAGACACCTGAGCGTTAGCGCCGACGTCTGAGGTCTCCCTAGCGCCGCCGGGCACCGTCGGAGCGCCGAGGTCCATACGCTGACCGAGGGAGGTGTCGACAGCGGGAACCGGCGGGGGGACGCCGGCGCCTTCCGCTGATGCCGAGTCAGCGCTTTGCCGCTTTGGAACAGCTGAAGACCTCACGCCTTTGTCCTCTGGTGCAATCGTCACAGCGTCGGGTGCCGAAGCGTCTGTCGTCAAAGTGTAAGTCGTGGAGCCGTCGGAGCCGGAAACGCCAACGGCGCCCGCCGTCCCAGAACCACCCCAGGAAGGAGACGAGCTATCGGATGTACCCGTCCGAGTCGTCGTCGTGGCAAAAGCGGGAGTCGTGTCAGCAGAAGTGTCCGTAAAAGTCGTGAAGCTAGTAGAAGCGTCCGTCGAAAAAGTCCTATCGCCCGAGGAAGCCGTTGTCGCAGGTGTGGAAATAGCGCGAGCGCCGCTCTTGCTCTCGGGAGAAGAACCCAAAGTGGCAAAAGGAGAAAGGGAAGAAGGCTCGACGGTGGAAGTCGAGTCAGTGTCAGTGATTCCACGCGTTGAACTTCTGTCAGAGTCATCGGCCGCTGTCAGAGAAGAACATTGACGGCGGTGTTTGTGCTTAGCAAACTGTGCCAGAGATGGGAATAGTTTTCCAAATTGGGCCACCCACGAGAGTCACAAATGTAAAGAGAGGTAGACAGACACTCACCGCTCATTTCTGCTGCTGCTTCACCTAAAAGGCAAACAGGTTGGATTAAAAACAGGTCAGAGGCCTATTGATGGAAATCGAGCAAGGAGAAAAATCTGAATGCACGCGCGCGCGCACGCACGCACGACTCATCAAAAATACGTACACACATTGGCAGTCCCGCCGGGAAGCGGCAGAAAGCTGCCCGCCATCCATTTGCGGGACCGGAAGCCAGCGCCGCAGCGTTGGCAGTCCTGCCCACTGGTGTTGTGCTGACAGTCGCACGTCAAGGTGGCGTCCTGCAACCCGCACGCCGACGCGTGCAGGTTACATTGACACCTGAAAGGCGGCAAGCGCACGTCCGTGAGCCCCTCCCTATCCGGAGATTAGGACAAAACTGCCCGCGCTCGGCGGCGCACCTGGCGGGGACGTCGATGTTGGATATGGCGTAGAAGTACTTGAGCAGGTTGTCTCTCTGGACGTAGGTCCCGCCCAGGGCCGGTCGCAGGAGTCGGAGGCGAAGGTCGGTGAAGGTAAAGAAGTCCCGCAGAGCTTTGCTGCTCTGCAGCCGCGTGAACAAGGCGTCCGTGTCCAGGAGCTTCGGGCCCGCCAGCGCTCGCAAGCGGGCTCCCACCTCAAACACCACCGTCTTCTCCTCCTGGCCAGGTGGGAGTTAGGGTTAGTGCTAGTGTGCTAGTGTGCCAGCGTGCTAGCTAGCTAGAGCGCTAGCATGCCAGCTTGCCGTCTTCCCCTCCCGTCAGCGTTAGCACGTCGGCATTTGCGCTCTCCGGACCGGATCTAATGGTCGGACGGACGGACAGTCACCTTGGCCCCCAGCCATCCGGAGTACCGCTCGGTGCAGATGACCCTGGTCACGTTGCTGGGCGCCAAGTCGGACACTCGCTTGGGCGGCATGCCGAACGTCTCCATGCAGTCGTCGGCGTAGAACTGGTAGGGCCGCCACGTCAACCCTGTTGCAGGAGCGAAGCGGCACAAAGCGCGTGACTCGGGCGCGACTCGGGCGCGACTCGGGCGCGACTCGGGCACGACCTCCCCACGCGGGACCTCTCACCTTTGTCCGTGGACTTGTCCAGCACCATGCTGGTGGGGCGCCCATATTCGAAGCTGACCACCAGGTCGTCCACCACCTCCAGACTTTTGTTCCAGGACAGCGTGACGTTGGCCAACAGCGGCTCGGGATATTTGGACCACGGGACCGTCTGCCAGTAGGTGATGAGCCCGCCCCTTTCCCGGTCTCCCATCAGCTGAGGCGGGTGGGACAGGTCCGGACTGGAGGCGTCGCACTCGTCACTGCAGAGGTATGGGTTTTCCTAAAGGGTGACGCAAAGGTCCAGATGATAGTCTGGGTCGGACTGAGCCAACTTACGAGCCATTGGGATGGAAACAGCACCAAAGAATGGGAACACACTGACCAGAGTGCAGAATCGCTCGGGCGGGTCGCCGCAGGTGACTCCCGGCGGCTCCACTCGTATCTGCATGGCTTCTTTCATGTTGGCGGCTGGCGGCTGGCAGGCGGAGTCCTCCCATCCGGTGCCCGTCCCTCGGCGACAGGCATCAAATTGGCATCGAGCCGACGTGGCCAAGAGGAGCAGGAGCGGCAGGCGCTTGAGGCCGTCCATGAGGAGGTCCTCGGGGAGTCGCTTCGAGGTCACGGGCTGCTCGGAGCTGTGGGGCGTCGCTGGCTGGCTGGCATGCCGCAGGTGGGCCGCTTACCGTGGCAGCCTGTTACGTATAAAAAGACGTGCTGACACCATCTACCCCCATACTGCGTATACGGTGCACTTTTTGGCCGAGTAGAAATTGTTCAGTGCAAGTTTCGCCCATCCGCCCGCCCGAAGTGGACTTGCAGTCCTGTACGCGTACAAATTGTTCAGTGCAAGTCCCTAACGAAGTGGACTTGCAGTCAGTCGCATGGCCGTTTGCAGAGTGTCAGCTCGCACATTGGCACTCGCAGTGTAGAGCAATTGAGCCAGTGCTCAAATGGACGTCGTTGTTGACGGTTAGGGGAAATGGCCACGAGGTGGCGTTGCACTCATCCACTCGCAACAGCTCACGTACCTTTCTCTTGTTTCCTCTTGCGTGAATGAGCTGATGGAGCGCAAAAGCTGGGCTACTTTCTTATTTCCTTTTCTGCTTTCTCGATCTTTTTCTTCTCGCTGTCTTGCAGCTGTCGTTTTCTTTCACACCTCCTCCTCCTCTTCCTCCTTCTCGTCTTCTCCTAATCTCCTTCTGTCTCATCCTCTTTAGACTTGTTCGTCTGATGTTTCACTCCCTCCAGCCCCGCCTACTTTTACTTCATCGTTATAATCAATATCGTCACCATCACCATCATCATCATCATCATCATCATCATCACCAGCAGCAGCAGCAGCAGCAGCAGCAGCAGCAGCAGACCTGTCACTTTCTTATGAACATTTTACTTTATTCATCTGTGGCTCTTTCCTTTTTTTTTTTCTTCAAATGGACTTCTCACTCACGCACACATTCACACACGCGCGCACACACGCGCGCAAAAGCTCTTTACATTAAGCTCCCTTCTTAGCCCTCGGCTGAAGTTTTTTTGATTCGACAGACCACAGCTATAGCATATCAGAGCATTTATTTATTTTGAGAATGCAATTATTAGAGAATTTTTTCATGCGTTTTGTCCACACATGGTTTAGTTGACTATTGTGTGAGCCGCCGCTTATCCTTTTCAAACGTTCTATCTTCCTGATCCATGAAGAAGTCCAGAAACGTTGGAAAGTACTGTCGTTTCCTCATGTTGGACAAAATCATGAACGCAGCATCGGCGATTCCCGTGTGCTGACGTCATCGGCGAGCGACAGCCTAGGACGACGACAAGATGGCGGACGCGGTGAGCGTTGGTGTTAATCTGGACGCCTTTTCTCACGCCATTAGCGGCATTCAGGCGCTGCGCTCCAGCGTCAGCCGTGTCTTCGAGTCCCTGAAGGACGGGATGAAGAACCGTGAGACACTGGAAGGCCGCGAGAAGCAATTTATCGCCAACTTCCAGGAGAACCTGCAGGCGGTCAACAGGGACCTCAAGTCAGTAACTCGCGTCGCCTCGCCTCGCCTCGCCTCGCCTCGCCTCGCCTCGCCTCGCCTCGCCTCGCTTCACTTCGCGTCGCACCTCACACGTTGAGCATTTCTTTTCGAGCGGATTGCAGAAGCAACGCTTTTCCTGTCATGCGGCGAGGAGATGATCTGGACAGCCGGCCGGTCTCCTTGAGTGCCCAACGGAGCTTTGGACAGGATGCTACTTTTACATGAAATTGTCCAAGGATTGCAAAGCAATTGATCACGATGGTCATGATTGAAGCTAGCAATTACAGTGATTCTCCAATTTGCCCTTTGACTAGATTTTTGGAGCGAGCCAAGCAAGCCCTGTTTCTCAGGACAAGCGCTTGTTGGCGGACGGTACATCCCAGCCTATTCATTAAGTCAAGCTCTGCCATCATTTCAGAGTTTTCAATGGGTCTTTGGCAGCTCCAAGTGTCCAAAATCAATAGAACCGGCAAAAGCCACTAAGACGGAGGCGACGAGCACGTGGCCGGGGTCGTCGGGCCCCGTCTCGCCCGTGGCTCGGTGAGCTCTAGCCCGCTTGTCTCTTTGTGTTTGCCGTCGCCAGCGAGCTGGAGCGCCTGAGTGGCCTGGTGGGCCGCCCGTCCGAGTCGCATCCCCTGCACAACAGCGGCCTCCTCAGTCTGGATCCGGTCCAGGACAAGACGCCGCTCTACTCGCAGCTGCTGCAGGCCTACAAGTGGTCCAACAAGGTGAGGCCCTCCCTCGGGCTCGGCCTTCCCTCGGGCTCGGCCTTCCCTCGGGCTCGGCCTTCCCTCGGGCTCGGCCTTCCCTCGGGCTCGGCCTTCCCTCGGGCTCGGCCTTCCCTCGGGCTCGGCCTTCCCTCGGGCTCGGCCTTCCCTCGGGCTCGGCCTTCCCTCGGGCTCGGCCTTCCCTCGGGCTCGGCCTTCCCTCGGGCTCGGCCTTCCCTCGGGCTCGGCCTTCCCTCGGGCTCGGCCCTCCCTCGGGCTCGGCCCTCCCTCGGGCTCGGCCCTCCCTCGGGCTCGGCCCTCCCTCGGGCTCGGCCCTCCCTCGGGCCGGCTCACCGGCGCTTTGCTTTGCACCTCGGCAGCTGCAGTACCACGCCGGCCTGGCCTCCAGTCTGCTGAACCAGCAGTCGCTCAAGCGCTCGGCCAATCAGATGGGAGCCTCGGCCAAGCGACGGCCCAAAGTCCAGCCCAGCACCCTGGTCCTCCCCCCGCAGTGAGTAGATCAAACGAGTCCGGCCTCCCCACATTTGACGTCACGGGAGGAAAGCCCGGTCGTTTGCGTGCACTCCATTTTTTTTCCAGGTACGTGGATGACGTGATTTCTCGGATCGGCCGCCTGTTTCCCGACATGAGCATCGAACTTTTCCGACCGAACGGAACGTCCGCCGTGCTGCTGGTACGAGGCCGCTCGCTCGCCCACCCACCTCTAGCGTGCTAACCAGCTGAGGCGTAACTTCCTGTTGGTCAGGTGACGCTGGGCAAAGTGCTGAAGGCTATCGTGGTGATGCGCTCACTCTTCATCGACCGAACGTTGGTGCGGGGCTTCAACGAGAACGTTTACGACCACGGCGGCAAGGTGAGAGCCCGCACGTTACCCCCTGTTCCTTAGGGTTAGGGTTAGTGTGCATGCGTGCGTCTTTTCACTTTCCCTCCTCTGCAGCTGGACATCTGGACCAAGTCGCAGCATCAGGTCTTTCAAAAGGTGAGTGAGGCCAGGGCAGGGCAGGGCCGGGGTCGACGGCGGCACCTGCTGATCGGCGCTGTGCTCACTAGGTAACGGACCACGCCACCACCGCCCTGCTGCACTACCAACTGCCGCAGATGCCCGACGTAGTGGTGCGCTCCTTCATGGTCAGGAAAAAAGCATCAGGCAGGCAGGCGCCGGGTGTCCACGTGTGCTCTCGTTCATGTGTGCCAATGTGTGCGCAGACTTGGCTGAGGAGCTACATCAAGCTCTTCCAGTCTCCGTGTCAGCGATGCGGTCACTTCCTGCAGGACGGCCTACCTCCAACGTGGAGGGACTTCAGGACCTTAGAAGCCTTCCATGACACCTGCCGCATGTGAAAAAGGAAAAAAAAAAAAGCACAGGCACACGCAGTTCATTTCAGGCTCGAGTGGTGTTTGCGTTGAACCTTGGCCATCTCCTGGTGGGCTGCAATCATCTTCATCTCCCCCCTTCTGGAAAATGTTAAATGCTCCCCAAAGGATTTGCACCAGTGCTAATGAGGAGCGCATCGGTGTGCCCTTCATGACTCATTGATGAAGGTCAATTAGGCGGCGGCGGCGTGCTGTCGTGGATGTCGCACCTGAACGCCACCTGCCCGTCAACCCCCCCACCACCCCCGAGACCCACCGCCGCTTTTTCTTTTGCAGCCTCTAGTTCACCGCTCCAGCCGGGATCTCCGACTTTTGGCTCCAGACGCAAGCCGAGCATAAGCTCAAAGTTGACGTCAACGGATAAAAAATGAGAAAAGGAAATAAAGTTGTGTTCCACCAAGTTGGAAGCTATGTTTTACTTGTATTTTTCTCCACCTGTTTAGAGCCAGTGGCGCTGCAAATTTGGAAGCAATGTTTTTCTTGTATTTGTCTCCACCTGTTGAGGGCTACGCTACGCTGTGCTGCGCTGCACCGGCGCGCGCATGCGCACGGCCCGCAGATTTAACCATACATTTCCGAGTATTTCTGATTTACTCAATCATGTAAGATCAGCACAACACAATACAAAGGGGACGCGGAGGTTCAGGGTTAATTGTACATTTCGATGAAGTGTTTTGCAAGGAACCTCTTTCTTTCTAATGCAATGTTTTCGAAGGTGGCAAAAAGTCGTCCGAGGTGGAAGCTGCAGATGGAGCCACCTCTGTACAATGAAGCGGACTCTGCACAATGAAGCGGCCACTGCGCATGCTCGGGCGCGTGCGCGCGCTGCCTGCCTGGCGCCCTCTCGGAGACAACAAAGGCTAGGCGCGTGACCGCGTCGGTTGCTGCTTGGGTTCTCGCCACTGCGCACGCGCAGGTACGGACAGACTCACGGCGGTCGGGCGGCTTCGGCGAGAAGGAAGACGAAGAAGAGGAGGTGGAGGAGAAAGAGGAGGAGGAGGAGGAAGAGGAGACGACATGAGCGTCAACTGGGGCGCGGAGCTGTGGGTACGTACCGCGGAAGGCACCTGCGGCGCGTGCTCGTGCGTACGTGTGTGTCCCGCTGCCGGGCGGCGGCTCGTGTCCGCTGTCAGCACGTTGGAATCGCGAGGTAGGGAGGCCTCGATGGATGGATGGATGGATGGATGGATGGATGGATGGATGGATGGATGGATGGATGGATGGATGGATGGACGGACGGACGGACGGACGGACGGACGGACGGACGGGCTTACTCAACCTGCCCAGTGTTGCGTGCACTGTTTCAAGTCAAAGCGTGCAGCTAACTGCATATCAGTCTTAAGTGCAGGTCCTCGGGTCCTTGTCTCTAGACCCGGTCTAGTTTGGAAGATGCGCCAGAGGCCCAGTCTGGTGCGTGAGAGCTTGAGCTCTCTGTGCAGCGCTGCAAGCGTTTCCTCGGGTCCCAGCGTTGGCCCTGTGGTCCAGCTTTTGTCTTCTTACTGAACCAGGACCAGTTTGACAATCTGGAGAAACACACCAGCTGGGGCATCGACTTCCTAGAGAAGTACACCAAGTTTGTCAAAGAGCGAGCCGACATCGAACTCAACTACGCCAAACAGATGAGGTGAGCCTCGTTGGATGCGTGCGGCGTGACATGCGCGGCGGCCGTGACATGCATGGCGGCCGTGACATAACGCTGCACATTTTCAGGAGCCTGTCAAAGAAGTATCTTCCCAAGAGGAGCAGAGAAGATGACGGCAGGTCAGTCCACCGTGGGCTCTTTTCAAACGGGTTCTTCACGTGTTTCTAACCCTAACCCACAGGTACACGTGGTGCGCCGCCTTCGGCGCCACCCTGGCGCAGCTGGGTGAGCTGGCGGCGCAGAGAGAGGAAGTGGCCGACAGGCTGGGCTCGCACGTCGCCGCCGACCTCGGCAGGTTCACGCAGGAGCTCAAGGCCGAGAGGAAGTCGGTCAGATTGCGCGAGCGAGCCAGCCAGCCAGCCAGCCAGCTCTAAGCGGGACGACTCGCAAACTCCTTCCTACTTTTCCCTCCCCAGCATTTCCAAGATGGCCGCCGTGCCCAGCAGCACATTGAAAATTCCTGGAAGCAACTGGAGTCTGTGAGTTGAGGCGACTCGGCGGACGCCGTCAGGCCCGGCGGGCCTTTGCGTTTTGAACGACGACTTGTGGCGTTGCAGGCCAAACGGCGTTTTGAGCGCGACAGCAAGGAGGCCGAGCGAGCTCGGCACACGTGCGACAGGATGGACGCGGACGACGACGTGGACGCCGAGAAGGTGGGCCACAAACAACACGGCCTTTGCTCCGTTGCTACTCCGGTCCAGTCGTCTCTCGCCCGTCCGTCCTTTCGGATTGTTGACGTGACGCGCTGAAGAATAACGAGTAACTGTGTCAACTGTGTCTTGTGTGTGTTTGCCGGTGTCAGCGCTGCTCCCTGAAGGTCAGATTTGGCCCTTTTGCAAATCCCAAGCACAAGAAGGTGTGCGTGCGTGCGCCGCAAGTCTGGCTGGCTTTTATCTTCAGGCCCGTCAGGCGGCGCAACAAAAGCAGCTAACGGCCCGAGAGTCCGAGAAGGAATATTTGAACGCTTTGAGCCAGTTTAACCGGGACCAGCACCAGCACTACCGCACCATGGTTCCTGTCATCTACCAGGTGAGAGTGGCTGACCCTGGGCTGCGCTGGGCCGGGCCGGGCCGGCCCGGGCTTTTCCATTGCTCAAACGCGTTTGCGTGTGTCAGCGCATCCAGGAAATGGAGGAGCGGCGCATCGAGCGCGTGGGCGCGGCCATGCGCTCGTCAGCCGAGGCGGAGAAGAAATCGCTTCCCGTCGTCAGCCGTTGTCTGGACGCCATGATGGAGGCCGCCCACAGTATCCACGCCCGCACGGTGAGCGCGCCCTTCCTTCCTTCCTTCCTTCCTTCCTTCCTTCCTTCCTTCCTTCCTTCCTTCCTTCCTTCCTTCCTTCCTTCCTTCCTTCCTTCCTTCCTTCCCTTCCTTCCTTCCCTTCCTTCCTTCCTTCCTTCCTTCCTTCCTTCCTTCCTTCCTTCCTTCCTTCCTTCCTTCCTCCCTTCCTCCCTCCCTCCCTCCCTCGGCCGGGCCCACGCTGACGAGAGCCGACGGCTCCTCAGGACACGCTGGCGGTGGTGCACGCGTACAAGTCGGGCTTCGAGCCGCCGGGCGACGTGGACGTGGAGGAGCATGCCGCCGCCGCCGCCATGAGGCGGAGCGTGTCCGAGTCCAGCTACCTGGACGGCCACGTGGAGGGACGCAGGCGGGGCAGGAAGCTGTGGCCTTTCCTCCGCAGGAACAAAGTAGGCTCGTCTGTGCGCGCCCCGCCCATCTATGCGCTTCCGTGACCCCTGAGCCTGCCCGACCTCTCTCTCAGTTGCTGAATCTGCTGCCGTCGCCTCGCCAGCCCCCGCCGCCGCCGCCTGCCTCGCCTTCTCCGGGGGGCGCGGCCGGCAGCCCGCAGTCCCCTCCCCCAGCCGCCAGGGAGCCCATCGCGCGGCGGCTCAACGACCTCATGACCTCCGGCTCCCGGAGCAGGAAGCAGTGCCTGCGCAGCATCAAGAGAGGAGTAGGCCCTACAAATTTCACGTTGGCGTACGCTCGCAAACACGCATGCAAGACTCATTTTCAGAAGGGGGGGGACAACAACATTTGAACGACAACGTGGTATTTTCCAACAATTGTTTACATTTCGTGCACACATGAAAGCTTTTGATGGACTTCCTAACTCCAAATGTCCTTCCTTCAACGCTCCCTTTGGACAGCTGTCACTCAAGCTGGTGAGTAGCACAGGCGCGGCGGTGGGCCAGCCCCCGGCCGGCCGTGATGTGGTCATCGACGTGTGCCGTGGTTTCAGGGCTCCTCCCCTGCGGACTGCAGCCACCTTCCCGTCGAGCAACGACGGAATAAGCTTCAGAACCGAATTCGCCGCATCGGACAAGAGATCCTGCGAGAGCGAGAGCAAAGGTGACGCTCGTTAGCTTGGCGTTAGCTTAGCTCCGAGAGCCCGAGCTTAGCATATGCCAGAAGACCAAACGAGGGCGCGAGCGAGTAGCACAGGTCCCATTAGCATAGCATTAGCTTTGCACCAGCCGGGATGCAGTCTCTCGCCACTCCTTAGCGTTAGCCCCGCATGAGGTCCAAGCGCGCCTCCTTAGATTAGGCAGAAGAGCGTGAGAGAGCGCAAGTGATGTCACTTCCTTCTCTGCTGTGTTTGTTTCCAGGGAGGCGCTGGTGAAGATGAAGGCGGTGTACAACCAGAACCCCACGCTGGGAGACGGCGCCGCCCTGGAGCCACGATTGGACGAGGTCAGGCGGAGCCTGCACAGGCTGGAGGAGGAGCTTCGGAACAACCAGGTGGGCGCGCCAAGATCGACTGACCGCTGTCCGTCCGTCTTGAGTGTGTGTTTGCTTTTGTGTGTGTGTGTTTGCTTTTGTGTGGTGTGCGCGTGGGCGCGTGGGTGGCCACCCAGCACGCGCCCGATGGCGTTCACGGTCGGTTGGTCCTGGCCATGGCGAGGGGCGGAGCCAGTTGCCGAAGTTGATGCGTGACGTCGTTTAGCTCCGCCTTGACCTTGGCGATCTCCAACCGCTGCTCGTTGATGATCTTGATGAGGTCTCCTCGGCAACGGTCCAGCTTCTGGAGCCTCTTCTGGGTCTCTGTGTCTTTCTGCTCCAGCTGGCGCCGCAGACTCTGGATGGTCTTCTCAAACTGGTCCGACTGCAGCTTGTTGGACTCCAAGAACTTTGCAATCTTTTCCTCGATGGTGTCCACGCAGACGTCCTGGTCGCCCGTGATGTACTTCCTCTTGAGGCTGGTGATGGCTTTGGTGAAGGTCTTTGGCCTGTTGATGAGCGAGATGGAGGTCTCCAGGTCCTCGCGGAACCTGCGTATGTAGGTGTCTTTGGTGAGGAGCACGCACTCCAGACTCTTAACGCTGGCCTGGTGGGCCTTGACGCGGCCCTCGTGGAACTTGATCTTCTCGGCCAGGTCGTCGGCCTGCATCTTGGCCAGGGCCAGGTCCTTCTTGGTGACCTTGTGGGCAGCCTGCTCGCCCGTGTACTCGGCCCTCAGGGCCTCTATGTCGCTCTCCATGTGTCGGAGCGATTCCCTCAGAGTGGCGGCTCCTCGCTCCTCGCGTTGGAGCTGCGCGTTGACCACCTCCTTGTGCGTCTGCAATTCGCTGATGTCGGCCAGCTTGGCCTTGAGCTCTTTGCTCTTCTGCTCCTCGGACTTCTTGAGGGCTTCCTTCTTCTCCATCAGGTCGTCGGTGGTGTTGGTGAGCGCCGTCACCTTGTTGGAGAGCGCGTTCTTCTGCATCTGGATGAGTCTCATCTCCACGCCATGGTCGTACTGCAGTTTGTCGCGAATGCTCTTTTGGGCTTCCAGCTCCTCCTGCCGCTCGCTCAGCGCTGCCTGGAGCTTGCGTTTGTCCTCGGCCAGCTCCTCCGCCTGTTTGCCCATCTTGTCCGTCTGGGCCTGGAGCGCGGCCGCCTGCTTGGCAAAGGCCTCGTCCTTCTCGCGCAGCTTCTCCTTCCACCCGTCGTCCACCTTCCGCAGTTGCTCGCTGTGCCTCTGGGCCTGGGCTTCCAGGTTCTTCTGCCAGGCGACCAGTGCCGCCTCCAGCTCGCCGATCTTCTCCTCCAGCTGAGCCCGCAGCGCCTTCAGGTCTCTGGCCTCAGATTCGATCAGGCACTTCCTCTGCTCCAGCGAGAAGATCTGGGCTTTGTGGACTCTCACCTGGGTCATCAGCTCCTCCTCGTCTTTGCCGGCCGCGTCCAGTTTCTCCCGCAGCGCCCGGTTCTGAGACTCCAGAGCCTCCACCTTGACATCGTGGCTCAGTCGATCGCTCTGCCACAGCTTTTTGAACTCGTCCTGCTTCTGGACCAGCCTCCTGATCTTCCAGTTCACCTCCTTCCTGGAGTCCGGGCTTTGGTTGGGGTTGGACATGGCGGGCGGCCGAGATTCGCGTCCGATTTGATTCGATTGGCTCGTCGGCGGGCAAAATGCACTAAGGAGTCGGCTGCTCCGACCCGACTTTGCGCCTGATGTGGTGGCCGAGGCTCAAGGGGTTGTCGGCGTGGCTCGTCTGATGGCCCCTCATCCGATGGCCCCCCCACCCCCAGCGGCGCTCCGACAAAGGGTGGCCATCTTTGATGACGCGGCCGGTCTGTGATGACGTCGCTGTGATGAGGTCATTGCGCGGCGAAGCGCGCCAGCTCGTCTGTCTGTGATGTCGCTGGAGTGACGATGTCGCCGCTTTTTTGGTTGTCCTCTTCAAGCGCCCGTCCGTGTGTTCCAGGCGTGGCTGGCGGAGGCCGAGCAGGGTGTGAGCGCGCGTCTCCCGCCTGACCCGATATGTACACCGGGAATTGGGAAACGGGTGGAGGCCACCGGTCCGGACAGCAGAGAAAGGTGAACAAACGCACGCAAGCACGCACGCACGCACGCACGCACGCACGCACGCACGCACACGCTTGTTCCTCCTCGCTCTTGCGGTCTTGCTGGCTTGCCTTTTGAGATGGCGCTCGCTTGTTGTGGTTGCAGTCCCGACGGCAGCTACACGGAAGAGCCCGGCGCTGAGCTCCACTTCTCCAAGTCCCGGAGCTCCGACTTTGACGACGACTTTGACGATGAGCCGCCGCCGCCCAGCATCGGAACCTGCAAGTCGCTCTACCCGTTCCGAGGTAGCCCGGAGCTCGACCTGCACGCGTTTGTGATCTTGATGATGATGATGATGATGATGCCGGCGGCGGCGGCGGCATCTCAGGTCAAAACGAGGGCACGCTGTCCATGGGTGAGGGGGAACTTTTGAGCGTGGTGGAGGAGGACAAAGGTGACGGGTGGACGCGCGTGCGCAGGAACGCGGATGAAGAAGGATACGTGCCCACCTCCTACATCAAAGTCTTCATTGAGGCCAAAGGTCAACGCCCCAAAACGCAGACAATAATGGTGTTCATAGCGTGCGCAACTCTTTATTTGCATGTGTGTGCAGGCTTTGTGCAGGCGAGTCGTCTGGTGTGAGGAGACAGCAGATGGCGGCGGCGGCGTCCTCACGGTCACACCTTTGGTAACCATGGTCACGGCGGTCTCCGTGGTAACTGCACTAAGCTAAATTCTGTCTCAGTGCGACTACACGCAGACGCCCACCCTACAGTCAAGGAAAGTTCCAAAGTTGTGTTCGGGCTTCCCGTTTGGCGCCACTCGGGATGAAATTCCTTCAAATCAAAAAGCTCCATTTTGAAGTCGTAATGCAGGAAGAGCCGAGTGTGTGAAATTGGACTCCCCCGCAAGCCCACTGTCGTCGTCGTGTCTTCTTTTCTACGTGTTTTTTTTTTTTTTTTTAACCCCTTCCTGTACGTGCCCCGTTTCAAAGTAAAAGAACTCGACTCAGCCTGTGATTTGACGTGTGCGTTTATTGTGAAGGTTTGTCCTCGTCACTGACAACTCGAAGGTATTACAGAGGATCTCATTTGGAATTTATTTGGTAATATTTTTCAAATTTCTCCCCACATACCACTGACGGATTGTTAAATAGGTCGTCTTTAAATAATATATATAAAGCGCGCTCTGTGGGACCAGAAAAACCTCAAGCAATCATTGTTAGCGTGAATGATGGCCGCATTGGTCAGTTAACTTGTTTATCAATTTGTTTTCCGTGTTTTAGTTCCTTGTTGACATCCACACGCGCTCAGGTCCCTGCGCCAAGTGCTGCGCATGCGCGTAATTTGTGGCTAAAACCCCGCGAACTTTGGACACTGGTTTAGTTGTAGTGTTCCCTGCTTGACTTCTGAGTGAAAATGGCTGATGCACGTCGTGACGATGAAGGTTCTCGTAAAAGAAAGCCTGTTTGTGACGTATTTGAGAAATATGGCGCTCGTGCACGTGAGTGCGGAGGCGTGAAGGAGAGACCTGCGCATGCGCATTCTCCAAAAACGGACTGGCTCTGGTTTCTGAGCTGTCTGTCGGAAAGATAGTCTGTACGTATTGCCATTAAGTTCCACAATTGCTAGAGCTGACAATGCTAATGCTAAGCTCTCCATTCCAACAATCAACGCTGTGATTGGATCCGTGTGTTACGGGACGTCAAGAACTCATTTCCACCAACGCTGCGCGCATCTCCGTGTTTGTGTCTGTGCGCGCGTGCGCGGACATCCCTGCGTGTGCCTCGTCCATCTGCTTGAATGCGTGCATCCTTTTCTAAGTCGGCGGTTGCCATGGAGACAGTCTCCTCACTGCGAAGAGGCGACATGTCACTGCTGCAGGCGACAGCAACATAGTTGTCGGTACCGAGCGCGCGCGCGCGCGGCGCGCGCAGTCCTCAGCAGCTATGGACGCTGCCACACGACATGCAGTGACATCATCACTCGCACATACGCCCACGGCTCGTGCGTGCGGCGTATTGGCAGTGGGCTGGCCACGGCAGCGGAGCTGCAAGAAGACGAACGAGGAGAAGAAAGAAGGACAAGACGGGAGGGATGGAGTCCGAAGAGAACGCGGTCAAGTCGTTTCTGCTCATCCTTCTCCTCGCTGCCTCCTGCACGCCGGTACGCCACGTCCGTCCTTTCTCGTTTTCACATCAGATCCGCACACGTCGTTCCTTTTCTCTCTCACACTGACGCACGTCTCAGCCTCACCCACGTTACGAAACTCAACTACGTTCGCTCGCTCGCTCGCTCGCTGTGAATTTTCACACACGCGCAGCACAAACGTGACATCTCTCGACGTCTTTATTTTGATGAGCGTGAACCTTCTTTCACACGCAGGTGGGTCCGGCGGCCCCACGGGTCCGGGACGGGGGTCAAGAGCGGGACGGCTGGCAGGTGTTCAGCTCAGCCCAGAGCTCGGGAGGCGGCTGCGTGTGCACGGTGTTGACCCCCTTCGATGATGCCGTTTGCTCCCGAGACGCTCGCAGCAAGCAAGTGCGACACCTGCTGGACAAGGTGAGAAACATACAGGCGAGCGTAGAAACCCCCACCTCGCTAGCTAGCACGGCGTTAATTTTGCAGGTGCACAACATAAGCCGCTCCATTGAGGATTTGGAGCGGCGCAGCCGTCAGGACATGGGCGTGGTGGAGAAGATGGAGGTGGAGCTCAGAGGCTTGGAAAACAAGTTCAAAGAGGTGGAGGTGGGGCATGAGGGCAACAAGGCCAGGCACTACCAGGTAAGCAAGCGCGCATTGACTTTTGCTAGAGGATCTCGTCTCGCTCGCGTTTCTCAAAACCTGTGGAGGGAGGCTACACAAATTAGCCACCGGGAACTTGTTAGCCTTTGACGAGCGCGTTTGGCTGCAGGCCATGAAGGCCAAAATGGAGGAGCTGCGTCCGCTCATCCCGCGGCTGGAGGCGTACAAGGCTGACGCCCTCCTGGTGCGACGCTTCAAGGAGGAGGCGGCCGACGTGACGGCGGCGCTCGCCGAGCTGCACGACCGCGCCTCCCCGGCGGACTACCGAGACCTGCACGCTCGCGTGGCCGGCCTGGAGGAGCGTCTGCGCGCCTGTATGCGGCGGCTTGGTGAGCGAGCGAGCGGCCAGCCGTGCTAGCGTAGCCCACGCCTGAGCGTTCGTATTTGTTCAACGCCTCTGACCGGCTTCCCGCTCGCCTCGCAGCTTGCGGGAAGCTGACGAGAATAGCCCAGCCCGTCACCGTCAAGACCTCCGGGTCCAGGTTCGGCTCCTGGATGACGGACCCCGCGGCGCCCATCGGAGACAACAGAGTGAGTCGGCGACGTGGCCGTGGACGAGTTTGTTTTGAAATGGCAAAAAATGCATTTTGTCTTGTTGCAGGTGTGGTACATGGACGGCTACCATAACAACCGCTTTGTGCGCGAGTACGCGTCGCTGCTGGCCTTCATGACCACGGACAACTTCACCTCGCACCGCCTGCCTCACCCGTGGTCCGGGACGGGCCAGGTGGTCCTGAACGGCTCGCTGTACTTCAACAAGTTCCAGAGTCACACGCTGATCAAGTTTGACCTGAAGTCATCGCTCATCAGCCGCTCCCGCCAGCTGGACTTTGCCGGCTACGGCAACACGTACCACTACTCGTGGGGCGGCCACTCGGACATCGACCTGATGGTGGACGAGGGCGGGCTGTGGGCCGTCTACGCCACCGACCGCGACGCCGGCAACATGGCGCTGAGCCGGCTGGACCCCGACAGCCTGCGGGTGCTGCGCAGCTGGACCACCCAGCACCCCAAGCGCGGCGCCGGCGAGGCCTTCATGCTTTGCGGCACGCTCTACGTCACCGACGGCCACTCGGGCGCCACCAGGGTCTACTACGCCTTCGCCACCGACTCCTCCACCTACGAGTACGTGGACGTGCCCCTGGCCAACGTCTACGGCCACATCTCCATGCTGGACTACAACCCGCGCGACAGGGCCCTCTACGCCTGGAACAACGGCCGCCAGCTGCTCTACAACGTGACGCTCCACCACATCGTACGCTGACCCTACCGCGCCACCGCCGAGGTGGTGGCGTCGTCGGCCCGGGCGCGCCTCGCCGCGTCACCGACGCCGCGGCCCGAGTCGACGTCACGGCCGCGCGGTGACGTTGGCCACAGATTGTTATCTAACGAACTTTTTATTTTGCGTGTCATCTCGCTGCCATTGCGTGACATCATCGTGACATCATCATCGTGACATCATCATTGTGACATTGTCATGACATCGTAGTGACATCACCGGAACATCATCGTGACTTTGTGACCTCTCCTTCCTTTTTGAACTGACTTGTGTTCCTTTTCACTCGATTGCTTTGATTGATTGATTGATTGATTGGTAAACATTGCGTTTTGCTGCTTAAGCGCAATTTCTCTGCCGTTAGCCCGTCACCCTTTATCTCGCACTCTGCACGGGGAATGCTTTTCTTCGTTTTCTTTCTTAGTCATGTTAGCACGCTTGTTTTCTACCATCTCTTTGCTCAATGGAACTTGCGCGTGTGCAAACGCTCTCTTGAAGACGCATGCGCACGCCGCCATATTGGCACACATTTCACGTCGGCACTGAGGACGGACTTGTTGTAACACGCAGGAACCAAAACCAATCAACAAGCAATCTACTGATTGAACAACAAACTCGTTGGACTTTTTCTTCGAAGCGCCAAGAGCAGCTGAATGAAAACGACAGGTGGCAGCAAGGTAAAGTCAAGCAATGCCCACTGGCAAGGCAACGAAGAAGAACACAAAGACGCCGAAGAAGAAGAGAAGAAAGAGGCGCGGCCTCGCCTCTTCACGTGAAGGGGAAGCCTTTCCACGCGTTCTCTCTCGCTCCGCGTGCGTGCCTAGCGGTGAGTTTTTGGTCTTTGGGCTTCGCGTCTGCGTTCATGTTTCCACTGGGTTATGTTGGCCGCCCTTTACGTGCGCCATTTTGGAGCCAAGGTGTCTGCTTGTTGGGTGCTGGCTCGCGCGTAAACGTTGCTAGCATTAGCCTGATGGTGAAAGGTGAGTCTAAAATGCTGGCTGAGGTCCGAGTCCGGCTTGGAAGTCACGCGAGGCGGACGGACTCGCTTGAGAAACGGGTCGATTGCTCCCAAGTCGAATGGGTGTCCTGAAGGTTCTTGATTATATCGCTAGAGGGCGCCCCAAGTCAGCAATCTTGCCAGTAACAACTTTTATTAGTTCCTAGTAGTATCAGTATGATTAGTATTAACGTCATCAGACTTACTATCGGTAGCAGTATTGTTTGTTATGACTTTGACTGTAAACATTGTGATTGGAAAGAAAGCATTGGCGTGGCTTGGTGCACATCTGTCCGCAAGGTTTCTATTTTGGCTGGATTTTCATAAAGCTGAAGAAATGACACGAGCCCGTCAGGAATAAATAATAATACCCACCCAAAAAAATCCACTCACAAGTGCATATTGCATCCGTGCAACATACAGACCTCCGCTTTCAGACTACATCATGAGGTTATTCGTATGATTAGATGATTGAAATATGTAGAAATACGCCGTTTGGACCGCTTCCGTCTAAGCGTCCGGCTGCGCCTTCAATCGGGCTTGCCGTGTGGCTCATTTGCTCAGGACCGGTCGACGATGTCGTCATCGGACGGGCAGCTGTGTATCAACATCACTTCCTGTTCACCTTCCACTTTACCGGTGAGCCTACTTTGACCTGACTCGCTCTCTCAGAGCGGCACGCACGCACGCACGCACGCACGCACGACCAGGCATTGGCGTGGCATTGTCGAGTGAATGCGCCAACCGATTTTGTGTCTGCCCTTCAGGCGGCCAAGAGGAAGCGGCCTCCCTTCAAAGAGCGTTGTGACAAACGGGCAAGGCCGCAAGAGGGCCCGCCTCCAGCGCAGGTCGGGCGGCGCCTCAAGGCAGACATCAAGACCTCGTCGCTGTTCAGGCACAACCCGGAGATACCGCAAGTGCGCAGGTGAGGCCTCATCTGGAAAGACTTTAGTTGTGTCCTTTTGAGGAGAACTTTTGATTTCTTTTGCCTTTTTTGCCCATGGCGTGTTGACGTTCTGCCATTTGCTAAGGGCCGACGTGTGTCCGCTTACAGAGAAGATTTTTACCTCGGAGTCCTTCTCAGACTTGGACCTTCACCCTCACCTGGTAACGCGCGCGCGCGCGCACGTGCGCACACACATGCGCACTGTCAGCTCCTTGGCCTGATGGACTCTTTTCCTGCACTAGGTGGCAACGCTGAACAAAGTCCTCAATGTCTCCACGCTAACCAGGTAAGAGGTAGGCAGGTTTCCTTCTCCACTCCGCTCCAGCTTGACGACATCTTGTTGCGGTCCAGCGTTCAGAAGCAGAGCATCCCGGCGCTTCTGTCGGGGAGAGACGCCGTGGTGCGATCCCAGACGGGCTCAGGTCAGTGCACGCGCAGTGACGGATTGGCGGCTGGCCGCTGACATGTGTGAGTGTGTTGTTGCGCGTGGCAGGTAAGACGCTGTCTTATGCCGTCCCGCTGGTGCAGAGCCTGCAGGGTCTCCCCACCAAAGTCCGGCGCAGCGACGGCCCTCTGGCCCTCGTGGTGGTGCCCACCAGGGAGGTTAGCCTTATTTGCAGGAAGCGGCCGGGCCAGCGCTGGTCCCTAACCCTCATTTCCGCCGTCTTGTCGTTTTCCAGCTGGCCCAGCAGACCTTCGGCACCTTCCAGAGACTTCTCAAGGTAACCGGCGCGCTCGCACGTATGGCGGAAGGACGGGAAGCGCTGACCCCGTTCCTCCCTCGGCCGGCAGCCGTTCACCTGGATCGTTCCCGGCGTTCTGATGGGCGGCGAAAAGAGGAAGTCGGAGAAGGCCAGGTACGTACGTACGTATGCGCGCAAAGTGGACCGCACGCCCCTAAGCGCAGCGTTTGGCCTGGTGTCGGCAGATTGCGCAAAGGCATCAACATCCTGGTGGCCACACCGGGACGTCTGGTGGATCACATCCAACACACCGCCAGCATCGCCTTTGGCGCCGTACGCTGGCTGGTTCTGGACGAGGCCGACCGGTACCGCACGCACACGCATGATGGCAAACGCGCAACAGCGCACGGGCCCATACCGCCGCCGCCGCCTTCTTTTGCAGAACGCTGGACCTGGGTTTTGAGAAGGACCTCTCAATCATCTTAAATTCTTTGAACGCCACCGGATCAGAGCGACAAAATGTTCTCTTGTCGGCAACACTCACGCAGGGTAAATGCTCACCGGGACCAAAGCCGCTGCCCTAACCCTTGACAGTCACGTGTGTGTTGGAAGGTGTGACGCGTTTGGCAGACATTTGTCTGAAGGACCCGATCAGCGTTCAGGTGCACGAGCCCGCCTCTCCCCCCGACCGGCCTGCCCCCAGCGCCACCCCCTGCGCCACCACCAGCGCCGCCACCACCGCCGAGGGCCAATGGGAAAACTTTGCGCTGCCGACGGGCCTCCGACACTTTGCGGTGGTGGTGCCCAGTAAAGTCCGACTGGTTTGCCTGGCCACCTTCCTCCTCCATGCCTGCCGGGTATGTGCGTCCTCTAAGCGTGTCTCCGTCACCTGCGCACTCACGTGTGGCTGCGTGTGCGCGTGGTAGGGCAAGAAGGCCATGGTGTTTGTGTCCAGTTGCGAGGAGGTGGACTTCCTGCACACGCTCTTCTGCGGCGTGTTGTCAGCCAAGCTGGGGGGCCCGCTCTTCCTGCGCCTCCACGGCAGCATGTGTCAGGAGGTGAGGCCGGCTCCGGGCTCTAGGCTCCGCCTCCGGAGTCGGATGACCTTTGCTTTGTCCACCAGGAGCGCTCTGAGGCCTTTGGCGACTTCTTAGCTTCTGAGCACCGAGTTCTGCTGTGTACGGTCCGTTCAGACGCACTTGACGTGACGGCCAATGGGGTCATACGCTCCAAACACTTTTGTCGTGGTTTCAGGATGTCGCCGCTCGTGGGCTACACTTACCTGAGGTCACGTGGATAATACAGGTGACACACGGGGCGCACCGGTTCCGCTTTTCCTCCCTTCTGATCTGCATGTTGTCGACCCCCGCTGGCAGTACACGCCTCCGTGCAGCGTGGCCGAGTACGTCCACCGTGCAGGGCGCACGGCGCGCATGGGTTTGGCGGGCAGCACCCTCCTCTTCCTCACGCCCGGTGAGTCGGCGTTCGTGGACGAATTGGCCCGCGGCGGCATCAGGTGAGGCGCCACCCCGGTTTGGCTCGAGGTCCGGCCGGCGTTGACCGGATGGGCGGGGCCGTCTGCTCGCAGCTTGTCGGAGATGAAGCTGCCCGACATCCTGGCCCATCTCATGAAGGACGACGCCTTCAAGGGGCGGGGCAAGTACCGCAGCCAGGTATCGTTTGCACCTTTCATATGTAAGAATCCGAGGCGGTCGGCGTCCGCTCGATGGCAACTCGTGCAATTTGACGTCCGGCAGACGAGTCACGGCGCTCTGGAGATGGAGACGCGCGAGCGCGCCACCATCCTGCAGACGCACTTTGAGGACTTTGTCCACGCCGATGCCACATCGCTGCGCAACGCCAAGAAAGGTAAGAGCTCCGCTCGGCCCACCTTGCCTCGCCCCAGCTGACGCTCTGCCTTGCGGTCAGCGCTGGGCTCATACCTGCGCTCGTACGCCACCTACCCGGCCCGTCTCAAGCACGTTTTCCACATCCGCGCCCTCCACCTGGGCCACGCCGCCAAGAGCTTTGGCCTGAGAGACGCGCCGCGAGACCTCGCCGACGGAGCCCGAGGAGGGGGTGGCCCGCGGGGAGCCCCGAGCGCTGCAAAGGCACGCCACAAGTGAGAGCACTCAAGCATACAAAACACTTTGCGAGGTTACAGCAATTATGGAGATTGCCTATTTCCGGCAGCATATCCAATTGCGGATGGCTATTTCCGGCAGCATATCCAATTGCGGATGGATGGTCTGCGTAACAATAAAACCAATGCCAAATCCCTCGATCCCTCACCCAGGTTGCATCGACTGCAACAGCAGAGCGCCAAGGCCGCCGCCGCCGACGAGTTCTCCGCCGGTCTCCAATTCACCACCAAGAAAAAGAAGCGGGAGGAGCCACAAGAGACGGACTGACCACGCGGCAGTCGCGTGAAAAACATCTTGCCCCGCCGCACACTTTGCATTTTAACATGAAACATGGCGGGTTGTCACGTCAAGCTAAAGCAGAGGTGTCAAACCGATTTTTTGTCGCGGGCCGCACCGTAGTCGTACAGGAGGCCATTATGACTGTCAGCTTCTCGTACTGTTCGTTCTTTAAAATAAAAGGGTGCTATAGCAATATCTCCATTATCGTAAAAGCCAAGACAATTTGTAATCTTAGTATTGACACATGAAGTCGATGCACAATGTGTCTTTGCGGGCCACGTAGAATGATGTGGCGGGCCATATCTGGCCCCGGGCCTTGAGGTTGACCCCACCTATGAGGGACCAAAACCATGCACGTCACTTTGAAATGTCGCGCGCATGCGCTTGACAGAGGGCAGGATGCCTTGACGGGGTAGCTTCGCCTCCAACTTTTATTGATTGCCATCACGCACATGACGCCATTGTTGAGTTGGTGCTGCGCCCGCCCGCCGACCTCGCCACTCATTGCCTTAACCGGCTGCCTTGTTGACTGTGGGCTTTGCATGGCGACGTTTGCTGAACGTGTCCAGAGCGGGGCCCACCTGACACACAGTTGGTAAGTGCTCGCGCACACATTAGCATGTGTGTTTATACTACCTGTGCGTAGCGTGCACACGTGTGTGTGTGCGTCTTCATGTGAGGAAGCGCAGGGTTAGTGCGTAGCAAAGAAGTGCGCGTGTGTGTAAAGGGCACACACTTCACCTGCAAACAGAAAAAGTATAGGTGAGTCATTTTGCGCGCGTGCGCCACGCGTGCGCACGTGCTCTGACCGCATGGCGTCGTTCGTGCTCGCTACGGCTTTTCACGTTGTCCTCCAGCCAGCGCCGACCGTACTCGTGAGACAAAAGGTCGAAGAGCGGGGATCTGGGCCTGAGGAATGCCATCGTCAGTTTGTGAAAATTCCTCGGTTCGGGAACGAGCAAACGATGCAGAGCACAGCGAGCGCGTTCGGTGTCATTCGCAGGCGATCGCTGCATAGTCCCTTCAAAACAAAACGCCGGGCACGTCGCACCTCGTCTTGACCCCAAAGGTGATATCCGGGACTTGCGGGCGTTGCGGAGCTCGGCCTCTGTGCGCTTTGGAGCCGGCGCTGTGCTTGACCACACCCATCTGTGCTCTGTACTCCCTCAGCTGTTTGGCCGTCACGCAACCGGACTTGATGGCTTCCTGGTTGAAGGTCACAAAGTCAGGGACGGGGGGGTTACGCGGGGGCGGGACTTGCTGTCGGCACTGGACGCTCCAACGGGACAAGGCTGCACACACAGCAGAGCAGAGCACAGGTACGTGTGGCGTCGTTCTCGCCTGACAGCAAAGTGGACAAGACTGTTCGTTACCTTGGGCCACGTCTGCTGGGAACCTGCTGCTGGCTCCCCCAGTCAAAGGTGGAGCCTAAAACACGGCCGTAGACAAACACTCACACATTTGGCATCCAATCAAGGAATACACAAGCATGCATGCACGTTATATTGCGACATCATCGCCGACACATGGACGTCTCGCCTTAGTTTAACCGATTAGCGTTTATTTACCCTCGGCAATGAGTCGTCCCTCATGGACTCTCGGGTCACGCCCTCCGCGGGTGACGTCATGTTAAGGCGATATACTGTGAGAAGGAGGGGAAGAAAGGCCTCAAAATGACCATTCAAATACAAACATTTTCTTTCTTTGTTTAGGGTCTCTTTGGTCCAATTAGGATCATACATTCGAAATCTGTGACGTCACAGCAAAAACTACTATTTTTTTGACAAGCTTTACTCCAAGATTAATCAAGTCACGAACGAAAAAGAGCTGTCGAGGGGGGAAAATGATGCAAACATGAAAAGAAGGTATCTCATTGTTTTTGGGGGCTTTGCGCACAACACTCGTGTACTGTCTGATTTCCTTCCCCCAAAGTTTTACAAAACCAACATTGGATTTGTGGATATGAAATTGGGCAAAACTTGAGTAGTGAAGAAACCAAACGGCACGTTATTCCAATCAAATCAATATTAGTCAAATTCCTTGTTTGGCAGGCACAAATTTGGCCAATAAAGCTGTTTCTGATTATCAAGAATATGTCGGGGAAAATGTGTTTGTAGGCCATTGGCGGAACAATGACCATGTTTGAGGGGGCATTTCTAAAAGAAAGAATACCTCAGACGTCGTCTTGAACTTCACAAGCGAACCTGTGGCAGGCAGCCCGATCTAACCAAGAGAATTCTTGTTGCAATACTTGTGACTGACTGACCGACCCAGCGACCGACCGACCGACCGACCGACCATCCTTATGACGACGGCAGCAACTCGCGCCTGAGTGGTGCAGTGACTCGTTGCTATGGTTACCGGACAACAAACGCCGACGCGATATTAACTTGACTTATTTGTATATGCACGTAAGTCTAATGAAATATTTTGATCAGAACATATGTTCCATGTGGAGTAATGTAATGTGATGTGATCGCTCCGCCACTAAAGAAACAATGGAACAGCACCGTCGCGTGGACAGAATTGTCACTTCTTTTTTTTTTTCCCCTCCGGCTGAATTCTCGCGGTATCACACCAAAAAAACGAGACACTTGGACGGAAGCTGCTGATTGTCTCCCAGAGCGTATGTGGCTGCGATGAAAACAAGAATCGCTGAGGCGGAAACAGATTTGGCGACACCGGTAGACGAATGCGCAGACGGGCGGACGCCACGCCATTCATTCTGTTCTCGCAGAGTCACTCACAGTATCCTTTTGGAAGAAGAGCAGCGAGGCGCTTTTTGCGTTTTTAGGGGATGCTTCTTCCTTGCCGTGATTGGTCAAAAACAAGCTGGGTAGGCTGCACAAGTGGCCACATCAGCCAATCACCTTCGAGTACTCAATGCTCCCTCCTTTCCCGAACAGATGGCAGTGTTGTGCTCCGCGATGGAACGAGTCCCCGTATCGATCTGGCTCTTGCCGGGTTAGTACTCTTCCGTCATGTTCTCGATGATCATGTGCGTAAAAAAGTGAACGACAAATCAGCGCGATGAACACTTTGGACAGAAGCCTTTTCTCATTTGACGTTCTTTGTGGCGTTCTTCCTCGTAATCTTGTCAACGTGCCCGGATGTTGTTTTGCTGACGTCAAGTGTTTGTTGCGGCCACCTCGCGGCGGGGAGACGAAGCACACTGCTTTCATTTTGCTTTCAACGCCGAAAGGATGTCTGACAATAGTTGCCTTTTCAAAATCTCTTTCTAAATCTAAATGCTACAGGTTGTACTATTTTGCTTTTTGTCATCTGAGTTTGAATGTGCCTTTTGGGGGGTGGAATTTATTGTTTAATTTTGATGTCAAAGAAAATCAACACAACAACACAAGCATTTAGAAGCGAGAAAATGTCAAATGAAAGGGGCACAGACAGTGGAAGGAACTTGACGCCTGCTGCTAACTTTGTTGCCAAGTAATCATTTTGGCAACAGTGACACCATATGCTGAAATTTTGAAATGTTTGTATTCTTGTGATTAAAACGTGAAAGTCTGTCAGGTCAAATACATTCCGAAGGAGAATATGACCCAGCAGTTTTGTCATCTTTTCTCTGACCTCATCATTTATGACAGCTCCAGTGAGTGAGTGAGTGAGTGAGTCCCCGCCCGCCCTCACTCCCTCACCTGGAGTTGTGAGCCACCCAATCCACTCGCAGCAACACATCTGTAGCGCTTGTGAGCGAGCTTGCGCAGTCGGCATGCCAAGCGCCTCTACTGCAATGCAGTGCTGTGAGTTGAGCTCAGTCATGCCACACGCGCTGGCATGTGTGTGTGTGTGTGTGTGTGTGTGCGCGCGTGCGCAAGCGCGCCCGTGCCCCCTCCCTTGTTGTCCTCCGCAGGGCAGTTCGTTGCTTTAGCAGTTAGCTGCATTTGCGCCCTAGCTGTCCTCAGATGACTCCCCCGCCCCACCCCCTCCTCTCTGTCTGCAACCCCCCGATGCTTTCTGGGTGTGTGTATGTGTGTGCGTTTGTGTGTCTGCCTGCTGCCGCCGTCGGAAGAGGAGCAGAGAGGAGGTGAGCAACCAGACAAGCGCAAGACCAAAGTGAACGAAAAACTGCACTTCGTAGCGGACTTGATTGGACTCCCCCAAAATGTACTGGACTCCTACTTTTGAAATGGGTCACGGTGGCCGGGAGCACGATGACACAGATGGACTCAAAACTCTGGTAGACTCTACTGGACTGTCGCAGACTTGACAATGGGCACTATTATGACTGGCTACTATTATGAGAGGCGCGCAGCAATAAGTTAAGGTTCTGGATGCAGGCTGAGGGGGCGCTCTGACCGCCTCGTATGCGGATGTCGGGTGTCTCGGTACTGACCGATGGTAGGCAGGTTTGCTCCGAGGGAGCCGCCGTCCTGCTTGTTTTGTCCCTCCCATTGAAATGATCAGCGAGCTCTGCAGAAGTTGGTTCACGACGCTGATCATTTCAATCAGGTGTGTGGAGGAGGGACAGTTCCAAACGGGGCCGGACAGCGACTCGCCTGGCCCCAGCCGATATCTAATGACATGCTCGTGGTAGGCAGGACGGACTTTTTCCCAAAATATTGTGGACACCCCCTGACACGTTGGCCTCGACCTGACCCTTCTGGTGTCTGTCAGACTGAAGCGTACTCTCAAGTGGACTCTTGTGGACTCTGCTTTTCTTCAAATTCCTTCATTTCCTTGGACCCCCCTCTCCCCTCCCCTCCACCAGCACGACATGGACGCTACACCTTCCGGCAGCATCAGGAGCAACCCTCCCTAAGCCCACCTCCATTCCATCATGGCGGAGTCCGGTCTTCAGGTTTCGGTCGGTGATTTCGGAAGCAGCGTTCTGAGCAGCCTGAACCAGCAAAGACTCCTGGGACTCCACTGTGACGTCTCCATCCTGGTCCAGGGTCAGCTCTTCAAAGCCCACCGTGCCGTCCTGGCCGCCTCCTCGCTCTACTTCCGGGACCTGTTCAGCGCCGAGTCCTCCGACCCGTCGGAGTGGTCCCGCTCGACGTACGAGCTCCCGTCCTCGGTGACGCCGTCCTGTTTCCGGCAAATCCTGACCTTCTGCTACACGGGCCGTCTCGACATGGTTTCCAGCGAGCAGCTGGTGCTCATGTACACGGCCGGGTACCTGCAGGTCCAGAACATTGTGGAGAGGAGTCGAGAGCTTATGAAGACAAAGAGCACATCGTCCTCATCGCCGGATCGCTGCGACTCGCAGGTGAGTTTCAGTCGAGCGTCCGGCGTGGCCCGGTAGACCCTCAGCCATGAGCTTATTGTCGGTCCGCTTGTTCCAAATACTATGGTCAACTCGGTCCAAAAAGCAGGACGCACCGAGTTCAAAAGAATGGTCCACAATGGCTGCTCTTTAGTGTTATCCTTTCTTTGTGATGGTGGTTCACAGACCATCTCAGCGGATGAGCTGGGACCTTTGGACCAGTCTGTGGGCCACCTGCAGGATTCCAGTCCAGATCCGTCGCGCATGACTCCAGAGGACCTGATTGTGGCCGAGAGCCGGATCAAACAGGAGAGGCGAGAGACGCCTCCTGAGGAGCATGCAGGAACAACTCCAGAAGAACCAAATGGCAGGTCAGAAGGTCACGCAAGACCAGTGTGGCCTGTCCGGATTTGAACGGATCCGAAAGTTGGTAGGGCCTTAGTCCCACCCCTGCTTTCTGACTAGTCCTCCTCCATTTGTCCTCAGAGTGGACTTTTCGAGGGAGCTGCAGAGCACCAGAGGGAGCGCTGTTTATTACCTGGGTGCATCCAGGAGCCTGGTCCTGCAGTCCTACCTCCCAACTACTTCAGAAGACTCGCCCGCCCCATCGGAAGTCTGGACGGAAGTCAAGCCGGATGACGGTTACTACGGCGATGCTGCCGCCGCCGCACGCTCTGGAATCTACCGAGACGCGATCCAACACCGGGGTAAGAGCGGTCGGCCAGTCACGTGACTCGTCTGCGTGTCTTTTGATGATTCGCCTCCTGATGTCCCGCCCGCCGCCGGTCTCTAAATAGAGATGCCACCGCGCCTGCCGTCAGCCAGCGAGCGGCGTGCGTGCGTGTCGTTGGGAGGAGACAGCGTGGCGCTCCCCGCTAGTCTGATCAGTCAGATTGGCTATCGATGCCACCCCGCGCTCTACGCTGAGGGCGAGCCCGGACACAAACTGGAACTGGTGGCAGGTCATGTCAAATTCAAACGGGAAAAAAAAAAAAATGGCGCTGTTGCCAGCGGTGGAATAGTTTAGTGGGATCGTGTGTGTGTGTGTGTGTGTGTGTGTGTGTGTGTGTGTGTGTGTGCGTGCGTGTGTGTGCGCGCCTGCATGCGTGCATGCGTGTACGCTCATTTGCGCCCGCGTAGGTTCGGGCGTGTTGATGACACGGGGCCAGCTGATGAACTGTCACCTTTGTGCCGGGGTGAAACACAAAGTTCTGCTCAGGAGGCTGCTGGCGACCTTCTTTGACAGGTTAGCATAGCCTAGCTTAAATGATCTTTTCTTGCTAACACGAGCGTACTCGTGTTCCAATGTTGCGCTATCCGTAGAAACACCCTGGCCAACAGCTGCGGGACGGGGATCCGCTCCTCCACCAACGACCCGAGCCGAAAGCCGCTGGACAACCGGGTGTTAAACACCGTCAAACGTAAGGCGCGTCCCACGCTCGCTCGGGCTGTGTTCCCAATCATCCATTTTGACTAAATGAGTGATTCCCAACACAGCCCATGCCCGATGATAATGGTGCCGTGACTAACGATGCCGGTCCTGCTCAGTGTACTGTCAGAACTTTGCTCCGAGCTTCAAGGAGAGCGAGATGAACGTGATCGCGGCCGACATGTGCACCAACGCTCGCAGGGTTCGCAAGAGATGGCTCCCAAAGATACGGTCCCTGCTGCCCTGCGGTGGCGGGAAGGCGGTCCGCAGGGGAGCCACGGGACCGGGAGGCGGCGGCGAGAGCTCGGAAGCGCGTCGGCTCGGCGTCACCCCCTACCCGTGTCCGGAGACGGCCGGGGAAGGTACGCCACATCGGGACCGGCACCGCCGCCTTCTCCTCTGCGTGGGCTCCTCCTCCTCTTCCTCTTCTTCGCCACACCCCCCGGATGCTGACGGCAAGGAGGCGGAGCCTCCAGACAGTCAATAAGCATTGGGCTGCGTCTGTCCAACTTCCCGTCTGTCCCCTAACTTATCGCCCGTCATTCTACCTCACGGCCCGTCTACCCTATGGCACTTCTTGTCCTTTTCCTCAGCCGCTCTGCTGCATGTTAACCAGCTTCTTGGCCGCTAGCAACGCGGGACTGATCATGCTGATGACAGTAAAGCTTCTCTGGAAATCACAGATATGCTCTTTGACCTTTTACTTGTAGCCAAATTCCATTCTCCTTTCGTTTTGAATCAATCCATTGATCGCCCCTCACAACTGAACATACCTTATGATTAATATTTACAGCGTTACTACATTTGCTTGAGAAGCCCCCCTCCCCCGCCCCCCCACAGAACGTCTTAATTTAAACGGAAACATCGTGAAGCGATAATAATCGCCGTCTTATACTGTACAACAACATCTGATGGTGGCAGGTGCTGAAATGTGTTTCTTGAGCTTTTGGCAAGCCTTATTTCTTAACATCGCAAAAGATAGATGATAAAATTTTAACAAATACACAACAGAAAGAACAATCAGTCAAGGCGAAGATGAACAAATACGGAGGCCAGCAAAATAATAGAGGAAATAGTCAAAACAAAGATGGCAAAAGGTCTTGCCGCAACATACTGGGCACACGGTAGTTGAGGCGGTTGAACGTTGAAATCGGTGTCAAACACAGCAGTTAACGTCAGAGCGGAGCGCAATGTACACAGGGAAATGAAGTTCGTCACTTGAGCGCCAAACGGAATATTTGGCCAATCACAGCAGCGTGCTGTTCCCTTCGACCAATCGCAGCACTCCGCCAATTTTGCCTGGTCGTCCAATCACAAATGCAAAGATCGTGGAACGCGCTCGGCCCAATTATTTCAATTTATTAGAGTTTTTTTATTTGGTTATGTGCAACGCATTCATTACAACTTTATTTGCCATTTTGTTTTACACGACTTGTTGAAAAGGGAAGCGGGTTGAAGCAATGGCAACGCCTCGACTACGCGGCCAGCCAATCGGGGCACAACAACAGCGATGACGCGCCTAGTCACTACGGCTGCGCGTAGGGGAGACAGCTGATAACTCATCTATTATGCTACTCGGCTAAATCCAAATCATCCCGGAACGTGAGCCGAGGCCGCCGTTGGACTCGCCGGAGGACCGAAGCCCAAAGTAAAGACGTGCGCGCGCGCTGTGGCATTGGTCTCGGGGCCGGCTCGGGCTTGGCCTGGCCGCAAAGTGACGCCGCTCGTCGGGAGCAATCCCGGCCGCTCGGCGCCTTCAGACAAAGCTCAGCTAACATGCTAACGTGCTAATTAACCCTGCCAGCGCGAGCCAGCGGGCGAGCGAGCGTCGATGTTGCTTCAACTTTGACGGGCAACTCGATCGGCGTGCCCCCTTCCGTCCACGGACGGGCGTACGCCCGCGCGCGCGCGCGCTTCTTCTTCCTTGTGGTGGCGACGTGCTGAACGTTGTGTAGCTAGCTCGCGTAGTCGCTCTTGTGCGTCGGCTTGCCCGCCATCTTTTTCCAGCTAGCGAGCGAGCATCGCGAGCGTCGCGCTGGGCCGTGAGAAAATGGGCAAGCCCGCGAGCGCCTTTCATCGCGGGGCTACGTTTGTGCCCACGTCGGCGGACAAAAACGGGCTGCGTGTGTGTCAAAAAGCGGCTGGCGGGCTCATCGCGGGGATTCGCCCAGGAGCCGCCGCTGTCGGCCGTTAGCTTGTGCGCTAGCCGCCGCTGCAAGCATCTGCAAGCCGCCAAGCCAGGCGAGTTCACTTTTGCTTTGGCTTTATCCGATGCAGTCGGTGGAGCTTGCAAAACGGATGCTTCGCTGCCTTCGAAGGCAACGTTTCTATTTCAGAGTTATCTTTACCAATTTTGTCCCCCCCCCCCCCAAAAAAAAAAAAAAAAAATCTACAGCAGTTAACGTGAGGCTCAAGCGAAAATCCGAGTTGCGATCAAAATGCAAGCTTGAAATGCCACACGGTGGTTTTGCTACCTCACCTGGGGAAACAAGTTGAGTTCATCAGCAGCCTTTCGCTGAGCTCATTTTCACGTTGTGACGTCATGAGCCACACGCAAAACGGGATACATTTGACCATTTACATTTGACTTGCCGTCAAGCCAAAGCAACCGCTTCCTTCGGGTTCAGCCGAGTGACGTACGTATGTGTGCCGTGATTTGAAATCTGGATATTCCTGGCCTCCTTTTTCGTTTCAGTTCTTGAAGTGCAATTAAGTAGCCACTAACTTTGATTGCGAAGACACTCAACGGACGGACCCAAAGGAGCTGCTGTGTTTGTTTTGCCAAAGTCACAAGTGAAGCTTGCCATGTTGCCAAACTTTTTACATTCCAGCCAATGGAGTGTATTTTGTTTGCTCTCTCTTTTGATTGTTCCTGGTGAGAAAATGAGCGCCAAGAGTTAGGGTTTTTTTTTTTTTTGGTGTCAGGGTTTTTTTTTGGGCGTCAAGAAGAATGGCTTTTCTGGGGGAATATTTGAGTGTGATATTGCACCCAGAAATGTTGCCGCCTTCAATTTTCAAACGGACAGTCGAACTTTCTTGTTTGTCAACAGAATTCCCCAACTTTATTGCTCCGTTCGCGTAGCGAGCCCTTCGGCGATTGGCTGACAAGTTTCATTAGAAAATATGCACATGAAGCGTCCAAAATGAGAGTGACGCTTCAAGTCCTGACACTTGAATTGTGCAAACTGAAGGTTGCTGTCAGTGTTATATATATCTATTTTTTTGTGCTGGTGGATTGACCAGGCCTTTGAAGTGCTCTTTCTGTGATTTTGAGAGTTCCGCAATTGCTCTTTTTGTGTGTTTGAGAGTTCCGCATGATGACGGCCGCTTGTGTCGTTGCTCGCCGTTCCCCCCCTCATCGTCTTCACCCTGTCGGCTTGCTGACAACTAACGCTGTGCCTTTGTCAGGTCGTACGATGGGAGTTTGTCTCCTGGAGGGAAAGGTCCAGCTGAAGGCGCAACGCAATTGAGCCAAAGGCACCCGCCCGCCTGCTCGCCTGCTGTCCCGTCCGCCCCTTCGGGACCACCTTCTGCCGTTTCTCCACCCCTCCTGCGGTCAGACGCTGCATCCCCACGCCGCGCCAGCGCGCCGCCGTCCACCATGTCGGACGCCCCCGAGGCCGCCCCTGCGAGCCCCCCGGCCCTCAGCAACCCGCCGCCGCCGGAGGTCACCAACCCCACCAAGCCCGGCAGGTGAGGCTCCGCCACAGCTTCGTTAGTGGCTAGCCAGCAGGGAGCTGCGGTAGCTCAGTGTCCTCTTTCTGGGGCAACAACTGGCCAGTCGCCAGCAACGTGGCGGCTGCGCCATGGCGACCGACCCATCCAAAGCGTTACTTGTGTGCGTGTGTGCGTGCTCGCGCAGGAAGACAAACCAGCTGCAGTACATGCAGAACGTGGTGGTGAAGACGCTGTGGAAGCATCAGTTTGCGTGGCCTTTCTACCAGCCCGTGGATGCCATCAAGCTGTGCCTGGCGGTGAGCAGCCGGCGCCCACCCTACTGGTACCAGGCTGTGGGGAGGGGAGTGGCTGAGCCTGTCCCTCTGTGTGTGCGTGTTGTGTTGTGTGTGTGTGTGTGTGTGTGTGTGTGTAGGACTACCACAAGGTGATCAAGAACCCGATGGACATGGGCACCATCAAGAAGCGTCTGGAGAACAATTACTACTGGAGCGCCAGTGAGGCCATGCAGGACTTCAACACCATGTTCACCAACTGCTACATCTACAACAAAGTACGCCCCCGGGCCGGCCCAGCTTTGCAAATTCTTTCCGCACTTGTACTTGAGTTGCCGGCTTTGTGTGTGTGTGTGTGTGTGTGTGTGTGTGTGTGTGTGTGTGTGTGTGTGTGTGTGTGTGTGTGTGTGTGTGTGTGTGTGTGTGTGTGTGTGTGTGTGTGTGTGTGTGTGTGTGTGTGTGTGTGTGTGTGTGCGTGTGTGTGTGTGTGTGTGTGTGTGCGCACGCGCACGCGCAGCCAACAGACGACATCGTCCTAATGGCGCAGGCGCTGGAGAAGATATTTCTGCAGAAGGTGGCTCAGATGCCTCAGGAGGAAGTGGCGCTGCTGCCGCCCGCCCCCAAAGGCAAGAACAAGAGCAAGCAGGTTCCTGGCACCGCCGCCCTAGGTAGGTACGCACGCACGCACCCCAAACCAAACAAATGAATGGACAGACGGACGGAAAGCATTTTCCCCAAAATTGGAACCAGCTAGATCGCAAAGGACCGTTGTTAGCCCAGCGCCAGACGGCCGCTCGCTCACAGTCCACCTCCTTTGCGTGTCAGTGAGTCAGCAGGCGGAGTCGTCGGCGTCGCCACCGTCCTCCTACCCCTCGCCCTCCCAGACGGCCGTCATTTCTGCCACGCCCACAAACGTCCAGCCGCCGCCGCCCGTGCCGCCGCCCGCCGCCATGATGCCGTCCGCTCAGCCCGTTGTCAAGGTGAGCGCCGGGCCGGGGCCTCAACATTTCCTCGGTGGCTTTTGCCAGACGTCACCCACCGTGCGTGGTGCGCGCTGTGCCGACAGAAGAAGGGCGTGAAGAGGAAAGCGGACACCACCACGCCCACCACGTCAGCCATCTCAGCCAGCCGCGCTGACTCGCCCACCGCGCAGGACGCCAAACCCGCCAAGCTGGCCTCGGCCCGCCGGGAGGCCGCCGCCCGCCCCGCCAAAGCGCGGCGGGAGGCGGGCGAGGAGCTGGAGACGGGCGACGCGAGCGGGGCGCCCGCCGGTGGCCGCAAGGGAGGCAAGCCCGGAGAGCAGATGAAACACTGCGACGCCATCTTGAAGGAGATGCTGTCCAAAAAGCACGCCGCCTACGCCTGGCCCTTCTACAAGCCCGTCGACGCCGAGGCCCTGGAGCTACACGACTACCACGACATCATCAAGCACCCCATGGACCTCAGCACCGTCAGGGTAAGCGTTGGGCCAGGCCGCCGGGCCATCGGGCCGGGCGGGGGGACCGGCCTGTAACCCGCCTGCGCTTTTTTTTTGCAGAAAAAGATGGACAAAGGCGAGTACGGCGACCCTCAGAGCTTCGCCACCGACGTCAGGTTAATGTTCTCCAACTGCTACAAGTACAACCCCCCCGACCACGAAGTGGTGGCCATGGCGCGCAAGCTGCAGGTACCATCGCCCGCCCGCGTTGCGACACATTAGGAGGCCAAGCGTGCTTGCTCCACCTCACCTTTGACTTTTCCCCAGTCAGCAATCAGAGCAAGCGTTAGGAATGAGCTCTTTTGAGCAAAGTTTGTTCCAGATGGCAAAGTATTAAAGTAAAGGCGGGAGAGCGACCAAGGCTCGTAGGCTGACGGCCGCCGTCCGTCTTCCGGCAGGACGTGTTCGAGATGCGCTTCGCCAAGATCCCGGACGAAGGTGTGGAGGCGTCGGCGCCGTCCACGACGCCATTGGTTAGTAAAAGCACGGCCTCGTCCGACAGCAGCAACAACTCCTCCTCAGACGAGTCGTCCGACTCGGAGGAGGAGCGCGCCACGCGCTTGGCTGAGCTACAGGAGCAGGTTGGTGCTGCCGGCCAATCCCAGGTCCAGAACATTCTACTCGTCTCCTCCTCCGGCTAGCGCTAACGGGTTTAACCGGACGCTAACGAGCTTTTCCCTCCAGCTGAAGGCTGTGCACGAGCAGCTGGCCGTCCTGTCGCAGGCGCCCGTCAGCAAGCCCAAGAAGAAGAAGGAGAAGAAGGACAAGGACAAGAAAAAAGACAAGGCCGACAAAAGCGCCGCCAAGGCCAAGCCTGACGACGACAAGAAGCCCAAGGCCCAAGCTCAGCAGCCCAACAAGGCCAATCAGAAGAAGGCGCCAGCGCGTAAAGCCAACAGCACCGTCACTGCCGCCAGGTGAGCTCCTTCCTTCCTTCCTTCCTTCCTTCCTTCCTTCCTTCCTTCCTTCCTTCCTTCCTTCCTTCCTTCCTTCCTTCCTTCCTTCCTTCCTTCCTTCCTTCCTTCACTCCCTCCTTCCTTCCATCTGCAACAGCTTGTCCCGCAGAATTTCAGCTTCTCAACAGTAAAACTTGTCCGATTGGGCCGGGTTGAGGTTCTTGCTGAGCGAGTGGCGGCCTCTTGGGGGCCCAAACGTTGTGAAACTGTCGTGTGCCGCTCCGTCTCCCAGACAAGCCAAGAAGGGCGCCAAGGCGGCCGGGGGTGGCTCGGCCAACGGCGACGACGGCGGCGGCGCTGAGGAGTCGTCTTCTCTGCCCATGTCGTATGACGAGAAACGCCAGCTGAGTCTGGACATCAACCGGCTGCCCGGAGAGAAGCTGGGCCGCGTGGTGCACATCATCCAATCCAGGGAACCTTCCCTGAGGGACTCCAACCCCGACGAGATCGAGATCGACTTTGAGACCCTCAAGCCGTCCACGCTCCGAGAACTGGAGCGCTACGTCAAGTCTTGCCTGCAGAAGAAGCAGAGGAAGCTCTTGCGTGAGTCACACACACACACACACAGAGCAGAAGAACTTCAAGGAAGGACGAACGTAGCCGTAGCCGCAGCCGCGAGTGTCAATTCTGCACGCTGACTCGGCGTCGAGCCTCCAAACGTCTGCACCGAGTAGGCGCTCATCGTTTGTTTGTTTTCTTTCCAGAGAAGCAAGCTGGAGGCGGGGCAACAGGGGGCGGGGCCAGTCGTTTGAGTGGCAGCTCATCTTCCTCGTCTGATGACAGCTCCTCGACGGGAACGTCCTCTTCGTCAGACACAGACTGAACTCTCCGGACTTGTTCCACCCCTCCCCCCCACACACACACGCGCACACACACACACACACACACACACACAAAATATATAAATATAGACACTCAAGTACACACACAGATGTATGTACATAAGCTGAGCTGTTTTTTAGCATCTATCTAGTCTTTGTTTTTGAATTTTGTTCTTTGTGGAGGAAAAGAAAGCCGACACGTTTGCCGTCAGAAGAATGGCCTGGGGGGCGGGGGGGCACGCCACGTTGGGGGAGGCATGGCAGCGAGTTTCCGTGACAGACACTTTTGAGTCAATGAAAAGCCTTTGTGATGTCACCACCTGCCCCCCCCCCCCCCCCCCCCCCCCCCCCCCACTAACACTACCGCCAAACACCGCTGCGAGGGGGGAACAAGTTTTTAATCTTTCAAATTTTACGTTCTTAATCATCATCAATGTCCTCGTCCCATCGGTCAGGTCACGCCAGCCGGCCACGTGCGACGGGCAGGCGGGCAGGGGCGGGTTTGTTTTTAGTTGCTCTAGTTAATTTTGTATTTTACTAAGAAAAAGGAAAAGAGTGATTTGATGTGTTTGCATGCACTCCGTCGGGCCGTACGTCAGCACTGTATAGTAGCTTCCTGTATAGTCGCTTCTCGTCAAGTAGCTTCCCGTGTAGTCGCCATGCTACATGCGTGTGCTACGCGCCAACACGCGAGAAGCTAGAAGAAAAAAAAAAAAAAGTCATTTGGTGTAATTACTGATATGGGATCCTTATTTTCTGACTTCCTTTCTTTTCATAAATAAACACGTAACGTGAGCTTGGCCTGGCTGACTCTGCCGCGAGCGCAAGCACGCTAACCTGGGCAAACGGCGGGAATAGCTCGGCTTTGTGGGATCCTTTTCCAGGGCACCTCATTGGTTCTGATATTGAGTAAGACGGGGCGTGTGAGCGATTTGAAATGTTCATGATGGTTGGACAGCGTGCTGCTGTTTGTTGACGTGCGTTCTTTTTTCTCCCGAGGAAGCGGCCCAAACAGACAGATCCAACCCCCCCCCCCCCCACACACACACACACACACTCTCTCACACACCAAAAAAAACACCATTTCATTCAAAGTATTGAATAAAACAGAGCAAACTGATGAGTCACAAAACCTTACGGATAGAACCATAGATGTTGAGCAACATAATTTATTTACTTTCCGCAACGGCTATAGTATAATTATACTGCTTACGTCGAAGCTACATTGTGATGAGGGGCTACGAGCTGTAATCTCAACTTTGTATCCAACACTCCCTGGTCTGGTGAAAGTGGCTCCTTGCGCGTCTGTCCGTCGCGCTACATGAGCGTGCAAACCCTGGAGCGTCCTTGCTGCTCGTCCAGGCGGCTCTTGTCGGGGACCACCACGGCACTGTTCCCGTAGCTGCTGTACCAGCCCGACTGGCTACGGCTGAGGTAAGAGGACGGAGGCGGGGTGGCCGCCGCCGCCGCCACCTGCTGCTGCCTCCACACCAGCAATGACGTGTCCAGGTAGCGCAGGCGAGCGAACGACTCTGACAGGGCTTTGGAGGCCAAGGGAGCGCGGCCGCCGCCAGGGGGCGCGGTGGCGGCGGGAGCGTCTTCTAGCGCGGTTCCACCTGAGGACGACATGCGGACGCCTTGACCCGAAGCCGCCTGGAGGAGGAGAACAAGGAACAGCAGCTTCCACGGTGTTCAGCTTCGGCTCAACTCCACGTGACCCTTGCGCGGGTGGGCGGCGCCTCCGCAGCGTCCGTTACCATGGCGACGCCACTGACGGCGCTCCACTTGACTACCTTTGAGCGTTCCGGAGAGCCCGGCCAGTGGCCGGCGGCCACAGTCCAATACGCAACTCAGCTCGCCGCCCAGCTAACGGCTGATGCTAACCATCGCAGAAACCGAAATTTTCAAGCACACGCTCGTTAGCTGCGTTGTGTGGTGCTTTTCAAGCCCAGGTAATGTGCTTCATTCAAATGCAACAAATATTATTTGTGTCACGCTTGAGCGGCGCGTCTTTGTCAGGCGTGTGTCGGCGAGAGCGCCTCAGTTTTGTGGTCCGGGTAGGAACAAACGATACGAGCCTGAATCAAGTGTTCCTCTACCGAACGGCGCGCACTGCGCTGCGCTACACACTTGTTTTTTTTCCTACTGATTTAATTCCTCGTCGTTAATTCAAGGTATTGCTTGTTTAATAATTGGACACGCAGGTGTGATGTTATCAGATTGACTTTTGTGCGTGTGTGTGTGTGCGTGCGTGCAAGTGTAGGTGTGTGAGCCTGTGTGTGTGTGTGTGTGTGTGTGTGTGTGTGTGTGTGTGTGTGTGTGTGTGTGTGTGTGTGTGTGTGTGTGTGTGTGTGTGTGTGTGTGTGTGTGTGTGTGTATGAAGCGTTTTAACTCCGATCGGTGTGTCCATGTTATAAGTGTAGCCAATGATGAAGATCAAGGTGGTGACAAAGATACTGATGATGATAAGACAATTTGAACGATAACAAAGATGACGACAGCGAATGTGAAGACGATGAGAAGGATGGCGATGAGTTCACTCCTCTGATTTCTGGTCCACTTTCGGAACCCTCCCCCTTGGCCTCTCCACACGCACACGCGTGCACGGGACAGAGCGAATTTGTGAGCGCGTGCAGCCAGCCGCCAGCCGAGATTCCCAAGCAGCGCCTCTGCCATGCATTGGACGTGCTCGCTAATGATGTCAGACGCGGGCCACGCCCACCGTCGAGCGGATTAGCGCTCCCTCACGTCAAATCGAGTGACACGTCAAAGTGGCCTCCCGAGCGAGCGGTATCTTGTTGGCACGGTCACTGCAGTCGGCATCGCCGTGGTAACGCGCGCAATCTTTCATTTTTGACTTAGTAAGGCCATATGTGCACGAGTGACATGATTGCCTCTCGCATGTGTACGGGACGTGCGTGCTCTTAAATACGTGGCCGTGGTGGTGAAGATGCGAACACTTTGAATCCAAAAGGAGCGCACGGAGTACGCATATGAACGTGTGTATAGGCAGCAATTAGGTGACGTCGTGCATGCTGCCTTAATTTGACCATCGCCTAATTTGCCTCGTCGCACGTTTGTTCGAAATAACATTTCGGTTTTGTTTTCTTTTCTCCACCCTATCCCCCGTTTTTCTTGGAAAGCACTAGCAAAATAAGTAAGGATTTCTGGCTCATATCTGATACTTATGGAAAACCGGCCCCCCTATTAAAAGCTTTAAATAGCTTGCTTGGGGTGACCTTTCACGCATCCGACTGTGTAATACTGTTTGTTGTATGATGTATGTCTTGGATATTGCGCGAATAAACTAAAACTAAACTTGAGAAAAAAAAAAAAAGAAGATAAAACAAACTTTCAAGTGTACGGAGTGTTGTGTGTAAACTTATGAGGTTCGATTTATTTTATTTTGGGACGAGGCCGCAACAACAAAATATGTCAACAGTGACAGAGAGCTACAAATGGCTTCCTTGCCCGCCTGGGCGGATTGTCCTTCTGAGCTGTTGCCGCTAGTGTTTTTCATACCTTCAATGGTGTGGATTCATTCAGTTGCTCTGAGCAATCCGCTGCGTCCCACTTTGGATGCCCGCCCTCGAGCTCGCTACAACTATAACAGAGATTTGCGCGCGACTTGCGCTGCGTGCGTGCGTGCATGCGTGCGTCTACCCGATTAAACCCCAGCAAGGAAGCTCGCGCGCGCTCGTTGCTGCTGCGGCGGCCGCGTGCATCCCTTTCGTTGTCATCGCTGGGAGCGCGCGCACGAGCGAGCATCGAGGACAGTTGACGCGCGAGCGAGCATCCTCCGTCTTCATCATCGTCGACATCATCATCATCATGGTCGTCGTCGTTGTGGCGGCGGCGGCGGCGGTGAGGTCATTCGGACGGCATGAAGGAAAGGTGCGCGTGCACTAATTGACGTGTTGCGCGTGCGTGAGCGCGGGAATCAACAGGACGGAGCGCCAGAGAAATAGACACGGAGGGAGCGAGTGAGTCGACGTTCGTGACATCGAGGCAAACCGCGAACCGAACCGCGCATACGCCGAACCCTCGGACGCGCCAAGGAGACCGGAAGCAGCTGTGCTCATTGAGTCAAGGGCGGGAATCGCGCTTGCTGTTATTCTGAAAAGAAAAAAAAGCGCCTCGCACAGTAAGTGCTTTTAGTTTGGAATTCTACTGCTACTTCCTCCTGTGCCTGGTGACGTCATTATTGCGCGAACACCTTTTGGCTAATGTGCAAAGATTCCCCCCCCGCTGTGTTGTGTGCGTGTGTGTCTGCTGTTGCGTTCGGGGTTTTTGTGTTGTGGCGTAAATTGGGCTGTTGCTGTGTGCACATTTGTTATTGTGGTTAAAGGGTTGTCATATAGTAGTGTTTTCTTGGGTGGGTCGGAGTTGGGTGTAAAATGTGAGATTTGTGTGGCAAGTGTGTTGGGTATTGTGTTGTCGAGAGTTGTGCGCGTGTGCATGGTTGTCTGAAGCGTTTAGTGTTGTGATTGGAAACACCTGTGCATTATTGGCTTTTATGTTGCGTAAGGCATGTTCACGGCGTAGCTGTGGCAGCTGTGGCTCAGGCAAGAGTGCGGGTCGGTTAATAACCGGAGGGTTGGCGGTTCGATCCCAGCTCTGTCACAATCACACGTCGTTGTGTCATTAGGTAAGACGCTTCACACACCTTGCCTCCAGGTCGCCGTTGTAAATGAGAAAGTGTTCTCAATCGGCTTGCCTGGTAAACAATGAGGGGGGGGGGGGTAGGGTTAGGGTTACCCCATAAGCTCTTCGTTGTGTGCTGTGTGCTGTGTGTGTTGTTGCCTTTTATGTTGTGTAAATAGAAAATATACAACAACACACGATTGTAATTTGCGTGCGTCGATTTTGGCCGATTGGTTAAGCGCCGCCCCTGTGATCCCCCCCCTCAGTGGAGGTGCGCGCGTCACTGCTGCTGCTGGCGCTACACTGCGGCGCGGTGGCGCTGTGTGGCTGCGAGCCGCGCGTGGTCAACGTGGGCGCCGTCTTGAGCCAGAAGCGCTACGAGGAGGTGTTCCGCGAGGCAGTGGCACATGCCAACGCCGCTTACGGCCGCGACCGCTTCAAGATGAACGCCATCGCCGTCACGCACAAGGCCAACGCCATCCAAATGGCGCTCTCTGTCTGCGAGGACCTCATCTCCAACCAGGTTAGTCCCTCCCACGCTGGCGTGCGGCCTCCCTCACAGAGGCGTGGCGTGGCGTTTCAGGTGTACGCCATCTTGGTGAGCCACCCGCCTCAGTCTAACGACCACCTGACGCCGACGCCCGTGTCCTACACTGCTGGCTTCTACCGCATCCCCGTGGTGGGCCTGACCACGCGCATGTCCATCTACTCCGACAAGGTGAGCCACGAGCGCTCGGCCGCTTGCCCGCCCGCCGTTCGCCAACTGTTGACACCCCGTGCAGAGCATCCACCTGTCCTTCCTGCGGACGGTGCCCCCGTACTCGCACCAGGCCAGCGTCTGGTTCGACCTGATGCGAGAGTTCCGCTGGAACCACATCATCCTCATTGTCAGCGACGACCACGAAGGACGGGCCGCGCAGAAGAGGCTGGAAACGCTCCTGGAGGAGAAGGAGACCAAGGTGACTCAGCTGACGGGGGGGTTCGCGCGCTGGCCTCACCCACGCACACACAAACCAACAAGGGGCCAACAATGGCGATGCACATGCATGCCGTGGCTATGACCTGACACACATAACACATTCACACACGCGCGCACACACCCAAACAGTGAGAGAAGTATAGATGGCTCATGCGCGCTGTGAGCACACACACAAGGCGGCCGGTGCCGGCCATCTTGGGACTGAGCCGCTCGATCGCTCCTATAACGTTACGGTCGACCGACTTTGAAGTAACCTCTCGATTGCTCAACGCAACCGAATTTGGAACGGCCCGCTTTGCCGGTCGGGTCGACGTCAGAGAGCTACTTATTGACACAAACGCAAGCTTTTCCGTTTTCTTTGAAATGTGCGATGTAAACATTCAGTCTCAAGGATAGCCACGTTATTGAGGTCTGTAATCAATTCATAGTGCTACTTTCTAAAACGGCCGACAGGTGGCGCCGCCGCCATAAGCCATCTAGCCTTTGCTATCCAAATCTATGGGGAGAAGTAGCTACAATACACACGTGCGCGCACGCGTCTTCCTCGTGTGTCTTTGTGAGGACGTTCTCATGGCGACAGCGCATCCCACGGTTCAATGTGTGACGTCGTTGCCACGGCAACACTTTTGAACATGGGGGGGAGGGGGCGGGCGGGCGTCCTCACAAACGCACCGGCGGGATTTGCTGCGTCACCCCCCTGGTCATCTTCCTGCTTCTTCTTCGCTTCCTCCTCGTGGGGTCATGTGATAGGTGAAGCGGGGTCACGTGACTGGGGCTCAGGTAGCTCACCCAATGATGGCAGTGCTTCAACTTTTCTTTTTGCTCCCAAGTCAGCGTCTTACAGCACTGAGCTCGATAATGGAGTCAGTCGCTCAAGTGGCTTTGTTCACAATGAAGCGCTCCCATTCATCGTCATACTTTATCCAGCCACTCACACGGCTCGGATGGTGTCCCGACCCGAAGCTTGCGGCCCGGTGAACGCGTGGAAGTTACTGCCCCCCCCCACGACCCCGACCCCTCCTGATGCTCCATCCCCAGTGAAAGCAAGGACAAGGATGAGGATGAGACAAGATGGAGCATTTGCGCCCCTGCTAATGTTCCTTCTTGTTTGATTTGTCGTCACATAAGCCATTCCAGTTGTGTCCGCCTTAGACTTGGTTGAGGAATTCTCCAGTTTGGGTCCTTCTCAGCATCTCGTTCCCGTCGTGCTCCGCCTGTCTGTCCACTCAGGTTCATTTCATCTTCACGCTTGGGAACGTGGGCCCCACTGACGTGGGGCACGCTGGCGTAGTGCCGCTGTGCTAGCTGAGCCATCAGCACTAACAACGATGTCGCCAATTTTGCCTGAATGACCCATTTGAGGTTTGCGCAGAGCTGAGCTGACGGTTTCATTCAGTGCCCAATGAACATTGTTTGCCGCTTTTGTGCCAAACGGCTCAGTGAGATTTGTTCGGCCTCCCCGGTCTGCACCAACTTGACTTAAATTTGTCTCCCATTGTCAGCTCATTTGCATATCAAACAAATGACACAAAGCGGACACAAAGATGTCACCGTTTGACACGAAAAAACAAAAGCAACCAAAAGAAAAATAGAAAGCGCGCACACACACACACACACACACACACACACACACGCACACACACACAAGTCAATCTGATGACATCACACCTGCGTGTCCAATCACGTCGGCAGATTTCACGTGTCCGTTCTCAGCGTGTGTGTTTCGGTCCTGTTGTGCGAGTGCGTGTTGTTTTGCGGTGTGTGTGTGTGTGTGTGTGTGACGTTCTCTCTGTTGTCGCATGACCATCAGACTAAAATCAGGAACTATGAAAACATGGAGCATCACGGCTTTGACTTCCGGAGAACGCCTAAGGTAGAAGATTGTCTAAGGTAGAACGCTTGCATGGTCCAAACGCTGCACGCCGACCGACCGACCGACCGACCGACCCACCCACCCACTCACCGATCTTGTCCACCGGCCGAAGCCCTGCCCACCCGATCCAGAGATAGCCCTTATCCTGGAGGCAGCCATCTTTCTTTTGGTTTGTCATGACTTTGGGAATGCAGGACAGATACACCCTTGCACCCCCCCACCCCCAACCCATGTGAGGGATGCATGCGGGGTCTGACGAACACCGCCCGCCGGGCGGGCGGGCGGTTGGGACCTACCACTTCTCTGCCAACACCCCCCCTCTCAAATCTTTGGTTTGATTTGCGCTCGCTAACATGCACGTCCCTGATTGGTTGGTCTTGCATGTCTATCAGCTTTCACTTTCCGCTCCCCATTGGATGCCCTTCCTACCCCCGGCCGGCCCCTGCACAAATGATTCTTATTCCTACTGGTACAGGACGAGTGGGAGCATGGTCACAGAATGGGAGGGCGGCCAATGTGCTAACCTAGTCTGTGCTATGATGTGTTGTGACGTGTCTGTGTGGACTTCAGGCTGAGAAGGTTCTGCTGTTTGGTCCGGACACCAACCTCACTGCCCTGCTCATGGACGCCAAAGACCTGGAGGCTCGCGTCATCATCCTCTCTGCCAGGTCAGTGAGCTAACCTGTGCACACCATCTACTAGCTGCTTGTGGCTTACATAATGTTGAGCTCTTGCTCACAACGAGCGAGGATAAGCGGTAGAGGACGGACGGCACTTGTTAATTTGCTTTAGATGCTAACAACAGGGTAATTGGGGACGTTGATAAATAGAGCTGCGTGTCATCTGCATCGCCATGAGCATTTCACCCAAAGGTAGCAGATACAGACTGAAAAAAAAGTTGTCTGATGAGTGACCCTTGAGGGAATCCTCATCATCATCGGTTCTCTTGCTCAGCGACGGGGGTGCCGCCATGCGTAGAGCCAATCAGTTTAGTTAGTCTTCGCCAGTCGGTTTGGTCCAGTGCTAGGGGCTCAGCTTCACGTAGCGACAGGCCCAGGTGATGTAGGTCCATGGTGACGGCATCGATCCATCGCGTGCGGGGGGCACCGCGGGGTCGTTTCCAGCCGGCACTTTTTGGTTGGAAATTGAGGATAGCATGAGTCGGGTGTTCAGGGGGGAGTCTTTTGACATGGCCATACCAGCGCAGCTGACGTTGTGCAGGTCCTCACAATCCTCAGATCAAGGCCGTTCGATCAGACTCCAAATGCAGTGAATCCAAATTTAGAACAGGTCTCGTGACGTCAATGATGTATAGAGACCTGTGACTTATTTTTGCTTGGAGCGAGTCACGTGAGAGCCAACTACTCACTAACTGCCGGATAGCAACAGGATAAGCTAACAAGGCTCCCGTTTGTTTTGCCTGTTTGTGACGTGCGTGTCTGTGTTTGTACCCGGCCGGTGGCAGCGAGGACGAAGCGGCGGGCGTTTACAAGGCGGCCCGTCAACTCAACATGACCGGTTCCGGTTACGTCTGGATCGTCGGAGAGAGAGAAATGAGCGGAAAAGCTTTGAATGAGGCACCGGACGGTATGGAACACGTGGTCCTTGTCTTCTGCTTCCTGTGTTCATTTTGCTTCCTGTCTTCAACTTGTTCTCTCGGAGTTGTCTCTGCAGACTCTGCGAGATAGCATCGAGCTACATTAGCATGAATTGATTTACATGGGCGTATACAGTGTTTTCTACATGGTTCCAGTGGCATCGTTTTCCTGACAAGTATTGGAAAAACAAAACGTTCTTTGAAAATTGATCATTTTTCCAAACCAAAAAGTTCTTAGAAAATGCCAACGTCTTCAAGTCAAGTCAGATTTGACGCGGGGGCATTGGAAAGCTTGCCAAAGACACCGAGATGAAATTCCAATTGTTGCGAAAAACGATACAGTGGGTCAATGTCGGGATAAGGAAATGGTCGTCTGAAAAATGTGGTTCCAGTGAATGTGAGTGGGTTGCAGCTAGGCAAAGCTACCGTGTAGCTTCATTATTTTCATCATTGGATTGGAAGATGACAGCTGTGATGCCGTTGGCTTCTTTTTGGTGCCGTGCGATCTCGCCGCTTCTGTTTTTTGCCGGTTGAAGGTTCAAACGTGCCAATCACGTTTGAACGCGTTAACCATGTTGCGCGCGTGTGTGCGTGTGCCTTTCACTGTACTAACATCTTTTGTTTGTGTCATCTTTAGCTTCTTTCTTCTCACCGCCGCTGCTGCCGCCTGTCTGCCTGCCTGTTGTCGTATTTGGCCGGCGGGGGCTTGAATTCAGTGACCCCCTCCGTGCATCGGGGGGGCGGGGGGTGGTTGGGGGTTTACGCAGGAAATGGGCAATGCCAAAAAAAAACAAAAAAACAAGCCAAAGCCTCACAGGTACTGGACGAAGTAGGAGGCACCCGACTTTGGAGTTTCTCCAGATAGCCGGTCATCTCTTGAAACTTTGACCTGTTAAGCCAAAGTTTGCCTTCAGAGGGCCACGCACACAGTGGCGGTGGCCAAGGCAACACAACTCGTTTCACGACAAGTAACTGGTAACCCCGTTCTGGCTCGCCTGTTGAGCAGCTTTGGTCCATAGACGGGGCTAATGGGAATTAGCATATGTCAAACTGCAGTGGAAGCTAAGTCCGTTAGCTTAATGCTAACATAACACGTGAGACACCATGGACGGGCTAATGGGAATTAGCATCGGTCTCAAACGGGGAGGGGGTTGACTGTAATAATAATGTTTGCCGCTGGGGGCCGTACGGCAGACGACCTCTTGTGTTGCCATGACTGTTTTGATGTCATTGTCTGAACAAACGCCAGTAAGACAATGGCAACGTCGTAGTCCGAGTGGATGAGTCGTGCTGTGTTGGAGAGTGGTGTCGTTGATGCATGGTCACGTGACAGGCGTTGCGGAGACATGCCAAATGAAAGAGTGTCGGCTTGTGTGTTTGATTGTGCTGAAAGCATCTTGACAAAGAAGGCCTGGCTTGTATTGCCACGTGACCATCAGCCCCACTAAACTGAGAAGGCGCCATCACAAAACAGATGCCGGTCAACAAGAACGCGTGACACACACACTCGACGTTCTTTGGGAGACACACGATGAAGAACACGGACCGTAATAAAGATAGCTTAGCTTTGCCTGTTAGCATTCCAGTCAAAATGAACGCCTTTGTTGTACAATGATAATTGCACTGTTAGCCACTTTTAGGTGGTGTTTCCAGTGAGCTAGCTAGCTAGCTAGCTGGTGGTATGACCCACTCTTGGAGGTAATTGTGATGGCAAATGCTAATGTGGTAGCTAGTGTTTCCAGTGAGCTAACTATCTAGCTAGCTAGCTAGCAGGCAGAATGAGCCACTTTTGGAGGCGATTGCGATAGCAAATGCTAATGGCAATAGCTACTGTTTCCAGTGAGCTAGCTGGCTAGCAGGCGGTATGAGCCACTTTTGGAGGTAATTGTAATACCAAATGCTAATGGTGGTAGTTCGTGTTAACCACGTGTTCTGCGGCGAATGCTGATGTTAGCGAGTAGTTTTAGTCGGTAGGACACGCTAACCACTTGTTAGCCGCGTGTCACATATCATTGGCCAGTGCTAACAGCACAAATGTACTTTGCACTCTATGTGACTGGTGAAGATAAATCTGTTGAGCATTTTAATTAACAAGCGGCTCTCACCTCCCAGTGTGCATTTTGGTGCCTGGAGTGTGTGTCAAACTGTAATTAAGGACATGGGTGTAATTAGCATGCGCAGTTATGAGGACACAGCGCTCCGCGTGTGTGCGCGTGTACGTGTGTAACCCGCCAGTGTGTGTGTGTGTGTGTGTGCGTGTGTGTGTGTGTGTGTGCGTGTGTGTGCGCGCGCGCACGTGCGCACGTGCGTGCGTGCGTGTCGGCTAGGCCTGCTGGGTCTGCAGCTGATTAACGGTAAGAACGAGTCGGCGCACATCAGGGACGCCGTGGGAGTGGTGGCACAGTCCCTGCAGGAGCTTCTGGACAAGGAGAACATCACGGAACCTCCGCGTGGGTGCGTGGGCAACACCAATATCTGGAGGACCGGACCCCTGTTCAAAAGGTGCGCCGCTCGCTCACTCGCTAGCTCGCTCACTCGCTAGCTCGCTCGCTACACGGGTCGGCAGCAAAGCCGCCAGCCTTGACCCAAACGAGTCAAACGAACATTGAAAGTGCAGTTGCGTGAAGAAAATAAACAAAGCAAGCGCTTGAAAAGAAAAGGATGAATGAGGCGACGCTTTCGACCGGACCAGGGTGCTGATGTCCTCAAAGTACGCCGAGGGCCTGACCGGTCGCATCGAGTTCAACGACGACGGCGACCGACGCTTCGCCACTTACAACATCCTCAACTATCAGCAGAAGCCCGGCAGATTGGTGCAGGTCGGCATCTTCAACGGATCGCAGGTGGGAGGCAATCTGCACGCACGTGGGGCGAGATGTGATCGTGTCGGTGACGTACGCGCGCATGTGCGCGCTTGTGGCAGGTGGTGATGAACCCGCAAAGGAAGATCATCTGGCCCGGCGGTGAAACGGAAAAGCCGGTCGGCTACCAGATGTCGACCAAACTCAAGGTTTGCCACGTGGATGGCAATGAAGGCTCTCTCTCTCTCTCTCCCTCATTTTTCTGAATCTTGTCACGTGCCTGCAGATCGTGACCATCCACCAAGAGCCCTTTGTCTACGTGAAGCCCACAAAAGCGGATGGAACATGTACAGAGGAATACACAGTCAACGGAGTCCTCATCAAAAAGGTTATCTGCACCGGACCCAACGGCACCATCCCAGGTCTGGTGCATGCACGCATGCATACACGAGGTCCGTCCGTCCGTCCGTCCGTCCGTCCACATGTGCCACACGCGCATCTGGTGTTTCAGGTCAGCCGACGGTTCCTCAGTGTTGTTACGGCTTCTGCATCGACCTCCTCATCAAGTTGGCCATGAGTATGAACTTCACGTATGAGGTTCACCTGGTGGCGGACGGGAAATTTGGAACGCAAGAGAGGGTAAGAAGCAGCGGCCTCCGCTACGCAAGCACACGACAAGAGCCAGGGAGCGAAGGACCGAGCGAGTGAGCGGCTTTTGGCATGGTTTAGGTGAACAACAGCAACAAGAAGGAGTGGAACGGCATGATGGGCGAGCTGCTGGGCGGGTTGGCTGACATGATCGTGGCCCCCCTCACCATCAACAACGAGCGCGCTCAGTACATTGAGTTCTCCAAGCCCTTCAAGTACCAGGGCCTCACCATTCTAGTCAAGAAGGTAGGAGGAGGCCAAGCCGAGCGAGAGCGGCCGTCCGCCTTTGGCTGTGGCCGGCAGCCATTGGCTGTGGCCGGCAGCCATTAGCTGTGGCTTGTGGCCATTGGCTGTGGCTTGCGGCCCGCTGCCATTGGCTGTGGCTCATGTGCACCATGCAGGAAATCCCTCGCAGCACGCTGGACTCCTTCATGCAGCCTTTCCAGAGCACCTTGTGGCTCCTTGTCGGCCTGTCGGTCCACGTGGTGGCAGTGATGCTCTACCTATTAGACCGATTCAGGTAGACGTCTATGACGCTAACGGTGTCCAGAGCTAGCGGGCGCTAACGTGTCTGTGTGCATGCGTGCGTGCGTGTGGGCGGGCAGCCCTTTTGGAAGGTTCAAAGTCAACAGCGAAGAAGAAGAAGAAGACGCCCTCACCTTGTCGTCGGCCATGTGGTTCTCCTGGGGAGTCCTTCTCAATTCCGGGATTGGTGAAGGTGAGCCCGAGGCGGTGGCGTGACTGCCGCCGGCCCTGTCTGCCTCTGGCTCTGACCCCCCGACCTCCCGTAGGAGCCCCGAGGAGTTTTTCGGCCAGGATCCTGGGAATGGTGTGGGCGGGCTTCGCCATGATCATCGTGGCGTCGTACACGGCCAATCTGGCCGCCTTCCTGGTGCTGGACCGGCCTGAGGAGCGCATCACTGGCATCAACGACCCCAGGGTCAGCACGCCACCGACCCTTCGACGTCGTCATCGTGCCACCGAGCCTTCGACCTCATTGTGCCGCCGAGCCTTCGACGTTGTCGTCATCATCATCATCATCATCATCATCATCATCATCACCACGCTCCCCATGCGCTGCGTGACGGTCCCACCAGGGTAACGTTCCATTTTTGCCTGGCTCAGCTGCGGAACCCGTCGGACAAGTTCATCTACGCGACGGTGAAACAGAGTTCTGTGGACATTTACTTCCGGCGCCAAGTGGAGCTGAGCACCATGTACCGGCACATGGAGAAGCACAACTACGAGAGCGCCGCCGAGGCCATCCAGGCCGTTCGAGACAAGTGAGACGCGTTTGGGGGGGAGGGAGGGTTGTCACGATATCAGGATCAGCAGAGCGTTTTGTGTCTTGCGCCCGCTAGCAAGCTGCACGCCTTCATCTGGGATAGCGCCGTGCTGGAGTTCGAGGCCTCACAGAAGTGCGACCTGGTGACCACCGGAGAGCTTTTCTTCCGCTCGGGCTTCGGCATCGGGATGAGGAAGGATAGCCCCTGGAAGCAGAACGTGTCGCTCGCCATCCTTAGGTGAGGGTCGCCGCCTACTTGCCGCCGCCGGTCTAAACCAGCGGCTCTGCGGCTCCCAGTTCTCACGAGAACGGCTTCATGGAGGACCTGGACAAGACGTGGGTTCGCTACCAGGAGTGCGACTCCAGGAGCAACGCGCCCGCCACGCTCACCTTTGAAAATATGGCAGGTGAGTGGCAGTGGCCGGTGGTGCCTCTTTGCCCTCACTTCCCTTGTGCTTCTTCTCACCGCCAGGCGTATTCATGCTGGTGGCGGGGGGCATCGTGGCAGGCATCTTCCTCATCTTCATCGAGATCGCCTACAAGCGCCACAAGGACGCCCGTCGCAAGCAGATGCAGTTGGCGTTTGCCGCCGTCAACGTCTGGAGGAAGAACCTGCAGGTGAGGACCGCCCGCCGTCGCCCCCTGTTGGCAACTGTGATCGTGACAATGACTCCTTCTTTGGTGCGTGCGTGTTTGTTCTTTCTGCCCCGTGCAGCCGTACCCGACCGACATCACTGGACAGATCAACCTGACGGATCCGTCCGTCAGCACCGTGGTCTGAAAAACCCAAACCCGCATATGTACACGGCACGCGCGAGCACTGGCCCCAGAGATGATTTGATTTTTGCCGTCAGAAGCTTTCCTGGTCATTTATCGGGCGGGTGGGCGGCTCCACAAGCGCTTTCTCCTCACCATAAAACGCGCGCGAGTTTGTAGGGACGCTGGCTGGGAAATGAAATGCACAAACAGGAAGTGGCATTTGAAAATAGGTTCCACTGATTCTTTGAGCTATACAGCAAAAGATGGAGCGCCTTTAGCACATTAGCTTCATCTCACCGGGACCAACCAACCTCCGCCGGGATTGATGATCTCCTCAGACTGGCATTATGATGTCACTCCGTCTACCACCGCCAGCCGGTTAGTTTTTGTTAGGTTGGCGTCGCTTTGTTTGGCTTTTTTTTTTTTTTTGTTTCCTTAGGGCTCCGGCTCACTTTGGCTTTCATTTCATTTGGCGGCGACTGCTATCTGGATCATCTCGAAAATATTTTGAAAGCACGATAGCCGACGACGTCGTCTGGCCGTTTGTTTCAACGTACTTTGCGCACGCCGGTCTGGTCTCTCGGGCCCCGGCGATGGCATTTGTCCTTAGCCGCCGCCCCGCTTGCGGTCGCGAGTGGGCTCGTTTCAGATCTCATACAGTACTGCGGAAAAGTCTCAGGCCATTGCCGGGTTGGTTCGTCTTCTCGAATTGTCAAACGTGAACTCGTAGGACGGACAAAACCTTGGAGAGGGATGGAACGAGAAGGGGGAAAACAAAAAAAACATTCAACGGACAACTAACTCAAGATGTCTCATTACTCTTTGGCAACGATGGGTTTTATTGTTGCAATCAATCATTGGAGTCCGAATCCTTTTGGCACCTGTTTCGCATCCTCCGTGAACCAGACGCCAACTTGCTGACTAACAAGTAGACGGAGCAACGGACGCAAATGCAAAGCGGTGCAAATTGTGTGTCGCAGCCCATCCTTGCCTGAGGTCTGCAATTCTTTTGGACCCCAACCGTTATGGCACTGGCAAGACAACAAATGGAAATGGCGGCCTAAAACTTTTGCACAGCACTGTATAAGATGTCCACGGGCGCTTATTTTTTTTTCTCCTCGGCAAAAAAACAAAGCCTAAATACTGCAGCGTGTGTCTTTCATTAAATGTATGCGCTTCATCAGCATGTGCGCGCCACACTGTTCCTTGGCGGCCTAGGCCAGCACAAGACAATACCGTAGCTTCTTGCAATCAGAGGAGCTCTGAAAATGCTAAGGCAGAAATCGAGTGGTGTCGGTGCGTCCCATCCAGGCAGTCAGGAGCTTGAACCTGCTCTGACTTTCTCGCCGGCCGGCCGGCCGGCCTCCCTCCCTCCTTCCCTCCTTAAGATGAGCCGATCCACTCGGAGCTACGCGTGTTTTTCACCTTTTCAAACATAAACGGGAAAGCGTTCTGACGTATACATGTAGTATAGGATTTCAATGATGTGTTTTGCACTGTCTACATAAAAATGTGAAAAAAAATGTATATGATAGCTAGCTAACCTTTGCCTGCTAACATTTTTATATTTTGTGAAAACTATTGTAGCAAGGCGCTAGCCTTTAGCTCTGCGAGTGGCGTCATCGTGACGGACCGACCTCAAGGGAAAAGCCCCAGTCAGTCAGCCAGCCGCTGCAAATGTTCGCACTGACACGCTAATGCCACGCGTGCCGTCCGTCTTTCAGTGATGTCACGTATGAATCGTCTTGTTTTTGTTTTTACATTTCCCGTCTTGAAACGTGTGCACAGTGACTGTAAACGACTTATGCTGACGTGACCGATCGTTATTCTGACCGTATCAATCGTTTTCCTGCCCAAATAAAAGTTTGCGAAAAGCCACGTGAACCTGTGCGATGACGCTTGTGTTTGGGCGTGCAAAGCAATGAAGTTAGCTATTTTTGACTTGTTTTCCCCACAGCGACTGCATATTGCCTTTCTCTTTCTTATCCAACGTCATGACTTGCCCTGTTAAGGTGTTTAAGTTTCATATTTGTAGTGTAAAATTTTCATATGAATGGGACCAACCAATTTGTTGCTGTTTCAATCATTCTTGTCGTTTGGTCTGGATGACGGAAGTTTTTTGAACACCGACGACGTTCGAACGACAAGACTGCAAAGACCTTTTGAGAAAATCACCTCGAGACCACATCTTCCCGATTTCCTTGATTCCATTTTATTGATATGAACTGAGCAACGTTGCACCTTATGACACGTTTAAAAAAAATCCTTTCGCCCTCCAATGCCTTGACGTCACGCCGACGTGACATCCCCCTGGCCAGTGCCCGGGCGACGGAGCGCGTTCCAAGCCGACGACGCGCGCGCCCTCTGTTGGTCAAACACCTGTTGTTTCTATGGAGACGGTAACATACGCACCCATGTCGCCAAGGCGCATTTGAGGTCGTCCATGCAGCAAGTTTGGGTCCGAATTGGTTGTGTGTAAAAAAAAAAAAAAATTGGGATTTTTTTGGGGGCTCACGCAGATGACGTCACTCAAGCGGCAGCGTTTGCAGCAGGCTGGCGTTAGCATGTCGGAGAGCCGCGTGGTTCCGAGCGGCAATGTTTACCAGCAGCTCTTTGGTGATCAGGTGCGTTGGGCCTATGCAAATGCTAATGCGAGCGCTGCATATCACGATGATGACGTCACTTACCCCAAATGCTAATGTCGCTCATTATCCATCGACATTCGAGAAAATTCAAAGAAAGCATTTGTTTGACAACGACCAAGATAGCCAAACACGTGATAATGCCATTTTCAAATGCATGCAAACGACTACTCGAACAAGGGCTAATCCCGCAAATGCTAATTGATGCTAACGTCAATTTTGTCGTTTAAAAAAGCTGAAGATAAAACACATTCAGGGCGAGTCTACTAATAGTCATAAGGTGTTTTTCTATTCATTATATAATATTGTTTGTGTTATTAAAAATAATAACCGAGTATTTGTAAAGGTGCTCGAGCAGCTGCTTATGTTACAATTGCTAACTCTAATGACGTGTGCTAATGTTGTTGGCGTCGACTTTGTGTGTTAAAAGTTGATGAAGATACACATGCTAAAGCTAATGCTAATGTTGCTTTGCTTCAAGGTTCGTCTGTCCAAAAGTTTGTTGGCCGCGCGCAAACACACGGCGACGACGCGTGTGCGTGCTGCCGACTGTGACACACCGTGCAGCGCTAAAAGCGGGTGCGTGCGGGCGCACACACACACACAACTGTACAGACAGGCAGAGACATGGCCGCCGACTTTGAGCAGGGAGCATCCCGGCGCCGAGGACAACGCCGGCCGAGAGGATGACGGTGAAGGCGACGCGGAGGCGGTGGTCAGGCTTCCCGACGCCGTGGGTGGGTATGACGACTTCGCCGTGATGCGCTGACGCCGACCAACGGGAAGCACTCTGTGTCCAGAGGCCCGGCACCAGTCGTGCGACATCCTGCAACGCGTCCACCAGAACAAGAAGATCCAGCACCAAGAAGCTGTGCGCCATGTGCACGCGCAACTCACACACCTGGCGCAGGTAACACGCGCACGCGGCCCTCGCGCGAGCACACAAGCAAGCACACACACACACACACACACACATATATATGCGTGCGCATGCAGTTGTGCGAGGAGCAAGTGAGGACCCACAGCGTGCAACTGAGGACCAAGCTGCAAAGGATCGATGCCTCTTTGCACAAGCTGGCGCAGGACATGACGCATGTGCAGCAACGCAGCCTGCAGGTACACGCCGCCGCCACCATTACACGTCAAATGTACATGGGTACCTTGCGTGTGCGCTCAGGAGGTGTTGTGCGTGTGGAGCTCGGTGGAGGCTCACATGAAGGAGAAAAAGTCCAGCGTGTTGACCTTTGAACTGCAAGTCAACCAGTGTGAGCGACTGCGAGTCAACAAGGTGACGATCTGGCTTGTGCTTCACGCCGCAGGGTGGACGCGGTCGCCGTGGTGACCGATGACGCTCTTCTCGCTTGTATGTAGATCAGACCGGTTCTGCGGAGGTACTGCCACCTGCTGGAGAAGATTAACTTCCTGCCTTGCACAAACACGCATATGCACATCCACAGCCAGGCCACGGTAAGCCGCTGAGCGACTTCTGAACCATGAATGTGAGGCCACTGCGTGCGTGTGTGCGTGCGTGCGTGTTTCAGATGCTGAATCAGTGCTTGCTGGCCAACCGGCGCAGCGCGGCACGCCTCCTGCTGCTGCTGCACGAGGAGGCCCTCCAGCAGGAGGCACTCTTGCGCTTGCAGTGGGAGGAGTCGGTCAGCCAGTGGAGGCGGAGTCAGGCCGGCCACATGCTCCAAGAGTTCAGGTGGGTGATCGCTCTGGCGTCGCGCCACGTCGACTTGCTCGCTCGGGTCAGGCGGCGCGCCCAAACTCAGTCGGACGGCGGCGGCAGGTTGTCGGTGGCAAGCGTGGACGTGTGGCGTCTGCTGTCGGAGCAGCTGACCTTCCGCGAAGCGGACCAGAACCTGCGGCGGTTGTCCCAGCGACGCTGCGACATCGTCACGGGCCTCGGGTAACGGTAGCCGCCCAAGGGCCTGGGGCCGGGCGCTCGGGTCTAATCGCGCACGTCTCTTCCAGCTCTCTGGCCCCGCCCTCCCTCTCGGCTGCGCTGGTCTCCGATTGGCTGGCGCAACTGACGGCGGTCAATCAACAGATTGGTAACGCCCCTCCCCGCCCGCACGCCTGCCTCCCCCTCCCTCCGTGCCCTCTCGAGCGTTGACGCGTGTGTCCGTCAGACACGTGTCACGCCGACTTCCTTCATCAGCTGCGTTGTCATTACGAGCTGATGTGGCAGGATCGCGTGTCCCAAGTCAAGCGTTGCCAGGTCAGCGGCTAAGCCGCCGCCGCGCTCCGACGAGCTGGCTTGACGCCTTTCTGCCTGCAGGAGGCACTGTCTGCGCTGGAGCTGCCGGAGGAGGAGGTGAGCGACGTGGTCAAGTCTCAACTCATCTCTCTGATCGGACAACACCAGAGACAAGACGAAACGCAGCTGGCCGCCATCGACGTCAGTGTTGGCCCGCCTGGAGCGGCCGCGCGTCCTTCTCTCGTCTGTGTCGTCTGCGTCACGCTTGCTCGGGCGCGTGTGCTGTGCGCAGACGTGTTCCGACAGCCTGTACCGCGCGTCGGCGCGTCTCAGCAGACGTGTCTTTGTGGTCATGAGGGCCCTGGCGTCGTTGTGGGAAAAGCACGGCAGCGTCCTGCGGGGGCGAGAGGAGGACGTCCAGCGGCGCTTGGACCAGCTGCGACTAACGCACGAGCGACACGTGCAGGTGAGTGAGCCGGTGCCCGGCGGCCGGCCAGACGCTAACGGCGAGCCTCGGCCGAAAAGAGGAAGAAGGTGTTCCTGGACGAGCTCCTGGCCGCGCTTCGTCAGGAGAGCAGCGAAGTGGCCTTGAAGTCGTCGCTGGAGCAAACCATCATCTACCTGCGTGACATCAGGAACAGGTTAGCCGGCGCCCAGGAACGCGGACGGCCCATCAAACAACGTTTGATGTGTGTTTGGACGCAGCTGCTGCGAGTGCGTGACGCACCAGTGCGCCGTGTTGGACCGCCTCCCCCGCACCGTCGCCGATGAGCTTCTGGAGTTCGGCCGACTCCTCGGCAACTTCTTCCGCCTGGAGAACTCCTTTGCTCCTGTGACTGCGCGCGCGCGCACACACGCCTCGAGCGCGTGGGTGCCCGATGGTGATGATGTCACTGCCCCCTGCAGAGTGCAGAAGACTTGAAGAAGCTGCCGCCAGTCAGTGACGTCATCGCCAGCGACACTCAAGGTCTGCTGGCGTGGATGACGATGATGTCATCAGGTTGTCTCGTGCGTTTGTCCACTTTGTCTTTTTGCGCACTTGTGTATTTGTAGAAGGTCGTCAAGAGGGCGGGACGAGAGAGGAGGAAGAGCCAATCGGCTGTCGGGATGACGCGGCACACGAGGAGCTTTCCGATTTGCAGGCCGAGGTCGCCTTGCCTCCCCTTGCGATCGATCGATCGATCGGCCGGCCGCAAAGAGGCTGGAATAACATTTTTGCACGTACTCGTCCAGGCTGAGTCGTCTCTACTGGAGCTGTACGACCTCAGCGGCAAGGTCACCTTCATGTCGTCTGGGGGCGTGTCCTACTCTGGCCCCGCCTTCAGATGCCCCGCCTCCGACCTGCCTGGCAACATGAGCAAGCAACAGGAAACGCACCTGAGCGTATTTCCTGTCGAGCTTCTCATGCACGCGCTCAACAGGTGTTAGCCTATAGCGTCGTCGGGCTTGACATCAGCCAGATCTGTGTGACCCGCGCGCGCGTGTGCAGGATGCGCATTTTGTTCCTGGATTACGTGGAGCGGCGTTTTCAGGACGTCCTGACGTCGGCTGTGGCCACGGTGACGGACAGGAAGGAGGCGGTGCGCGCCTACCACGACTTGCAAATGCAGCCGCTGGATCCGCTACACATCAAGGCGTGCATCTACATCCCGCGCATGGGTACGGCGCCTTCTGTCGGTGAAACTTTGTAAGTGCAGTTCCAGTCGGTTGACTCGCACGGCCAATGTAGCCGAGCTGCAGCTGCACAAGCAGCGTGTGGACGCTCACTGCCAGGAAGTGTCGGACGTGCTGGCCTCGTGCACGGCAGCCTTGCAGGAGCTGCGGACGGCCATCAACGAGAAGAACCGGAAGCTGACCGCCACGCTCGGCGAGATGGAGGACGGCGTCCTCAAAACGGACGGCAGCCAACGGTAAGCGGTGGGGAGGTCACTCCGGTTGGCTGTTTCCTCTGACTGTATGTGTGCGTGGCCCAGTCTGGAGGCCCTTAGCGCCACTCTGCAGGACCGTCTGGACGAGCACATCAAGCACACCCAGCGCTCGCACTCGTCCTTCCGGGCGGCGCTTCAGCTGCAGATGGACGAGCTCCGAAACCGGACGGCGCGCCTCCTCAAATCGTTCAGGTGCCCGCTTCCGCCTTTCCCGCCAGCCGCTGTGGCCACGTTACCTTTCTCGTAAACGTCGCGTATTTGATTTGCTCCACTCGGCATGCGTGCGGCGTAGGCTTTTCAGTGAAGGGGGTGACTACACGCGTCAGGAGGTGAAAACCTTCCAGCGGCGTCTGAAGGAGGAGAGCAAACGCATCAGTGTCACAGAGGAGAACGTCTACACGGACCTGCACAACCTGCAGACCAAGACCTTGCAGCAGGTGTGGTACACACACGCGCATGCACGCACGCACACGCACACACACGCACACACACAAACAAAAAAATGGTCGGGCTGACCCAAGATGGTGTTTGCGTTCAGGTGAAAGCGGCGTCCGGGCGTCTGGAGGAGAAGCTGTGCGTGCTGCAGGCCGAGGTCAAGTTCATCGAGTTGATCGAGAGGATCCTCAGCAGCACTCAAGTGGAGGTCAAAGCCGAGGTAGCTGCTTTTTCCGCCTCGGCCGACCTGCGCGAGGCTGGAGCTGAGCGTGTGTGTGCGCCCAGGCGGCCAGCAGCAACCAGCAGGAGGCGGTCATCGGCGCACGCCTGGAGCAACTCAGGAAAACCCTGGAAGAAGAGCAGGTCCCTTTGCCCCGGCCGGCTGGCAACGCCCGCCGTGCGCCGACAAATGCTCATTTTGTGTGTGACTGCCCGCGCGCGCAGGTGAGCGTGGAGCAGGTGTTTGCCTTGTTGTCGACCATCGGCGAGGACCTGAGGAGGCGGAGACAATACTTGAACGAGGAGAGCGCAGCTCCTCCCGCCGTGTCCAAATCCAGAAAGCAGGTGTGGTCGGCCCCGCCCCCGGCCTTGCTGCAGCCCTGCCGCTCGGGCGGGAACATCATGGAAGACCCCATAGTGGGCGTGGTCAAGTCACTCAACAGGTGCGTATGCAAGGAGGAGGCCCCGCCCCACCCCGCTCTGACCTTTTCCACATGTCCGCCAGGTTCTCTGAAGGTACTGACTCCGCCTCCTGCGCAATGGCACGTCGGCTGCCGTCTTGAAGATCTCCGGCCCGATGGATGTGGTCGGTCGCTGCTACGGCCGCGCGCCCACATCTCTGTGTTTGTTTGTGTGTTGGCTGGCGTGTAGGTCAAAGCCCCGCCCCGCGCCAGCAGTCATCGAGACGCAGCGAATCTGCCGGCGTCGCGAGGTTTGCGCGCCTTGTGTGCCCCAAGGCTGCGCCCGAGGCTGCGCCTGAGGCTTCGTTGACTGCATGTGCGTGCATGTGTTGTTAGGTCGTTCAGGACTGACAAAAGGCTCCAGATCTTTGGCACCAAGTCAGAAGCAGATCCCAATCCAGAGTGAGTCCACATTAGTCACGTCACACATGCGAGAGACGTCACCTAGGGCCTGGCTTCCTTTTCGTGTGTAGTTGTTACATCTCCATCGTGAACGCCATACTAAGGAGGACTCATCAGACCCTTCTGCTGGTTGCCAAGGTAACACACACGGTTGGGTGTTGCCACGCTGGCGCCACTCTGCGCGCATGCGGCTTCGGCATCACCCGACGGCATCGGCCTGCCTCCTCAGGACTTCTACCAGAGTCAACGCTGTGGCGGCTTCCATCGACTTCCTGCCGGGCTGGACCAGTGGGTGGAAAACACGCAGCAAAGGCTTCTGGGACATCACGAGCACTCCCGCTCGCTGCTCAGCGCCAGCAGGGAAGGTGCCGGCCGTCGCCGCTGCTGCCTCCTCTGACGACATCGTCCTTGACGCTGTGCGTGCATGCGTGTGTGTTCACGGGCAGCGCTGGAGCAGCAGCAGTGCGTGTTGGCCGACATGATGCATTTGCTGCCCGCCACCTTGATCCGTACGCACGAGAAACGGCTGGGGGCGGAGCTGAGGGAAGAGGCGGGGCGAGTCCGCCGCTCCTTTGAGGAAACCATGGCCGCCAGCGAGGAGGAGAAGGTAACGCTTTTGCCGCGACGACCCAGATGCCGTTGCCTGAGACGGCATCGTCGTGACGACCGCCTCTAGCGTTAGCGGCCCGACGTATTAAGCAGGGACGTGCGATCAAGGGAGGTCATCATGATGAGTAAAAAAAATATATTATTTGTCCACTGATCTTTATGTATGACTAATTTAGAACATTTTTTAAAAAACACTGACGGGGTGACGGACGTTAGCGCAATGTTATCGATGGGTCCCGCGCGGCCTTTCGTTAGCATCGGCACACTGTCAATTAACGAGCGCTTGCCCGCGTGTCATCAGATGGCAAGCGTGGCCGGTCTCCGCGTGTCGCTCTCCACCAATGAGATGGAAGCACTGAGGTGTGGCGAGGAGGCCCGACAACAGAGACTCCACGACGCTATCTTGGGCTCGCATCGGGAACTGCAGGTAGGTAGCGAGACGCCCCGTCCGTGCCGTCCGCGCGTGACCTCACCCGCTCTGCCCGCAGGAGTGCATGAGACGCAGAGCCGAGGAGTTTGTGACATCGCTGGCTTCTCTGACGGAGCACCTCCTCCATCAGATGGACCGACTTCCTCTACCAGGTCAGGTTTTGTGTACATCTGATCGGGTGTAATTAGCGGGTAGTCGGCGTCATGTGACCGTCGTGAATCCGTGCGCCTGATCTCGCTCGCAGAAGTGACCTCGCAGCAGATGTCGGAGGACAGAGATGTTGCCATGGAGACCACGCAGCAATCCTGCAGGTAGCCTCCCACGCGCCCGTTCCGTCTCGGCGGAGCTAAAGAGCCGCCGGTTGTGTGCGTGTCTCAGGATGTGGCCGGGCATTCCTCACATGTCGCTCCCCGCCAACGCCGCATCCGCCCTGAGCGCCGCAACCACCGTGGCCGTGGCCACCGCCAAGTGCACCCTGGGACATCTGGCCGTCATCCAGCACAGGGACGCAGCCGCCAAGGTACACGCACAAATTCGACACTCACACATTTGGCTAACAAACCTTTGTGTGTGTGTGTTAGCGTTTTCAGCAGGTGTTCTCGTCACAATTGTCGCATTCCGACGCAGACAAACGAAGACGACTTAACGAACTTCAAAGCTGGAAGACGCACTGGAGGCTACAGTTACACACGCTGACACACTGAACATGGACACACTACATACACACTGTTGGCTGGAATAAAGCACAAGATGGAGCCAAAAACGCAGAGAGCAGACTGCGAGTGGGCCACGCCCCCATGACATCATGAACATGCAGGTGGCGTGTTTGTTGCCGCGTGTGTAGTCTGTCCATTATTGACCGTGGATCCATGGCAGCGCGGCAGCCCGGACGCCGACATAAACGGGTACCCTCCTGATGGATGCGTGCGTGGCCGTCTTGTCCAGGTAGTCTGACGCCATGTTGGCGTTGTGCTTCATGGCTGCCATGACGGTGCACTCGACTTCAGCTTGAGCATGTGGCCTCCTGAACGAGACATTGCGTCAAAAATGACACGAAAAATAATTCAAATAGCTTCAGTGAAGATTAAGGTCTTCCCACGACGCCTGCGTGCAGACATGGTGACGTCACATCGAGCACCGCTGCTCGCTCGTCAGTCCTGCGCAAAGCCGGAAGTCAACAACGAGCGCCGGAATTCCGAACCAGCGAGGGCGGCAGCACGTGGCGTAGTGCCTAACGTCCCATTGGTCGGCTGGGTCTGTGACGCAAGAGGAAAACGAAGCCTGTCGCATTTCCCGCGAGGCTCTCGCTCAAACTCGCTTGGCGCGCACGTCGGGCGCGTGGTGAAACGGAAAACGTGGACGACGCCTGCAAGCGCGCAAAGCAAGGTAAGAAGAAACGCGCTTGGTCCTCGCACTCCTTGCCTGCACGCGCTTGGTCCTCGCTCGTGAGAGATTTGGAGCCGCTCTGCATTGCCGTCGACTTGCCCCCCCCCCCCAACTCTCTCCCAACTCCCTCCCTCCAGGCTTAGTGGGCGGAGTCAGGGGCGAGCTGCTCTCAGGTCATGTAGGTACCGCACCCCACCAGTTTAATACGCGCATTCATCGAACCCCTTTTTAGCAGAAAAAAAAAATCAAATTCAAAACATGTTTTTTTACTGGCGCACAAGATGAGCCGTGCATGATCATCACTTTGTTCAACGGACAAAACCTACACAGTACATGAATTCAACATATACATACCTGCAAAATCAGTGTGCCTCTGCAAGACCAGTTCAGATATGCGTTATCACGAATTTCAGAAATCAGAAATCAGAAAACCTTTATTGTCATTCTACATAGTACAATGAAATTGGAGACCTCCATCCAGTGCATGAGGTAGACACAAGTAACATAGTCAAGTAATCGACTAGTAGATTTACACGATAAATCAGGTGTGTTCGGACCTCCCAGTTCGATCGAACCCAGGTTAAGAACCACTGACAGAATATGTGACACCGTGTCGAGTGTAATAATTCGACATACGACGATCCAATCGTGTCGGCGCCAAATGCACAACCCTGAAAACTCGCTCATCGATGTCATTTTGCCGCCTTTGCACGTCCCGTTCGTAGGCTCCGATGTCCCGAGAAACCCCACAAGAGGGGGACGGGGCCCAGTGCTCGTCGCAGGCCCCGTCCACCCTGTCCCCCTCACAGGCCCAGTCCAAGTCCCAGGGCAGCTCCAGTTCTTCCAGTGGCCCGGCATCAGGCAGCCAGTCGTCCAGCGGCTCGGGGACGCTGAGCAGCGCCGACACGCTTCCCGTCACCTTGCCGTCTGTCCCAGAGGAACCCGAAAGTCAACCTTGGGGACGTCTGCTGCCCATGCAGCCGGGCTTTGGCTCTCACGGCAAGTCAGCCTCTTTGGTCTTGGTCCCGGGCCTGGTCAGGCCACTGGCAGTTGTGCCACTTCTCCTAGCACAGTTGAAGGCACGCGGGTTCCTCCTGCTGGTTCCCAAAAGTAGCAACGCACACTGAGCACATTTCAAACACGGAATGCGATTGTGCGTGCGTGCGTGCGTGCGCGCTCTTTTTTCAGATTGCGTAGAGGACGAGTATTTGTTTGGCCGAGACTCCAAATGTCATTATGTCCTGGACGATCCCGACCACAGAGGATCCTTGCGGTTCAGAATTTACAGCAAGCGACACTTCAGGATCTACAGGGTAGCTGAGCCTCCTCCTCTTCCTCTTCAACCTCCTCAACACACACACACTTGCCTGAGCTTTGCTTCTTTGCTTTCCTTTCGCGACCCAATCCCAGGAGGGCACCGAGGTGTTTGTTCAGGACCTGAGCAACAACGGGACCTTTGTCGACGGGAACAAAATCGGAAGCAACAAGATACTTCCTCTGGTCAACAACGCAGTGCTGGCGCTGTCGGAGCAGCGCAACAAAGGTGAAGACCGGAAGTGCCGCGGCGACCGGCCGGAGGAGGCGGCCCTGATGCGGCCGCCAGCGTAACGTCGCTGTCTTTGCTCAGTGTTTGTCTTCATCGACCTGATGTCTGGCCAAGAGTCCTCGTTGCCCAAGGAGCTCCGCGACAAGTATCTGCTGACCCGTCGCATCGGGACGTGAGTGCGCCCGGCACGCCCCGCCCGGCCCAGCACGGCCGGGCTCCTCGCCGCACGCTCCTGAGAGTTTACGATCAGGGGATGTTTGAGAATAATTTTCAATTTTTGGTACATGTGAAGCCTTTTGAGACTTGCTTGTGATTTAGGGCCGTATAAATAAACTTGACGTCACTTGGCTGTCTTTCAGAGGCGTGTGCGGCGAGGTGAAGCTGGCGTTCCAACGCTCCACCTGTAAAAAGTTTGCCGTCAAAGTCATCAACAAGAACAACTTCAAGTCCGAAGGAGCGAGTATCTGTCCTCTCATCGGCCGGCCGGTGCCCGGTCGACCCCGCGGCTGACCTTTGCGCCGCCGCTCCGTTTGCAGACGGCGGCCAGAAACGCTCAAACGGAGATCGAAATCCTGCAGCGCATCGATCACGTGAGCTCGTCGAGCGCTCCCGCCTCGCCCCGTGGAGGGAGGGAGGCAGGAAGGAAGGCCTCCCCGCCCACTGCGCCGCTGTGCTTTGATTTCAGCCGTGCCTCATCAGGACCGAGGACTTCTACCAGACGGACGACACCTTCTTCATCGTGTTGGAGCTGTGAGTGCATGCGCGTGCGGTGCGCATTTGCTAACGTGCTAACGGCCTCGCCCGACAGGATGGAGGGCGGCGAGCTCTTTGGTCGACTCAAATCTCAGCAGCGACTTAGCGAGGCCACAGCCAAGCTTTACTTCTACCAAATGTTGAAAGCCGTGCAGGTGAGGCGCCGCTCGAAACCTCGGCCGGATGTCGAGCGCGATCGCTGAATGCGGCCCGATGCGTGCACGCAGTACCTGCACAGCCGGGGTATCATCCACCGGGACCTGAAACCGGAGAACATCCTCCTGTCGTCGCAGGAAGACGACTGCCTCGTCAAGGTTAGCCCGCCCCCGGCGCAACTTTTTCTGCAAAGCGGCGTGACCCCGTGCGTGCGTGCGTGCGTGTGCGTCCGCACATCAGGTGACGGACTTCAACCAGTCACGCATCCTGGAGGAGGCGGCCCTGATGCGGACGCTGTGCGGGACGCCGTCCTACCTGGCGCCCGAGGTGCTGACGCACGCCGCCACCGGCGGATACGGCCTGCCCGTTGACGCCTGGAGCCTTGGCGTCCTCCTGTTTGTCTGGTAATTGAGCGTCTCGTATAGACGTCGGTTCAAGAGCCACATTCTACTGGCGTCGTTCTGCGTGCGCAGCCTGTGCGGGTACCCGCCGTTCCACGAGAGCTTCTCGGACCTGTCGGTGAGCGAGCAGATCGTGCAAGGCCGCTTCACCATGGTGCCGTCCAAGTGGCGCCACGTGTCCGACCAGGGTGAGATCGTCGTCTTCATTGTTGTCACCTTCACCGCGGTGGTCTCATGCGTGTGTTTGTGTGTGTGTGTGCGTGTGCGCGTATGCGTGTGTGTGCGGGCGTGACAGCCAAGGACATGGTTAGGAAGCTTCTGGTGGTGGCGCCCGCCGACAGGATGACCATCGACGAGGCGCTACGGCACGCCTGGCTGCAGGTGCTCTTTGTCGCTCGTCATCAACGGAAGCGGCAGCAGCGTGATGGAGATTCAAACAGGATTGTGTGCGTGTGTGTGTATTCGTAGGACCCCGTGATGTTGGAGAAAGCCCACCGGCTGATGTATCCAGCTGCCATGGTACCCCCAACACATACATACACAGACACGCACGCACGCACACATATACGTACACGCTTAACAGCAGCAAGGAGCGACTCTGATTGAGATGCAAACCCGCCAAATTGGAATTTTTCCGATTGGAATCGGAAGACTGACCAATGTCCATTGTTTGTGATGGCAGGAGGCGGGGCCGGCGAGGAAACGACAGCGAGAGGACCAGGATGAGGATGAGGAGCGTTCTGCCAAACAAGCCCCGCTGACAAATGTTTTGCAATAAAGTCTTTGCTCTTGTCCGCTCACTGCTTTGCGTTATCGCTTCCCGTTGTCGTCACGGCATCGAGAAGAGTGGAGAAGAGTGCAGACAGCCGTCCGCCTATCTCAATTGGCCCCCCGGTGGCCGCCATCTTGCGTTGCCACTGTTGATGACAGACGCTTCCGTCGGATGATTCTTGCTGAAAACAGCGTCTGTTAAGAATTCTTCGTTGTTATTCAGCACTGCTTTTATTTTGAAGGCTGTTTTCACGCGAAACCTTTTCCTGTGTTTCACGTTCGAGTATTGGTTACAGTGGTGAAGCAGTCATTGACGACGTAAGTTTGGGCTCCTAACAAGAGGAAAAAAACCTTTAGGACAATCTACTGTTACTCCAAATGTTTGTTTTCATTCTTTTAGAGGTCCGTTTCGTGAATTAGCATCTTTCCGCTAGCTCGTTAGCCTGTACTGTTAACGTGTGTGTTATTCACTTACAGTTTAACACAGCATTTGTGAATATAACGTCATTTGCGGTCAGTAGAGGCAATTTATTACTGAGAAGTGTTTATTTACAGAGTCTGATTTATATTTACATGGTTTTATTTCAGAAACTGCTTATGCTTGTTGAACTGCTGTGCCAACGCGCAGCCTCCAGGCGATGCTGATTGAAAAGCTTCTGTCGCTCCCTAGTGGACATCACGTGCCATGACCTATGTGCGTGCAGTAAGTGGTCGCTCACTGGATCTCAGAGCGCCGACTCCTGATTGAGCAAAAGTGCCTCCTCACACTCTGTGCCGCACATGCGCTCGACATCCTCGGCAGCCGTGCCGCGCGCAAGCAGGTGAAACAAAAGCCACTATTCGAGATTCATTTCCCGTTTTTACGTAATTGTGCACTTTTTGTGGAATTTTTGCACACCCTCCCCATTTCGCCATTCAATTCCTTTCATTTGTGCAGATTGCGCTGATCAAAGTGGTAGCGGGCAGAATGGCGTGCAAAGTAGTGGACTGTGCCATCCAAGTGTTTGGGGGGGGTGCCGGTGTCTGGCGCAGATGTGAACATGTACTTTGATTGAGCAGTCAAAGTTTATTTGTATAATGACCCCCCCCCCCCCCCTCCTCCCGCCTCCTTTTCCAGGTATTCCTACGCAAGAACTGTGCGTGTTGCTGACGGACCGGATGAGGTGCACTTGTCCACCATCGCCCGTCTGGAGCTGAGGGATCAATTGGCCAAAGCCAAGCTGTGACGTCTTCATAACGTGACTTACAACCACAAGCAAGAGGTCTCTCACATTTGGATTCCATTCCGCTCCGGTGACGTAAGACTGTAAAGAAAGGAGATAGACCATAGGGTGCATTTATGAAATAATAATACATGGCTTTCATAATTCCAGCGATACACACAAAATGCGGCCTGCAAAAATGTGCAGCATATTTCCTGTGACCTCTCAAGATAAACCATGACCCGTGCGTATGTTTAGGAGACAAGGGAATTTAGCTACGCAGTTGCTTAATGACTATGGTGCCAAGTGGCAAACCAATCATCCTGATTTATTGGTACAATATGACATGTCGTGTCTTATGATTCATAATTTATTTTTTTCTGTTTGCCAAGTGTCATGACTGCCTCACGAGTGGGACAAGAAAATGGCCTCGATAAATACAGACATGTCATGTTTTACATACATTTTGATCCATCCACTTTGGCATCCTTGAGTCGTTTGGACTGCAAAAGTCTCTCCGAGTAATAAACATAGCGGATTTGCGAAACCCATTACGTAGTTTGGTTTGTCCGCCCCAACGGATGTGATGTAAATGATACGTAATACAAAATGGAGAAATCTGAACGGAGTAAAAAATAGCTCCCCAAACAGATAATAAAAGTATCTCTGCATATATCATATATCTATAGATCTATATATATATGACACTTTTTTACACTGCTGAAGACTTAAAATACACAAGAAAATTATTTTAAAAGCAAAAAGTCAATTTTCCATGAGCTGTCTCTTTATTTAGGTTGAGTCAAAGAGGTATGTGAATATTTGGTTGGGTGTGGCGGTGCAGTGCAGATGAGTGTCTTGCATTCAGCAATGGGATGGCTCAAATCCCAGTTTACATACAGTTATACATACAAAGGAAAAAACAAATTTTTGAGACTTGAGTCGAACCCGCTACATAATGCAAGTGATATAATATTCTAATATTTTGAGTTAGGATTTTTGAGTTTTCTGAAGCTGTATGCCATAATCAGCAATATTAAAATAATCAAAGGCTTGCAATATTTCAGTTGATTTTTAATGAATCCAGAATGTATGACATTTTTGTTTTTTTTAATTGCATTACAGAAAATAAAGAAATTTATCACAATATTCTAATTTTGTGAGACAGCCCTGTACATACAGACAAGGGACGAAAGAAAGAGTGCTGAGACGAGCGTCGAACCCGCAACATCATGCTTAAGAGGTGGACATGCTAACCAGTGCACCATTAAGTCAACGTATAACAATTGTAAGTCTACTAAACAAAACAGCGGTTGCTAAATGACGTCTGCTCCGTCGCAGTCACGTGACGCGGACGTGACGTCAATGGGCGAAACTTCCGCCGAAATTCAAATCCATGGGCGCGGCTTTCAACAATGGCAGCGAACGAGACACAGCGGATAGTAACACGACGACTAACAAGAGAAATATTTCTATTTTCTGCTTGCAACTCGACCGTCTAGAGCGTACACGGTAAATACAACTCATTGTTTTTAAAAAGAAGTACTTTTGTAGCCCTGAAAAGCGAGTGAGTGTGGCGGGGGGGGGGGGGGGGGTTAGGGTCCTCGAACTCGGCGTCTGCTGCCAGCCACAAACGCCGAATTTCGACGATTCTTCCTGGTCAACGGTTATAAATGATTGTGTTGATTTAAAAAGAAAAACTATATTTCTCTACTTTTAACTTTGCCGTTTTAGATAAGCGGGTATTACGTCGCAGTCACGTGCCGCGGAAATGACGTCAATAGGCGGGAAATTCAAATCTGTGGGCGGGGCTTTCTACAATGGTAGCGAACGAGACACAGTGGATAGTAACACGACGACTAACAAGAGAAATATTTTTATTTTCTGCTTGCAACTGGACCGTCTAGAGCGTACACGGTAAATACAACTCATTGTGTTTAAAAAGACTTACTTTTGTGTAGTTTGACTAAAGTTGTCGATGTAGCTAGCGTTCACTGTGCATAGCTAAACCTAGCTGAAACGGTCGCGAGCGAGACAGCGGATACAAGCACGACGATTAACAACAGAAATATCTTTATTTTCTGCTTGCAACTGGACCATCTAGAGCGTACAGGGTAAATACAACTAATTGTTTTTAAAAAGAAGTACTTTTGTAGCCCCGTAAAGCAAGTGAGTGTGCCGGGTTATTTTGTAAATTATTGCGTTGGTTAAAAAATAAAACTTTATTTAACTCTACTTTTAACTTTGCCGTTTTAGATAAGCGGGTATTACGTCGCAGTAATGTGCCGTCGAAATTACGTCAAAAGGGGAAACTCCCGCCAAGATTCAAATCGTGGGCGCGAAATGGCCGTAAGCGCGACAGCAGATTCAAACACGACGAATATCAACAGAAATATCTTTATTTTCTGCTTGAAACTGGGCCGTCTAGAGCGTACACGGTAAATACAACTCATTGTGGTTAAAGAGATTTACTTTAGTGTAGTTTGACTAAAGTTGTCGATGTAGCTAGCGTTCACTGTGTAATAGCTATGTGTAACTAACCCTAGCTGAAACGTAGTCGCGTTGCCTTGTATCTTTGAATGTCTTGAGGGTAAATGTTAATGTTTAATTTCATTCTTTTAGGTTACATGGTGTTTGTTGGCTGTATGTTTTCCACTGTAAGAAGAATGAATATACACATCAGTTGGAGGCTCGCATCATTGACCAGGCGCTACAATGGTGAGTAGCCCTTTCTTCCTCCATTTATGTTAAACACCTCCTATTTTATGTCTAACAGTAATTGATTTAACACATCACCATAAGTAAATTGTGTGTGGGCACTCTCAATTTAACATGTGTGATTATACTGCCTAATCTGTCACTGAGTATATTGTTGCAAAGTAATATAAGAAATGATCCAAAGTTGTAATTCAGAATAGTTTTCAAAAGACGACCATTAGAATTATATACAAATCTGATTACCCTGAACATAACAAGTAATTTCTTAAATCACAAATTCTATTCAAAGATTTGGTCAGACTGCTCAAATGATGCCTAACAGTATTTCATGTAACACATAACCATAAGTAAATTGAGTGTGGGCACTCTCTAGTTAACATATGTGATTATACTGCCTAATCTCTTACCGAGTATGTTGTTGCAAAGTAATATAAGAAAAGATCCAAAGTAGTAATCCAGTGTTTAATATGTTCTATCAGGGCTGAAGTCAAAATTTGGCACCATCATGTGGTGAAATTTGGAGTTGCATCACGTCCAATTTTGCCTGGGAACAAACAGATTAAATAAATCTTAGTCTTAAATAAGCCACTCCTTCTCAAACAAGTAAACTCTGCCCATTTTGCGCAGTAGATGTTCTGTTAATACCTAGTATTTAAACAAAGTCATAATTTAAATTACTTTCAACATTCACTCATCCATTAAACCACCGTTATTCCACTCGCTCTTATTACCAACTCCTATCAATGTAACTAAGCGTTTAATACGTCCTATCAGGTCTCAAGTCAAGATTTGGCACCGTACTTTTTTGAAATTTGCAATTGCAGCAAATCCAATTTTGCCAGGGAAGAAAAATAGTCTTACATGTTCCCATTAAATAAATGAAATAAGTCTTGCTTGTTTCCACTCCTTTTGAAAAAAGTAGTTTAAAACGAGGGCCCTTCCCTCAACCTTTAACCCTAACGAGCCCTAACCCCGCACGTCACATTGTGTTGTATCTGCGAATGTTGCTTGAGGCCAAATGTTAAAGTTTTCTTTCATTCCTTTAGGTTCCTCGGTGTTGGTCGGCTGTACGTTTTCCACCGTCAGAAGAATGAATATACAAATCAGTTGGAGGCTCGCATCATTGACCAGTCGCCACAATGGTGAGTACCCATTTCTTCCTCCATTTATGTTAAACACCTCCTATTTCATGTTTAACAGTAGTTGATTTAACACATAACCATAAGTAAATTGAGTGTGGGCACTCTCAAGTTAACATATGCGATTATACTGCCTAATCTGTCACCGTGTATATTGTTGCAAAGTAATATGAGAAAAGATCCAAAGTTGTAATTCAGAATAGTTTTCAAAAGACGGCCATTACAATTATATACAAATCTGATTACCCTGAACATAATAAGCTATTTGTTAAATCACAAATTCTTCAATTCAAATATTTGGTACATTATCAGACTGCTCAAATGATGCCTAACAGTAATTAATGTTACACATAACCATAAGTAAATTGAGTGTGGGCACTCTTAAGTTAACATATGTGATTATACTGCCTAATCTCTTACCGAGTATGTTGTTGCAAAGTAATATAAGAAAAGATCCAAAGTAGTAATCCAGTGTTTAATATATGTCCTATCAGGGCTCAAGTCAAAATTTGGCACCATCATGTGGTGAATTTTGGAATTGCATCACATCCAGTTTTGCCTGGGAACAAACAGATTAAATAAGTCGTAGTCTTAAATAAGCCACCCCTTCTCAAACAACTAAACTCTGCCCATTTTGCGCAGTAGATGTTCTGTTAATACCTAGTATTTAAACAAAGTCATAATTTAAATTACTTTCAACATTCATTCATCCATTCAACCACGGCTAGTCCACTCGCTCTTATTACCAACTCCTATCAATGTAACTAAGCGTTTAATACGTCCTATCAGATCTCAAGTCAAGATTTGGCACCGTACTTTTTTGAAATTTGCAATAGCAGCAAATCCAATTTTGCCAGGGAAGAAAAATAGTCTTACATGTTCCCATTAAATAAATTAACTAAGTCTTGCTTGTTCCCACTCCTTTTGAAAAAAGTAGTTTAAAACGAGGGCCCCTCCCTCAACCTTTAACCCGAACGAGCCCCAAGCCCGCACGTCACATTGTGTTGTATCTGCGAATGTTGCTTGAGGCCAAATGTTAAAGTTTTCTTTCATTCCTTTAGGTTCTATGGTGTTGGTCGGCTGTACGTTTTCCACTGTAAGAAGGATGAAAGTCCAACGGTTGGATGTTGGCGAAGACGTCTCCGGTGAGTCCTTCCTTCCTTTTTATTCATTGGAAGTCACAGACAACAATAGATAAAGTAACACAATGTTAGAGGTAACTACATTTGTCTTAAATTGGATAGATTACTTCTTCCCACACCATTTCAAACAAGTAAACTGGCCATTTTGTGTGTTTATACCTAGTACTTATACAGTCATAATTTAAATGAACAAATAAGATTCATTCACTCACCCACTCACTCATTCATTCAGAAGATCCAAAGTTGTGTGTGCTGTGTAATTGAGAATAGATCTCATGTTACTCCACTTGCTCATATGACCAACTTCTATCAAATTAGCTATTAATACGTCCCATCAGGTCTCAAGTCAATATTTGGAACCGTAATTTGTCGAAATTTGCAATTGCAGCAAATCCAATTTTGCCTGGGAACAAAAATATATTAAACTAAATAATTCTTCTTCCCATTTAAATAAATGAAATAAGTATTTTATTCCTAGTCCTTTTTAAACAAGTAAACTGGCCATTTTTTGCAGTCGTGTTTATGTTCATACTTAATATTTATCCAAAATCATAATTGAAATGACTTCATTCATTTTTGAAATTTGGAATTCCACCATATCCATTTTTCCCATTAAATAAATAAGTTTTACTTTTTCCGTTTAAATAAATGAAATAAGTCTTACTTCCCACTCTTTTTCAAACAAGTAAACTGCCCATTTTGTGTAGTATATTTTCTGTTTATACCTGGTATTTATACAAAATCATAATTAAAATGATTTAACTAACAATTAAGTTAATGAACTTATTCAAAAGAGTCTTTAATATGTCCTATTAAGTATAATATTAAGATTTGTCACCATCCTTAGGTATAATTTGGATTTGCAGCAAATCAAATAGACAAACGCATTGGCCAAGTTATTTTAAAAGAGCATGTGGGGTGATGTGATGTCTTTTTTGGGATGATGTTTTGCATTTGTGATGTCATACTCTGTTTTTTGTGATGTCATATTTTTGGTTCGTTAGGCTAGGTGCTAGAGGCTAGGTGCTAGAGGCTAGGTGCTAGAGGCTAGGTGCTAGAGGCTAGGTGCTAGAGGCTAAGGTCTAGGTGCTAAGGTCTAGGTGCTAAGGTCTAGGTGCTAAGGTCTAGGTGCTAAGGTCTAGGTGCTAAGGTCTAGGTGCTAGAGGCTAGAGGTTAGGTGCTAGAAGCTAGGTGCTAGAGGCTAGAGGTTAGGTGCTAGAAGCTAGGTGCTAGTGGCTAATGTGGTTAGGTGCTAAGGTCTAATGTGGTTTGGTGCTAAGGTCTAATGTGGTTTGGTGCTAAGGTCTAATGTGGTTTGGTGCTAAGGTTTAATGTGGTATGGTGCTAAGGTCTAATGTGGTTTGGTGCTAAGGTCTAATGTGGTTTGGTGCTAAGGTCTAACGTGGTTTGGTGCTAAGGTCTAACATGGTTTGGTGCTAAGGTCTAATGTGGTTTGGTGCTAAGGTCTAATGTGGTTTGGTGCTAAGGTCTAATGTGGTTAGGTGCTAAGGTCTAATGTGGTTAGGTGCTAAGGTCTAATGTGGTTTGGTGCTAAGGTCTAATGTGGTTTGGTGCTAAGGTCTAATGTGGTTAGGTGCTAAGGTCTAATGTGGTTAGGTGCTAAGGTCTAATGTGGTTTGGTGCTAAGGTCTAATTGTGCTAGGTGCTCATGGTCTAATGGGCTAGGTGCTCATGGTCTAATGTGCTATGTGCTCATGGCCTAATGTGCTATGTGCTCATGGCCTAATGTGCTATGTGCTC